>NW_020664984.1:24250-178276 GCF_002925995.2 Terrapene triunguis | reverse complement strand
AAAAAAAAAAAAAAAAAAAAAAAAGCCGCGATCGCGATCAGTTCTACCGCCGCCGCTTCAGTCTTTGGTGGCAATTGGGTGGCAGGTCCTTTGCTCCGAGAGGTACTGAGGGACCCGCCGCCGAAGAGCCGGACGTGCCGCCCCTCTCCGTTGGCCGCCCCAAGCACCTGCTTGCTGGGCTGGTGCCTGGAGCCGGCCCTGCACCTGCCTGAGAAAAGAGGAAGAGGAATTGTTTAAACTAACTCCAGGGGATGTACATGGGTTAATGGGATTAAACAGAGCCAAGGAAATCGGTTGGCTGGACTTCAGGAAGAATTTTCTAACAATGAGACTTATTAGGTCTCCCAAAAGCAGGAGTGGAAGCCCCATTTTAAATTGGGTTGCACAAAGCATTGGAGAACGGGGAACAATCTAGGACTGGCCCCAATAAAAGCGTGACATCTCAGAGATGAGTCTTTAGTCCCTGGCCCGAATAACCTGGTATATCCGGGTGCAAAGCTTAATAGTGTGATAGGGGTTGGTATCCATGGACTGCAGTGTTTACTATTACAGGACAGGGCCTGGGCAGGATGAATTACTAGGTATTTTCCCAGCTTCATTGTCTGGGATCTGTGCTCAGCTAAAGCCACTTGCACATTACCACATGTCCCTGTTGTCAAGAGCACCTGCGACCTGATCCGGAACCCATTGGAGTCACTGGAAAGCTTCCACTTTACTGGGTTTTTATCTGACACACGCAACTTTGTACGGCGCTCACTAGGCAGAAGATGTGAAGGGGGAAAAAAATCCTTCATGGTGGTTTTGTCTTGTAACAATGTTGACATTATGTGGAGTAACCGAGTATAAAATCTGCCTATGGGAGTCAGTGTGCAGAAAAGATGTTATTATCTGAGTCTTTTATGCCTCCTTACACTGTCTGGATCAGAAAAGATTAATGCGGGAGATAGGAGCCCAGGCTCCTATCCTTATTTAAGAGATGTCAGGTCAGGTACGTTCATGTTGTTTTATGTTGATCGTTATATAAAGCCTATGAAGAGAGATGTATGTTTCTATACTCTCAACACGTCTTATTTTAATCTATAAATTAATACAAAGAAGAAATGTTTATGTATATTATTTTGGTGTGTATTGTCAGTGCTTCTCTTTCACTCTTATTCTTTCAAATAAAACAGACACAGAGCACTTAACATATGCACATAATCAGTCTCTACCTTTCTCTTTGTAGCTTTCTTTGTCTATCATTCCAGTCATATTTTAATTTACATACTAACATATCTTCAATACAAAAAAGGCTCATTGCTGGAACATCAAAGGCCTCATGCTCACGGTTGTGCGTACACACCCTCCTCCTCATATTAACACACACACACACACACACACTCTCATATTCCCACACAAACATGCACGGACTCGGACACACTTTGGGCCGGTTTCTCCTCTCTCTTATACTGGCTAACCCCCATTGGTTTGACACGCAGATTCTCACATATGCGAACACCAACACATGCTGACACAAACTGACATCAGACTGACACACTCGCTACAAAATACATTTGCCCATAGGCTCACATGCATGAGGAATTACATGTTCAGACATAAGCACGCAGAGGCTTGCACGTTCATACCCATAGATTATATAAACACCCAAATGTGATGACAGCTAGAGCATCTCAGGAAGAGAAGAACATTGCAGCATAGGTTTCCCTCTGAATATTCAGAGGTCCCCAAACAGTCTTGTTCTAATTTTGCCCCAGACTGGCTTCCCCCCCATCATCTCCCTGACACATTCTTTTACTGAGCTTGTGCAGTGAGATTTTTTGATGCTGAAAGTAGTGGCATGACCTCATCATTAGGCTAAGAATCCGCATTACTTAGACATAGCCTAGTGGGACTCCAGTACCCAACTGGACACAGTTTCCTTGTGGTCACTATTGCAGAAACCGTCACTGGAGAAGGAAGGCCTACCTAAATCCACAGTTCATTTCTAGCAAAGATTTCCTGCAACTGTATCTTGTTTTCAAGCTGGAATGTTTTGGATTCCTACATTGCAGAGTTCATGTAGCAGGTTCCCACGTTCGTTTCTGCCGGGGAAAAAAGGCCTTTTCCAATCCCAAAGCCTAACAGAAGCTGCAGTGGGAAATAAAAACAGAAAGCCCATTAACAACCAAGTTTAGAGCTGGAGGCATTTCCTCACCATTGCCCAGCAAAGCTAATGGAATCACTTCAAAGCAGTGGGGAGGAAACAACTGCCTCCAATTGACCTCACTGACTTTTAGTGGGTTTAGTGCTATTAAAAGGTGTCAGATTTCCAGCCCGAGAGGCAGAGGGGAGCATTCACAAGAGCGATTCAGGAGGCAAAGTGCCGTTCTCCTAAATCACATTTGTAAATTTCATTCAGAGTCCCTCTGTCCTCAGCACCAGTAGGGCATTGACAACAGCAAATGAAGCTCCCTCAGCAACAGCGGCGGCTCCAGGCACCAGAGCAGCAAGTGCGTGCCTGGGTCGGCAAGCCGCGGGGGGCGCCCTGCCGGTCCCTGCGAGGGCGGCAGTCAGGCAGCCTTCGGCAGCTTGCCTGCGGGAGGTCTGCCGGTCCCGCGGATTCAGCGGCAATTCGGCGGCAGGTACGCCGAAGCCGCGGGACCGGCCCACCTCCCGCAGGCATGCCGCCGAATCCGCAGGACCGGGGACCTCCCGCAGGCAAGCTGCCTTTGTTCAGCAATGTGACTGAACTAGAGCTGTTCGGGAACCGGAATTTCCCTTCCATGGGAAATTCTGACACTTCCAAACCGTTTTTGTTATGAATCAGACCAAAAAAAAAAAATCACCACAAAATTGTGTGCATCAGTTTCCTGTGAAGTTTCCCATCGATCTAATAGTAATACCTGACTCTTTTATAATGCTTTTTATCAGTAAATCTCAGTGATTTACAGAGGAGGTCTGTTTTATCGCCCCATTTTACAGATTTTTACATGTCATTTTTGTTTTTTGACTTTTTGTTTTTAATACAAAATAAATTTCAAAACAAAATAATTTTAACACGAAAAACCAAAATGTTCCATTTGGAAAGTGCTGGAACGGAACATTTCAACACTATCAAAATGCTTCCTTTTGGTGCTTTTTCCTCCCCCCCCAAACAAAATGGCATCAAAAGCCTCGTGTTCCCGCAGAAAGTTTGATATAGGTCAAATTGCATTTTCCAATGGAAAAACGTTCCATTGGAAAACTTTCCACCAGCTCAGGGCCAGCTCCAGGTTTTTTGCTACCCTAAGCACAAAGGAAAAAAGCCGGAGTCCCGCCCCTTGAAAAGGGCCGCCCCAAGCACATGCTTGGAACGCTGGTGCCTAGAGCCGGCCCTGCACCAGTTCCAGCCTTCTGTTCAGGAGGGCCGGCCAGTTTACAAGGCTGAATCATTCTATGGCCCTGTGCAAACTGCACAGAGGTAAATCAGGGCAAGAAAATGAGCGTGGCTACATGCCCGCCCCCTCCACCTGCACCATTTCTGATAGTGGCTCTCTGGACAGATCATCAATGAACACAGTTCATCTTTCCATTGAGGAAGAGGTGCCCAGGTGCGTCTGTCAGCTCACCAGCTGGGCTCCATCCCATGGGTAGGGTGCAGACTCTTGTGTGGGCTCCCATAATGTAACTCTGCCACCGGCAGGGCTCTCTGTGGCTGCGAAGAGCGGTCGGGACTTGTCTGTTTGAGAATGCTGCAGCTGATGTTATTATGGTAGCACTTAGGAGCCCCAGTCCTGGAGCAGGCCCTGAATAGCCATGAACGTGGCAGAGTGAAATGGAACGTAGCGGCCAGCTGGGTACGGAGCAGAGCCAGAAGGTGGCTGCTCTGCAGTGGTCTCCTGTCCAAGCTGGCTGAGGGAAGCAGAGAGCCTGTTGGGTTGTGTTTTTGTCTGGCAGTGAGCAGTGCCTGGGTACAGGGAATGCAAACTACGGCTGGTTGAAAATTTTCCATCTGAACTGTTTGTGAACAGAGAGGTGGGTTTGCGCCTAAATGATTTTCTTTTCTTTTCTTTTTTTTTTTTTTTTGCAGAAAGTGTCTGCTTCTAGCAAAAAACGTAGATTTTTTGTGTCAAAAATATGAGCCCCTGATAGCCAAAGAGTTTATACTTGAGTATGTTGCCCCAGTGTCTCATGGGAGTTGTAGTTCATTTGCCTCATGCCCCCATTTCCTGTGGGCTGGAACTCCCTGACCGGACTAGATCTCCCATGATGTATTGCTTCCTTCCCCAAGACAGGAAACTGTGGTGCATCATGGGAGCGGTAGTCCAACTAGGGAACATAACCTATAGCAGCAAATGAGAGCATGAAGCCCCTGAAATACAACTCCCATGGAGCGCAGGGGCAGCATTCCAGAATCAAAGTATTTTGTTTTTTGGCAGAAATATTTGGGATTTTGATTTTTTCCCCACAAAAATTACAACTTTTCGGTAAAACATTTTTGACAAAAACATTCTTTTCCACCCAATTTTGTTGAGGAGTGGGGGAACCCAACCATTTTCCTACCTGCTTTAGCATCAACACATTCATCCCCAGACCCAGGGCCTGTTCCAAATGGCTGCTAACTCAGACACTTGCATAATGTGTCAGGTCTCCTGCTGGGCCCTGGCAGAGGCTACAGCTTGTGCTACCAGAGCTGTCAGTAGAGTTTCTACTTTACCTGGTCGGTAACGCCAGCCTCTAATTTCTGAGAAAGAAGAGTTTGATCTTTTAGACAAAGAGCATAAGTGCTTTGAAAGATGCTTTCAATCCTCCTTGAAGCTTTCTTGTAAAAAGACAAGAGACAGCTTGAAAGCAAAAGGCCCTGGAAAAAGTAGCTCAGGGTCATCGAGTCTAGTGGAGAAGTGGCTTCCCACATAAAATCCTTCTCGCACACATCAGCATTAATGAGTTTAAACCCGGTCCCTGCTGCAGATGATGCTCTGTTCTCAGGTCCACTCATTGAAGCCTCGCTCTGATATTTGCCGCTCCTTCCCTATGTAATAACTTCTGATATCCATGGGAGAGCCACGTCTGTAGGGATACTGGAGTCCAAATCAGGTGTGGTGATGGAGAGCACCAGGTTGCCTTGCCAATTCTACGCTGTGCTCAAAATGAGCTGCAAAGGTAGCAACCCTAACGACACGTGGAGACACCAAAGACGTTTAGGACGGATAGCTCAGTGGTTTGAGCATTGGCCTGCTAAACCCAGGGTTGTGAGTTCAATCCTTGAGGGGGCCGTTTAAGGATCTGGAGCAAAAATCTGTCTGGGAATTGGTCCTACTTTGAGCAGGGGGTTGGACTAGATGACCTCCTGAGGTCCCTTCCAACCCTGGTAGTCCATGATTTTACTTGCTCTACCCCTCAGAAATACCAGGAACCTTGGGCCCTATTTTCCCTGGTTTTGCTCTTGGACCCTTTGGAGGACTGGGGAACTGGAGTACGATAGTGGCGTCCGAATAGGCTGAACCCTGACCTATGGTGATCCCCGCCCTCCTTTGAGGAGGGAGGAGATATCGAGTCCTGGACTGCCTCCAGGCATTGCAAAGTATATCCAGCCTGGTTCTGTGAGAAGTAGGTTCCTGTTCTCACTGGGATTCAGTGGAAGCGCTATTCCTAATTCCCAGAGATCCCTTTGAAACGCCCAACCTTAATTTTCTGCTAATGTGTACACGCCTTTAGACTGAGGTTCAGAGAAGATTCTACACATATGCATCCCCAACACACACACACCACAAATTCTCATCACACGTATTCATAGCACCCTGCCATACACACACTCACAGCTCCATACACACGCTGAAGCCAGTACACGTGCCCCCCCCCACATTGACACCTACATTTTCTTCCCTGAAATTTGGCCCAAATTGTTTATTGAATCAAAAGCTTATAGTAGGGAGGGGTGGAGGAGGAGACAGATAGGATCAAAATCCCAGGTCAGTCCAGGAAGTTTGCAAACACTGGTTCTCTATATTCCCCCTTATATCAAGCAAGTTGGCTCCTGCATGTAATTGAAAACCCTGTGAGTTTGCTTATTTCACCAAAGTGTGCTACAGCGAACCCAAGAGAACTGGCACAATCAGCAGGTTTGCAGAGAAAATGAGATTTTTCCTGGCCAGTTTCCAGCTACAGCAACAGCACTCCAAGGCACATCTCAATTAATTAACAGAGTCAAACTTTATTAGAGATGATTGGTGGCCAAAAATAACCCGCCCCTTGGAGCTTTCTTTCTTTTCTTTCTTTCTTTCTTTGTTTTGAAACCTATCGGTGCACCTGCCTTTGGGTACGATGACTGCGTGTGAGACAGGAAAAGCCTGCCCTTAACCGAAACTTGGATGAAGAGTTAAAGTCATGATGAAATCTACATTCCCAAGTAGATCTTTGGCTGTTGGCCCTCAATAAACATTGTACTTGGGTGCCTTTGATCCTAAAGACACTAAAGAACTTTGCAGGCCATAAATGTAGAGTGGCAGATGACTATATTATTATGAAGTTGACCCAGTCATAGTAGATATTTTTCGAAACTGCAAGTTGCCAACCTCAAAATTTATTCTTAGGGTATTATTTTAAGGTTGATGTGTGATGGCTACTCAGAGATCTAATACATCTAATTCAAGAAATCAGTTAAATTCAGAGTAGGCAGAGAGATGTTGGGAAAGTCCTGCACTTAGGACGGAAGAATCCCATGCACTGTTACAGACTAGGGACCGAATGGCTAGGAAGCAGTTCTGCAGAAAAGGACCTAGGGGTTACAGTGGATGAGAAGCTGGATATGATTCAACAGTGTGCCCTTGTTGCCAAGAAGGCTAACGGCATTTGGGGCTGTATAAGTAGGGGCATTGCCAGCAGATCGAGGGACATGATCATTCCCCTCTATTTGACATTGCTGAGGCCTCATCTGGACTACTGTGTCCAGTTTTGGGCCCCACACTACAAGAAGGATGTGGAAAAATTGGAAAGAGTCCAGCGGAGGGCAACAAAATGATTAGGGGGCTGGAGCACATGACTTATGCGGAGAGGCTGAGGGAACTGGGATTGTTTAGTCTGCAGAAGAGAAGAATGAGGGCGGATTTGATAGCTGCTTTCAACTAGCTGAAAGGGGGTTCCAAAGAGGATGGATCTAGACTGTTCTCAGTGGTACCTGATGACAGAACAAGGAGTAATGGTCTCAAGTTGCAGTTGGGGAGGTTTAGGTTGGATATTCACTAGGAGGGTGGTGAAGCACTGGAATGGGCTACCTGGGGGCGGGGTGGAATCTCCTTCCTTAGAGGTTTTTAAGGTCAGGCTTGACAAAGCCCTGGCTGGGATAATTTAGTTGGTGTTAGTCCTGCTTTGAGCAGGGGGTTGGGCTAGATGACCTCCTGAGGTCCCTTCCAACCCTGATATTCTATGAGTCTATGATTCTAAAGCTGTGTCATACCAAGGAGTGTTTTGTTGGTTTTGGTAGGTGGGGGGAGATTTTTTTTAGCATCAGCTAGACTGTGCAATCCTTACATGTGCTGATGAGCACTTCAAAATATTACCCCTGAGCACAAGGGATTATTATTTATATTATATTAATACCTAAAGGCCTCACACTGGATCAGGACCCCATTGTGCTAGGCATGCAAATGTATAGTAAGAGACAGGCCCTGACCCAAAGTTCTTACCATCTAAATAGATAAGGCACTTACCATGTGGGAGGGATCACACAGGCATGGATTTAGCCCCTAATAATTTTTTGTTTCTTTGGCTGTCTAACTAGCATCCTTGAATTTAGGGTACCAATCTAAATGGTGTAATTCATATTCCTGGGTAATTATTATGTTTGCTGTGTACTTAGCCCCATCAAAATACATTGACTATGAGGGCGAAAGTAATAGGATACAGATCTTTTCACTGATAGATCACCAGTTCAAATCCAGCTCTGGCTTGGTGGACCAAAACCCATCACCATCTTCTGGCTTGGTGGACCAAAAACCACCACCATCTTCTGACTTGGCTGTTCAGTGACATACGTGTCATGGTCTTGGCCCATTTATTAGTGGATAAGTGTCAACACCATACACATCCCCTTGGCAGGGCAGACAAGCACTAGAGAGGCTGGGGACAGAGCTCCCCTCTCACCCACTGAGTTAGACACACCGGTATAAATGGAAGAACTCCATTCAGGTTACTGGAATAACGTGTTAGAGAGATATATCAAACCAGGAACCAGTCCAGTCCTTCCATCTCAGAGCTGAACGTGACAAGGTTGGCTCTGACTTTGTACGTGTTCTGCGAATAAACAGGTGTGCATTCTCCTGAGCGATCAATCTGGCACCTTTAACCAGACTGAAATTAAACAGCGGGGGAAAAAGCATTAATAAAAATATGGCAGCTTTCTTAGGCCATTTCATTAACTATATCAGTGAAGCATATCGCCCAAAGTCCTGTATTTCTGCTGAATACTAACGTTCCCCCCAAACACTTGGCTCTTTCTTAGAACAATTGCTAGTTTGTACCAACTCAATTTAGTCATGCAAACAAAGTTCAAAGTAGGGGGGGAAAAAATCTGAGATGATAAAAGCAACAATTCTGCTGTCTCTGATTAGCTGCCGTCGAGGCCAGATTCTGCTCAGAGTGACAATGTTACTTGGGATGTACGTTGCTGTTACTAAAACCAGAATTTATCCCTCTGCGCCAGTCACCTTGGTTTTAGCTGGGTTGGAAGGAAAAGGCTAAAAAAGGCAATTTCACATTCCCCGTGGAAAGAGGGACAACTCAAAAAAGAGCTATTGTCATTTTTATTCTTCCTTGTCTTGCTCTTTCTTGAGAGCACAAAGCAGGAGGAAAAGGAAGATACTGAGACCATTATTAAAGCCGGTCAAAACTATTTGAACACCCAGGTTTTTGTTGAAAAGTGGCCTTTTCTCAGAAAACATCTTTTTTTTTTTTCTAAATTTGTTAACAGAGAACTTTTTTTAAATTTTTCTCAAAGAAGGCAGTATCTTTATTTGCGGTGTCGACTTGAAGAAGAGCTCCATGTAGCTCGAAAGCGGGTCTCTTTCACCTGCAGAAGTTGGTCCAATAAAAGATACTACTTCACCCACCTCATCGATCTCGTTATTTATATCATCATTTAAATCAAATTTTTTGTCAAAAAGGTTTTGAGATTGTTTTTATTGAATGAAAACTGGCTTCTGATAAATGAAAAATTTCTATAACGGTTTCAATAACATTTTTGATGAAAAATCAGAGCAATTTATTTGTAAAATGAGCCCGTTTTGAACCCTTTATAATGAAACACCTTCAAAATGTAGAACTTTTTCATGAAACTAGTTTTCCATTTTTTTGACTAGCTCCAACAATTCTGTTACAGAGGGTAGTTATTCTGTGTTGCACAATTACCGCTGCATTAGAATGAAATGCAAATAGTATCACAAAGCTAATGTGACTTATCCCAATTGTAAGGGGAGCATGATTTATTATTATTTGCATTGTGGTAGCACCAAGGAACCTCAGTCATGGAAAAGGACCCCATTGTGCTAGGCACTGTACAGAACAAAAAGACAGTTCCTGCTCCCAAGAGCTAGCAATTTAAGACAAGAGACCACAGGTGGATACAGATGAGAGTACAAGTAAACAATGCGACGTTATTGGTCAGCATGGTAGGCAGTGGTCTCTACACATTTAGTTTATAGTTGGTAAATGGTGGTGGTAATGAATTTTTCCCTCCACCTACAAAAATTCCCTTTACCAATGATGGAATGTTACAAGTGTGTGTTTTGTTGCACTTCTGGAGAGCTTGTGCGATCTTCAGTTCCATCTACCAATTGGTTAAATAACATCGCTCCAATTGTCCTTGTCTTTTGACGTTCGCTCCTCATCAATGTGGGCTTTTTTATCAGTGCACATTGGGGCGGGGACAAATCTTCCTCATTAGGTCAGCGGGGCAGGAAAGACGATTTGGGCCATCCAGTCGTACTCCTGCACCGTGTTTCCAGCTCTCACAATTTCATCACGAGGGTTGTGATATTTGAAGGGTTTTTTTAATTAAATCCCCAGCATATGGAGACATATGATCACGTGGGACTCTCAGCTTTCTTTTTTTTCTTTTTTTTTTTTTTAAGGTAAATTTTCAGGCCTCACAGTTACGGGAAAAGGCTGGAAAATGGGAAAGGGTCTAAAGGGTCAAAACCCAGAAGGCAAATAAAAAGATATGAACATCTTATTTTATTTTTAAAATCTCATGATTTTAAGTCTATCTTCCGATTTGGCGTGAAGCCTGGCTCATGATTTTTGAACGTTTGGGGTGGGTGATACTGACTGCCTCGCCACAGCTGTATTCGTGAATCCGAGGTGTGATGGGGTTCTGACCCGTCTCCCTTCTGGAGTTGGTTTCAGTGCTATGTTACTCTTCCTGGGTGAAATCTACCAGTGCAGCAAGCCGGGACAAGGCCTGTGCCCTGATTGGCTTTAGTTGGACTTAAATGGTGCCTAGGCCTTCTTGTGTAGCCTCTGCATGGGGGGGGGGGGTCTTCACTGTCTGCAAAAAATGTTTTCCTTAATACACTGTCTTAACTTATAATACATGGAGAGATATACCTATCTCATAGAGCTGGAAGGGACCTTGAAAGGTCATCAAGTCCAGCCCCCTGCCTTCACTAGCAGGAGCAAGTACAGATTTTTGCCCCAGATCCCTAAGTGACCCCCTCAAGGATTGAACTCACAAGCCTGGGTTTAGCAGGCCAATGCTCAAACCACTGAGTTATCCCATCCCTTTCCTTTTCTTAGCTTCAGGCCATGGCTCCTGGCCCTCCTGTTTTCTGGGAGAGTGAATGAGCTCTTTCTTTCCTTTAGACTGTTATTTATAGACTGTCGTCATACCTCCAGGGGGTCTTTTTTCCCCTAAGCTCTATAAATCGAGCTCCCTGGCCTCTCCTCCCTGTATCATTCTTGTTGCTGTTTCTTGTATTTCCTCTGTGATGATGGTTTATTCATTGCTATTCTGGTAGTGTCCACAATATGCTAAGCAAAGCGCTGCCAACACAGGGAGAAGGTAACAGGCCGGAGTCTCAACCGGTCTCAACATGGCTCCACTGAACTCAACAGAGCTTCAGTGATTTACACCAGTGGTCCAGTGACTCCAACAGAGCGGCACTGATTTACGCCAGCTGGGGAGCAGCCTACTGACTCTAGTGGAGCTGCACCGATTTACCCCCACTGGGGATCTGTCCCACTGACGCCTAAGGAGCTCTGCCTATTTACACCAGCTGGGGATTTGGCCCCGTTGGTGCCAATGGAGCTACACCTATTTACACCAACCGGGGCTCTGGCCCACAACTCCCTGCCTACAGCAGCTACCCTATAGTTTTTCTAAATTATTTGTGTATGCACCAGGGAGAGCGAATGTAGTGCTTGAGAGATGTTGACGCACAGACCAGTCAGCACATAGGCAGTGGCACTGCAATGTCCTCTCGGGCCAGCCCATCGATGTGCCTGAACGTTAACCTGCAGGGGCCACGCCTTGGCACGCAAGAAGAATTCACTCTCCACGCCCATCCGGCTCTTGGTTTCTCTGCTGAGACAGCCAAGAAGAGTCCGCTGGAGAGGTGGTTTTGGTGGTACAGACACCGGGCCACTAGGACCTGGTTTGAGACCAACAGACTCATTTCATGCCCCTAGACAGCCGTGAGCTGGGTGTGAATTAATCCTCCACAGCTGGGGAGATCAGAACTGCCCACAGCGCTCCAGGTTCAGTGACCCCAGGGCTGTTTAAAGTGGAATTATTATTACCACTCCATCCCAGATTTTGCTGTCCATACAATCCCCCTTCACAGACAGCTGAGAACAGCATTATTACTGCTGGTACAACACCCTGGTACTGCTGGAGTCCTCTTTGTGGAGTATTTAGCTACATAACTGTTATTTGGGGGGAAAAATAGTGGGTGCTCAGTACCCATCAGCCACAGCTGTTCGGTGGCGCCGTTGATCAGCTGTTTGACAACTGGGGGAGGCGCGTGAGAGAGCAACGAACTGGCAGGGGGCTTCAGGGGGAGGGGTGGGAGTGGGGGTGGGAAGAGGCGGAGCGAGGGTGGGGTTTTGGGGGAGGGCCAGGAAGAGGCGGAGCGAGGGTGGGGTTTTGGGGGAGGGGCAGGAAGAGGTGGAGCGAGGGTGGGGTTTTGGGGGAGGGGCAGGAAGAGGTGGAGTGGGGGTGCGTCCTCAGGGGAAGGGGCAGAGTGGGGGCGGGGCCTTGGGGGCGGAGCACCCCCGGGGAAAAATAAAATTCAGTGCCTATGCTGTGTTGTCTGCAGAGGCGGGCAATAGGGCTAATTGAAAAACAATTTGGACAGAAAATAGGGTTTGGCTCGAAACACACGTTTTCTTGAAAAGTGGTGTATTTCTGTACCCTCAGTACCTCATGGGGGTTTTAGTTTGATTGCCTCATGTCCCTGTTCTCCTCTATGGGCCAGGCTCCCTAGCCAGACTACATTTCCCATAGTGCACCATGGCCAGGGACTCTCATGATGTACCGCTTCCCCTCACCAAGAGGGAAGATGGTGGTTCATCATGGGAGATGTAGTCCAACTAGGGAGTCCGGCCTACAGATGAGAATGAGCACATGAGGCACTCCCGTGAAGCACAGTGGGAGTACAGTATTTCCAAATCCTAGCATTTCCATTTTCCAACAAGCTCTAGCAGCAGCCATTTTGCATTGAGTTCAGAGTAGATTGCTTCAGAGGAGACCCAAACACACTGCACTCACTCTTTGAGACGCTGACTTTTATCCTTCCCTCATTTATAGTCCTAGTACAAATTAAAGGTCACTGAAACTGAAAGCACAGGGCTTCTCTTTGGGGATGGAAAAAATCTAACAGCTTTTCTCATTCTCGTAGCCGTCTGACACCTCAGACCCAAGTAACAAAGCCAATAAAAACACCGTTGATCAAATCGATCTTGCAAGTCAGATAGCCCCAGAAGGAATAAAGCTAAGCAATGAACCAGAATTCATATGCATGTAACTTCCACTGCGTTCCTACAGGCCTCGGTGTGTGGCAGGCGTGTTGCGCATACCATTGCCGTTCATCAGCCCCACAGCCGTTCACTGGGCCTGTCTAGCCATTGTCTCATTGTCTCCCCGCAACCCAGCAGTTAGGAAGCCACAGAAACAAACTACCACAGGTATATCATTTACCCCTGTCACCCGGGGTTCTTTTCCAGTCCTTTTGGCCTGAATTCTCAGCCAAGCGTAGGCTCCTTTCCACTGCTCAGGCCTGAATTTACACCTGCGTTAAGGTCCCGTTGCATTTCTAGCGTGCACAGCGGGGTGTCAGTGTAATGGAGGATCACACCCTCTGTCGTAGAGGAACAGGAAGTGCATAGCACAAAGAGGTTGGAGGTGAGAGGATGAGGAAAGTGGACGGTGCTGGGGATAAGGCATCAGTCTTCTCCCGCTTATCACCTCCAATCCAGGTCAGCCACAATTAAAAGTTGCCCCTCTCTGTTAGCATATCGACGGTACGAGTCAGTGATTTTAGTGCAGAACCTACTAGTCACGTGCCCACACTAGTGAAACCACCACCGCAGCTACCTTCTTTACACGCATTTTCATTAGAGTCCAGGGTTGTAGCTGGCTTCCACTGCCTCTGAAACCCAAGGGGAGGTGGAAATTGATGGCTGACAAATGAGAAAAGACAAACTCAGGGAAAAGGGGAACGCTGCAAACAAGGGGGCTTTGATACAGGAGAAGGGTAGGGGATGTTTTGACAGTGATACTCTTCAAGTACATCTATGCTGCAGCTGGGGGCGAGCCACTCAGCCCGGGTAAACAGACCCTAATGCAACACGGGTGGTGGCTCAGGCTAACCTCCAAGCGTGGACTCAGGGAGTTGAGCACCCTTGGACTCAGGCAGCTAGACCAATGTGCAACATCCAGAGTGCTGTTTTTAGCATGCTAGCTAGAGCGAGTCTGTCTACCCAGGCCCAGAGGCTCGATCCCAGCTGCAGTGTGGACATCCCCTTCCTGGCCAGAGTGTAGCTGATGTTAATCAGGCAGGCGAGAGGAGAGGCTAGGTGTCTTTATTAGGGTAAAAGGGAACGTGATGTCTTTGCTAAGTAAGAGCTGAATAGTGTTACTGCTTAAGTCAATGGCAAAACGGGCAGCACAGCGCCTTACTTTATAATGCAGATGGTGGTTGGGGGAGGGGACGGGGGTTTCTTTTAAAAGGCCCTTTAATGGCATTGGGTCAAAATAGTTCTAGTCACTTTGATCTGGGCTGTCTGAACTTTGCCCCCTCCCAGAGGGGATAAGGCTAATGAATGATCTGTGGAGCTCTGCAGCCCCCCCCTCCCCCACCCCCACGCACAGCTGTTCAGTCTACATGGAGAAAGGAATAATACGTCTTAGCCGTCAGCTGCACACAGCGGGGCCCTTCTCACACCCTTCGCACTCATGACTCTGTGGGCTCGCTAGCAGGCAAGGGAAAGAACTGGGGTTTGCTGCACCCCCAAAGCAACCCTGAGTCAGATCCATTCCAGGGACCTCACTGGAGCCACGCCACGGGGGGCCTTGCCCTGCCTGTGTTTATAGGGGAGATCTGACCCAGATTTTAGGTTGATTACGGGGAGGAAATGAGATTTTACAAAATTTACAGAAATATTTGTCTGGAATTTTTTTTCCAGCGGGGAAAGAGGGTTTTTTTTAATTCTTTTTCAAGAGACCCTACACCTCTAAAGCCTTTGAAATGCAGACATTGGGCTAGTACGTCATTATTTATTACTGGTTAATTTATGGAGTCTAAAACTGTGCCGGGTGCTTCACAGGCAACCAGAAAAGATGCAGTTCCTGCCCCCAAACAATTTATCATCTCGGGGCCTAATCCTGCAACACTGCTGATATTAAGGGACTCAAGTAGGATTGTTCAGAGTAGCAAACACTCTGGCCCCAATCCTGCTCTGTTCAATGGGGTTCTGTGGGGCTGCAGGAGTTACCTACACAGAGCAGCTTGCAGGATCGGGGCCTTTACTGAGTAAGAAATGTTTGCAGGGTCAGACCTTGCGTTTTAGATGTGCCTCCGGCTGATACCCAGTAGAGAGGTGATGGAGTGAAGAAGGATGAGAGTTAACGAAAGGAATGCATGAGAACTGGAAAGTGAAACTGACTAGAAACAAAAGTGGTCAAAATAAATAATGCTTAGAGGGTGACATAGCACAAGACCTATGCTAGGGTGACCAGATGTCCCGATTTTATAGGGACAATCCCGATATTTGGGGCTTTGTCTTATATAGGTGCCTATTAGTCCCCAGCCCCGTTCCAATTTTTCACGCTTGCTATCTGCTCACCCTGATCTATGCCCCATTTTCTGGTATATGGAAAATTGTGACTTTAATTTGTAAGGGGTGCTTGCAGGCAGGGGAAGCACATGATCAGAGTTGGGCTGCAGACAGACAGCCTATAGCAAGCTAGGGCACCAGAACAGGGGCGGGGGTGTCGGGGGGCCATGGCCCTTTTTACTGGCCATAAAGGCGAGCGACAGGGGGAGAGGGAGGGGAGGAGAGGAGCGACCGGCATGGGATCTTGGGAAGAAGAGGATCATGGGAGCAGGGTCTCGGGGGGGGAAGGGGCAATGCAAGGCAGGGTGCTTGGGGAGAAGGGGCGGTGCGAGGGTGGGGCCTTGGGGAATGAGCGGTGTGGGGGCGGAGCCATGGTTTGGGCACTGGTGGCCCCCCACTTTTAGGGAGTTTCCAGTGCTCCTGATTGTAAGGTGGGGTGAGTTGTGCCTCTCAGTTTTAGGGAGCAGCCTGCTTTGTCTCTCTGTGGTTTGGCGTTATTGTGTGGTATCGTTAGGAGTTGTAAGACACGAAGTAGTGTTACATTGCAATCTTCCTACAGGAGTATTTTATATTTTTATCCACACATTGCAGAGCATGTAAGTGAGGCCTGGACCTTGTGCTGGGCCAATGCACAGGGATGAGTTTTGCTCACATAGGGCTTGTCTACACTGCTGTTTAAGTCCATGTAAGTTATGTCACTCAAGGGTGTGAAAAAGCCACCCCCACCAAGCAATGTAAATTACATCGACTTAAAAAGTTGTCCTCATCTCACTGTGTCATGGGAGACGCTCTCCCGCCGACATAGCTTCCGCCTCTTGTTGAGGTGGAGTGTACATCTACACTACGCGCCAGATCGGGTAGTGATCGATCTATTGGGGATCCATTTATCGCATCTAGTGGAGACGCGATAAAATCGATCCCCGATAGCTCTGCCGTCGACTCCAGAACTCCACCGCGGCGAGAAGCAGAGTCAACGGGGGAGCGGCAGCGGTCGACTCGCCGCCATCCTCACGGCCAGGTAAATCAACCTAAGATACGCCGACTTCAGCTACGTTATTCACGTAGCTGAAGTTGCATATCTTAGATCGACCCCCCCCTCCTAGTGTAGACCTAGCTGGAGTAATTATGCTAACAGGAGAGCGCTCTCCCGTCGGCACAGCGTGGCTTCCCCAGTCGCTCTACAGCAGCTCAGCTCGGTAGTGTAGATTCGCCTGTCATATAAGCAAGACTGACTATTTGATTTCCATTGGCCAAACTGAGAGAAATGCAAAAAGGAAACAAACAGCACTAAGCCACGTGGGAAACAGGAATTTTCCTTTTTTAACATATACTAGGCCAGGTCCTCAGCCAAAAACCTCGCTGACTGCAAGGGAGCAATGCTGATTAATACCGGCTGAGGATCTGGCTCGACATTTTTTAAACCGACATTGTTCCTTTAAAAGATAAATCAACCCTTTGGAAGCTCTCTCCACCACACACATACTATCTACCTCCCGCCCCGGGATAAAAGATTCCCCACGCATAATAATTGGCCAAAATGGAAATCACACATATTTTTCCCTAAGGTATGCACAGCCAAGCATCTGTGGTCTCAGCTGGGAAGTTCAGTTTTCATTTCGCCATTCAGCTCCGTGCTCAATAGAAAATGCAAGAAGGACAAAAACTCAGAGGGCAAGGGAGGGTAATATCGCTGGTGGCTAAAAGTTCCTTTTAATCTGGGCCGTCCTCCTGCTTCTGAAAGGAAATGGGGTCTTCATTAAAGCCAGAGGAGAGAGATGGAAACCTAGGTGTGTCGGGCTGGAGTGGTTTGTCGAGATAAGATTGTATTTTCCGAGCCAAGAGCTGGAGCTTGGTTGTTATATCAGGAAGGAGTGGGCTTGTGGGGTTGGAGATGTTTAAACTTCATAGGACATCAGGAACACGAGGGGCACAAAAAGCAGCCTTCTCCGCGGGCGGTCTGATTAAGTTACAAATGCACAAATCCAAGGAAGGAGGCAGGAGCCGGAACAGCAGAATGAGCCTAATTGGTTTTCCCTTACCTTCCGCTCCGCAGAACCTCTCCTGCTTCAGCGCTGTTTGTGTTTGTTTCTCAGAGGCCGACGGGCGGTTCTTTCTGAGCGTGAGATGGAGGGACAGGAGGGAAAATCCACTTTGCGGATTTTCTTAGGAAAGAGGCTCAGAGTCAAAACGCAGCTGGAAAATATGTCAGCCTGACACGTAGCTATGTTAATACATACGCGGACCTAGGGTGTGATCCTCTTCTCACTACACCAGGGTGAGAAACCCCAGTGAAGGCAATGGGGCGACAGTGGTATAAAACAGAGGTGCGATCAAAATAAGCTCCAAAGTCTATAAATGTGTGTAATAATATTCACATGGGCTTGTGTAAATGGATCAGGCATACTGGTTAAAACACAGTCGCAGGTGCAAATCAGGTGTGAAGAATCACTAGGATCACTAGCTCATTCACACAATGCAAATGGTGTAAATCTTTCTTCAAGCCGCGCAGCACCACAGAGTCTGTATCCTTTCCAAGCTGATGTCTTGAAGGGTGACGTCAGAAATGACCCTGAGAGAATCATCAAAGGATGGGAAATGTTAGGGGAGTAAGACTAACCACAGCTGGGACTGGCAAAAGGTTGTCAGTCGATAGATTTTAATGCTACACTCGATTTCAGTGCTCAGGGGAGGTGTACGTCCTGTGAAGGGGGAGTTTAGTCTGTCACACAGCAATATACCATGGCCACAAAGAAGAAAAAGAGAACGCAACTGGCATTCCGCTGTCTGTGATAGCTGAGGCTGGGTGTATCTGAAGCTCATGGAGGGGATGCTAGCCCAAGGAGACCAGTGAAGTGTGCTTGGTCGTATTTTTGCACATCTGCACCATCAACTGTGCATAGCAATTCAGCTTGTTGTCACTAGTGGGCAGGACGTGGTTTGTGGGTGGAGCTTGGAGGAGTACCACCCACCTCTTTCCTCTCCCTTTGCAAACCCTCAAAGGGTTGAAGGAGGCTAAAGACTAAGAAAAAGGGCCCCTGGATGTCTCAAGTCATTATTAATAGAGCTGTAGAGCCAATGGGGCTAATTCTATTTTCGCTCTAGTTTTACACTAGTGTATCTCTATTGACTTCAGATTTATCCCAGTGTAAGTGAGAGGACAGGCCCTTTAAATCCAGAGCTGATTGGTAGAGATTGGTGGTTGTTAGCATCTGATGTCTACCTGACAGACTACGTGCAATGAATAAGGGAGTCTCAGTCCAGTTGCTAAAGGATAATTAAACCATCACTGCAGTTTGCAGTAGCTGACAGGCCTCAGAAGAGAGGGCAAGGACTGGGTGGACCACGGAGACAGACCTCCCGTCTCCTCCAGAGAGCTGGATTCCCACAGAGCAGCATTGCAGAGGGGCACACGAGCAGGCTGGGAAGGAAAGATTTTTCCCATCCCACAAGAGATTTCAAGATTTCAAATTTTATTCCCACACCAAATCAGGACAAAACGCCAAAATCTTGACCATTTTTGCAAATCAAGAAGAACATTTTGGATTGGCTCAGTTGGAATGTTTCATTCTGACCTTTTAAAAAAAAAAAGACATTTTTTATTTAGTCCAAATTGGCTACATTTGTGAAACAAAAAGTCTTTTTCAAATGGGAAAACGTTTTTTCATTTCAAAAACGTTGGAATGGGACATTTTTGACAATTTCCAAATGTTTTCGAATGGGGACGTTTGTTGAAACTGAACCTTTCCCGGAGTTTAGACAAATCGACATTTAAAAAAAAAAAGTTTTATCAGAAAATTCCTGTCCTGTTTGTCGTAAGTAAAGTACTTGTAGCCCACATCCACGCCGGGGGGGTGCCCTGTGCCTCTGTAGTTCTGGCTGGGCCACTAACAGTAGGGTTACCATATTTCAGCAAGCAAAAAAGAGGACGGGAGGAGCCCCGCCCCCGTCCTGCCCTAGCCCCGCCCCTGCCCCTCCCACTTCCCGCCCCCCTCAGAACCCCTAACCCTCCCCCCCCGCTCCTTGTCCCCTGACTGCCCCCTCCTGGGACCCCTGTCCCTAACTGCCCCCCAGGACTCCACCCCCTACCTAAGCCTCCCTGCCTCTTGTCCCCTGACTGCCCCCTCCTGAGACCCTCCCCCCATCCTAACTGGCCCCCTAGGACTCTACCCCCTACCTGTACCCTGACTGCCCCAACCCTTATCCACCCCCCCACCCCCAGACAGACCCCTGGGACTCCCACGCCCCATCCACCCACCCCCCACCCCCTGACAGCCCCCCCCAGAACTCCCAAACCCCCCTCCCGCTCCTTGTCCCCTGACCACCCCTCCTGGGACCCCTGCTCCTAACTGCCCTCCAGAACCCCACCCCCTACCTAAGCCTCCCTGTTCCTTGTCCCCTAACTGTCCCCTCCTAAGACCCTCCCCTAACTGCTCCCTCCTAAGACCCCCCCTAACTGCCCCCCAGGACTCTACCCCCTACCTGTACCCTGACTGCCCAAAACCTTATCCACACCCTCCCCCAGAAAGCCCCCCCCCGAACTCCCGACCCCCCCGTCTCTTGACTGCCCCCTCCAAAACCTCCCTGCCCCTTCTCCGACCCCCTGGCACCCTTGTTGTTGGCTTTCGCCTAATGTTTCCATGAGCTTGCTCAGGAACGGCTCCGTTCGTCCCGGCAGGCTTGTCCCGGCAGGCTGGCTGGCGGGGGAGGACCTCCAGACTGCCGGAGGCGATCTGGAATGCAGGGAGGGAGGGAGTGATCTCTGTTGCAGGGGAGCGGAGGAGGGGCTGTCTCTGGCTGTCGGAGCCCCATGTAAGGGTACGTCTACACTACGAGATTAATTCGAATTTAGATAATTCGAATTTGGGAAACAGATTGTATAAATTCGATTGTGCGCGGCCACACTAAGCACATTAATTCGGTTTTTAACCACATTAATTCGGTGGTGTGCGGCCACACTACCCCATTAATTTTAACCACATTAATTCGGTGGTGTGCGGCCACACTACCCCTAATTCGAATTTACAAAATCGATTTTGGTGCTACTCCGCTCGTCGGGGTGGAGTACAGAAATCGATTTTAAGCGCCCTTTAATTCGAAGTAACTGGCTCCGTTGTGTGGACGGGTTAAGGATTAATTCGGATTAACGCAGCTAAATCCGAATTAAAGTCGTAGTGTAGACCAGGCCTAAGTTTCACCATCCGGCCAGCTGCCCTGTTAGCGTCCGGGGAGAAGTCCGGACATTTACAAATTCCCCCCGGACGCTATTTTTAGCTCAAAAATCCGGACATGTCCGGGGGAATCCGGACGAATGGTAACCCTAACTAACAGAGCCTGATGAGCCTGCCACGGCCTTGACTAACAAGAGTCAGCTCTTTCACGCTTTAAGTTCCAGAGGTCACAAGTTCAAACCCTGCTGCTGCTGCCCACCCACCCAGGGTGTCTTGTCACAAGTGAGCGGGTGTGGGTTACACTTGCACTGCCTGGGCCCTATTTGTTCTGTACAGAAACAGAGAATGGCAGTGTCCAGGATTGTCAATTTGGCCTCTCTCAAGGACGCTCTGTTCTGCTGAGTTAAAGACAGAGAGAGGAAAACCCCCTAATCAGAGGCACTAACAAAAACATGCGGTTGTGCACCTGCTGGAAGGCTTTAAAAAGCTATGGGGTGTGCAGTGCTGTTCTGGGAAAAGGTCACTGGCAGAGCAAGTGTGAGGAATTAGTCAGCTGGGTGTGGGGGGAGGAAGCGGGAGGGGGGGAGGCGGAATGAGCAGCCCTGGGAGCGGCGTTATCCGACTGCAGACTTTAGAGGGAAGAGCAGCTGGAGGCTTCAGTAATTCCTCGTGTTTTCTTCTGTATTTCATCTTGCCACGGGGTGGATTGTGAATGATGAGGAAGGGGGCATGGCCTATGGGAGGGATTGTGGGTAAGGCCCAGGCGTGGTAATCGGGAGCCCCGGGTTCCCTGCCTGGCTCTGGGACTTTGGGAGAGTCATGTCACCTCTGTTTCTCAGCCTTCACCTGTGTAAGACAAGGGTAACGAGTGGCCTGTCTCTCACAGGGGATTGTGAAGGTTAACTGATGCTTATCCGCATAGGTGTTGACTCTGTGGGTGCTCCGGGGCTGGAGCACCCATGGACGAAAAATAGTGGGTGCTCAGCACCCACCAGCCACCCGCCGATCAGCTGTTTGGCAGGTCCCATGGATCAGCTGTTTGGTAGCGGGCAGGAGGAGCTTTGGGGAGGGGGCAGAGCAACCGTGGGAAGAGGTGGGGCTTGGGGGAAGGTGTGGAGTGGGGGGCCGGGCCTTGGGGCAGAGTGGGGGTGGAGCCCACCTGGAAAAATGAAAGTCAGCGCCTGTGCTTGTCAGGTGCTTTGAGATCTCCTGGGAAAGACACCTTGAAAGCTTTAGAATTGTGTGATGTTGCCAGGGATCCATTTAATTTATTGAGAAATAAAACATGAGATGGCCGTTATGTCTGGCAGTGATTAGAAATCAAACGTCAGGTGGCCAGGTCACTACACTGGGACCCAGGAGCCCTGGTTTCTAATCCCAGCTCTGCCATAAATCTCCTGTGTGACCCCTCTCTGTTTCTGTGGTTCGAGCCTTTCGGGGCAGAGGCTCTCTGTCACGGGGCATTCAGGAGACAGCTGCTACTGTGATACAAATTATAATGGGCACGAAGAGTTCTCCAAGGCCTCACAGGGGGTAGGTTTCAGAACTAGGAGTAGAACTCAGGTGTTCCTGGCTCCCAGTCCTGTGTGCAGACCTCTCTTGTGATCAACTTGCCTGGTTTCTTTTTAATGAGAAATGCAGCTTTCATACGTGGTACCTTAGTTTTCCCTGGCGACAAGCACATGTTCATCTCAAGCCAGACATGTTTTGCTATAAAAGCTGTCAGAGATTATGGCCTGTACCACCGCTGTCACCAAGGGATCAGAGTGAGACAGGTGTGAACAAAACTGTTGTTTGTGTAACACTCAGACACATCCTGCATTCAAAAATTGGGGTCAAGAACACCCTTACCTATGCTAACTTCGCCAGCCCTATTCCCCTGAATGTCAGATGCAATAAAATAGTTCCCCAAATGCCAGACTGAGCATAAAGGATATTATAAACCTAATGGAGCACGTTCATAGTTCTAATTGCAAGTAAAATACCAGCAAATGACTGAATACTTCAGCAGGGTAGTTTAATAATTACACTGGGATGTGAGAGGCAGAATCAGGTTTGCTGCCAAGATGAGTTGAAGCTCGTTACCAGCGGAGTAGAAGGGGCTTTTACCAGTGGATTTTGGGGGAAGCAGGGAATATTAGCCAGCAAATGCTGGAATAAATTACAGAGGATGTGACCTCAGCATCTGCAGCCTACCAGAGTTCTAGCTCCCCAGGCAGACCCACACGGGAGGGGTCTTCTGTAGGTGATGTGATAACGGATAGGGTTGGTTGAAGAAGGGGCTTTTGTATGTGTTACTCTGAGGTCACTAAAATTCAGTCATTCTGAGCTCTGCCAGGTGTGAGACCCAGAACAACAGGCTGGCGAGGATGGGTTGGGATGTGAGTCTACGAGCTTGACAAGTGCTTTGTAAGGTCGTTGTTTCTAGTCTGACTGTAGTACAGTTTCTCCGTCCAAAACGGATAGGAATATATATATTAATTAACCAGGCTAGCTGGCCGGCAGTGGTTTCAGCACCCCACCTGCCGACCACGCTGACCGGTTCTCATTGTTTCCTTGTGCTCCTCCGTTTGTCTGTCCATATCCACCTGTTGTCTCTTGTCTGATACTTGGATTGAAAGCTCTTTTGGGCGGGGACGTCTGTTCTGTGATTGTGCAGCACTCGGCACAATGGGTCCTGGTCCATGACCGAGGATTCTAGGTGGTACTGGCATGCAAATGATAAATAATAATAATTATACCTGGAACCCATGGGCAGGGTAGGTGATGAACTGTGTGTGTGTGTGTGTGTGTGTGTGTGTGTGTGTGTGTGTCTGGAAAATGTCCAACAGCTGAAATACCACTAATGCTACTACACTGGTGCTGACAATGCCAGCAGGGCAAATATAGATGTGGCACAGATGGCATCCACTTCCTGCTTCTATCCCCGGGCTAGAGTAGGGGGAATCTAGCTGCCAGGCTACCCTAGCTCTTCCACTGTTGCTACCATGGTGGTGTCAATGGAATTGCGGTGCTGATAGATTTCCCCAAATAGTCCAGCGTAGACACAGCCAAGGCGTGTTACAAGTGTGCTAGGTGGTAATTGCCTGAGGCCAGGTCTACACTACAGAATTACTTCGGTATAACCGCGTTGCTCAGGGGTGTGGAAAGCCACCCCCCCTGAGCGACGTGATTATACCGACCTAAGCACCAATGTAGACCCTGCTGTGTCGTCAGGGGGGCTTCTCCCACCAACACATCTACCACCTCTCATGGAGGTGGATTAACTACGCCAGTGGGAGAGCTCTCTCCGGTTATTACGTAGAGTGTCTTCATTAAAGCGCTACAGCGGTGTCGGGGCAGCGTTTTAAGTGTAGATGTGCCCTCAAAAGAGCATGAAACAGGATTACAAGCCCTAATTTGGACAAAGTGTGTTAGGTTACAGTTGACAGTGTTCATAGAATCATAGAATCTCAGGGTTGGAAGAGACCTCAGGAGGTCATCTAGTCCAACCCCCTGCTCAAAGCAGGACCAATCCCCAACTAAATCATCCCAGCCAGGGCTTTGTCAAGCCGGGCCTTAAAAAGCTCTAAGGAAGGAGATTCCACCACCTCCCTAGGGAACCCATTCCAGTGCTTCACCACCCTCCTATGCAAGTCAGCTGACTATTTCATTGAACTCTGTGGGAGATGCTCAATCTATGAGATCAATTGCAAGAAATAGGAGGCATTGCTGGGTCCCTGCAATTCCCCTTTAAAGATGTGCATATTTACGAGGGTGCCCTTTACACTCTGTGTTCAGTGGACCATTGTCTACAGTGGCCTTGGGAGGGGAGGGGGTGAGCTCAGAGAACCTCACAAGCTGGCTACTACACGGACAAGCACAGTACAGACATCTACATAGACGGGAAGAAGTAGTGTTGGGTCTGGTCTGTACTCAGAGGAAGGGGTGTTGTGTGGACAAATACGTGAAGGATTATGAGGAACTCAAATACTACAGGGATGAGGCCAGAGAAGTACCTGAGAGAAAGAGACAGATGTGTATGGGGACGGATGGATAGATGTGTATGGGTGGTGTTCTTCCTACCAATGCTCCAGTGTAGTGCTTAAGGGCCCACTGACTTTCAGATGGGATATACTTCTGTGATCTCAAGCACTGGTGTTTATTAAAGCTTCTGCAAAATCAACGGTGTGTTCGCTCTGGCATCCTGGCTGTGTTCCAGCTGGAGTAATTATATCCCTCCTCCCCAAATTCCTCTTCGTTTCTATTAGACATAATTTTCTTCTTCACTTCCTGACCCAAACAGCTGCATAGGTTTGTTGTGCAGTGTTGATTAAACAGTTGATTCCTATAGATGGTTGTCAAGTGCTTATGGATCCTTTGGGATCTGAGCACAGGTGAAATGGAAGATATTAATAGAATTAATGGGTTAATTCCCTGCTACCAGCAAGTGCCGCAGTAGAAGTGAGTCTAATGAAAATGCCTATATTCCCTAAACTGTTCCATTTGCAGCCGATGATTCACCCGCTGCTCCCTTCAAACAACATTAACGAGATTAAAAGCCCATTTGCTAAATGTGTATGATCAAGGGGTAAGGGAAGCTACAATTAGCTTTTGACAAACCTGGCATTGCCAGCTTCCCACCCTGGTGGGGCACCGCCTTGTGCAGAGCTGTGCAGGTTTGGCGTCTCGCCCCGGGCTAGAGGAGGGGGAATCCAGGGGTGACTGTTGGGTAGTCTTTGTTGCAGAGGGATATGAAAGGCGGGAATCTTGCCTAGTGGTTAAAGAATGGGTTTGTTTGGATAAGGCTCTCCTCCGCCGCACCCTCACAAGAACATAAGAACGGCCATACAGATCAGACCAAAGGTCTATCTAGCCCAGTCTCCTGTCTTCCGACTGTGGCCAATGCCAGGTGCCCCAGAAGGAATGAACAGAACAGGGAATCATCAAGTGATCCATCCCCTGTCGCCCATTCCCAGCTTCTGGCAAACAGAGGCTAGGGACACCATCCCTGCCCATCCTGGCTAATATCCTCCATGAATTTATCAAGTTTTTTTTTTGAATCCTGTTATAGTCTTGGCCTTCCATCAACCTCATCAAGGTAAAAGGTGTTAATCTTTGTCTACACTAGGGAAAAGATCAGGATCCTCTAACATTAGCTAAACCTGGACTGCCTCAACCTCTTCTCTTTTTTTTCCCTACTCCAGAGAGACCTAATCAGACTGAAAGCTGAGTTCTGTTCCTTTCCTTCAGCACTGGCTTGCCGTTTGAACTTGTAACCTCTCTGTGCCCTAGATTCCCCATCTATTAAGTGGGGAATAATGAAACCTACTCCCCAGGGCTTTAAGAATTAATGTTTGGAGAACACTTGGAGATCTGTGGGTAGAAGGAGCTAGGTATAGTTTGAATTTAGAGCTAAAAATATTCAGTGATTACGGTGTTCAGCTCCAAAGTTTCAGTTCAGCTCTGTCTCTAGTAAGCATAAAGTATTGTCACTATGGGGCTTCCTTTTGTCACCAATGGGAGGCAGCTACATTTGGAAGCATTTGTGGAGTTTTCTGTTTAGTGTTCAGTGGCCTAGCAGGAAGTGGGATTCAAGACCAGCACTGGCTAAAATAAATGTCAGCTTAGATGTCAAGGGCTTAAACATCAGTAGATACTGTAGTTGCTATAACTAGATAGTGTAATATCGGCTGATATTGTAGCCAAGCTGGTACCGTAGACCCTATAATAATGTAGTGATACAAATACTGTAGATGTATTGGAGTCATTCAGGTGATGGTTATGGGACTCCTGCAAAAGAAAAGAAAAAGCATTTAGGAACGTATACCTAATAAGGGAGGCGAGTGGTCCAACTTTTTCAGTGACATGGGCTACGGGCATAGCACAGGCAACATACAGAAACAAAATGGCGTCCTCTGCACAGCACAACTTTGTGTAACCCACACACCTCCTGGGTGTGGTGTTCTGTCCCATCTGGTTTCACTGAGCCCACTTAGAGAGAGGTTAATGAGTGTGCTCCACAGCCTTAGCTACCAGCCATGTGGCTTTTAGCTCATGCATTTAGCTCCAGAGGTCCCAGGTTCAATCCTGCCCACTGATGACCAGGGTCTGTCGGTGTTACGCACTAGCCGTGCAAGATCCCACTGCATGGAGGATGCCATGTGGTAGCATAAAATGGCAGGGGCTGGACAGGATTGTCCCAAAGGCCAGATCTTGCCAGCTGGCCACCAGTTGGACCTCCTAGAAGCACTGAACTGGGATGCAGGAGACCTGGATTAAAATCCTGGCTCTACTGGTGACTTTAGACAAGTCATTTCCCTTCCCTGTGCCTCAGTTTCCCTGTCTGTAAAATGGAGATAAAGATACTGCTCTCCTTTGTAAAACCTTTTGAGATCTACAGATGAAAAGTGTTGCATGAGAGCTTGGTATTGTTAAGCAGAGCTGGTGAGAAAAAGCTTTTTTTTTCTGTAGCAAATGTTTAGAAAAACTAATGAAAATTCATTTTCATCTACATTTTTCCATAGAAAATTCTGAGTTTTTGCCAAAAACAAAAATAGTTCAAGCAAAAATGAAAATATGTTGCATTGCAGCTGCATTTCAGAGTGATCATGGGAGATGAAGTCTGGTCAGGGAGCCTGGCCCATTGGGGAAAATGGGAGTACAAGGGACCTGAACTACAACTCCCATGAGTCATCATGGCAGCATTTCAGAATCAAACTATTTCCCTTTTGGGGCATTCTGTTTTTGACAAAAACATTTGTTGTTTTCATGGAAAGCAGAAACATTTTTGTGGGGGGAAAAAAAAATTGTCCATAAACCTAATTTTCATAGAAAAACAGATTTGACGGAAATTTTTCAGTCAGCTCTATAAGTAAGTAATTGTAACCAACCTTGCCAGCGAAATAAATTATAGTGCTATGTTTGGCTAATTTAAGATAATGACAACAGACAATGACACTTGTGCTTCCCTCCCACCAAAGACAAGGATGACTAATGGTTTGTGGCCGCCTGGCTGTGCGACTGCTGCCTTCTCTCCCTGAGCTAGGAATTCCCTTCATGATGGCCAGGCATGGTGCCGTGCTAGGCATAAGGAGACTAAGCAATTGTTTAGGGTCCCAAGCAGCTCAAGGAGCGTCCCTTTTGCTTATTATAAGAACTTGCCTGTTTTGGCATTGTGGGGGTGCCCTCCCCTCAAATAGTCCTGCTTAGGGCCCCCAGTGGGCTAGCTCACAGTCTCCTCCCCTCCCCTGCCTCTAGATTTGCCGGCTGTGCTTCACTGTTTAAAAATGCTGTGAGGTTGTGTTGCTCAGTAAATGCAGCAGGCACATGAGCGAAGGGCTGGTGTCTCTTTAAAAAGAGCACTTTGTGAGGTGCAACAGGAAGACGGGCCTTTCCAGCCCAGTGTGGTCAACACTCATGAATTTACTGTGAGTCTTGCAGTCCTTGGTGTTTTTCTTAAAGTCTCAGCTGCTGGAGTCATGGTGTTACCTGAGAATCTCAGCTTTCTGTGGAGGTGGGAGGGAAGGGAAGAGAAGTTTCTAGCCCTCATGGTTCAAGAAAAGCTTGAAAACATGTATAGAGTCCGGCACGGAGACAAAATTTATATCCGCGGATGTGGATATAAATCGGATATCCGCGGAGCCACAGGGATCTACTGGGAACTGAAAGCAGCAGCATGTCGGGCCGCCGCTCGCAAGATCCGGCGCCCTATGTGGGCAGCTCCTCTGGCCTGGCTGTACCGCCCCCAGCCCCTCCCACTGGCACGGGTACCAGGCTGACCATCAGCTGTCCCTGGTCACGCTAGAGTATGCAAGAGGCTCTGCCAATGTACCATAAAGGCTCAGAAAGCTGGAGGGAAATGGAAAGAATCCAAAATGTATTGATTTTTCTAAAAAAAATAAAACTCACGATTTTTAAGCAGTCTCATTAGTTTGGAATGTTGAGACTTGGAAATATTGCTGTTGGTTTTTTTAAGATTCTTTGTTTTCCATGGGGAAGAAGAGAGAGATTTTTTTTTTAAATGTTGCTATTGTTGTAATAAAATCTGGAATTGGTGAATAGCAACCACTCATGGAGAATTCCTTCTCATAATCGCCAGACTTTGGCAGGCCTCCAGGCAGCCTGCCCGGAGGAAAGAATTTATTCTGAATTATCACACTGTCCTTCCTCACTTTTCCAAGGAACTGTGCTCTGTGTAGGTCCTGAGCGGAGTTGGTGACCCACCAATCACTCTGCATTTGTATAGTGCATAGCAGAGTGAGCCCCTGGATTTGGTTTGTCCCTAGACACACGCAGCAGTAAATCTGGAGTGACTCCACTGGAGTCACTCCAGATTTACACCACAGATGAATGTTGTCCAGAGCATTTACTCCACAACCAGCCATTTTTCAGACACACATGGGGCTGAATGTAAATGGATGTGCTTCCATTAAAATCAACAGCGTGATGCTAACTTACACCAGGTAAGAGTTTGGCCCCATCAGAACTAGTTCTGAGTTCACACTTCAATTACAGCTTTGATGTTACTGGAGTTACACCAGATTTTCACCAGCATCATTGAGATCAGAATCAGTTCTGCCCTCTCAATCGGCATATGGGGCCAGAATCTGACCTGGGATATTGGTGCAAATCCAGAGAAACGCCACTGAAGTCAGTGGAATTCCTCTGGATTTAAAGTGGGTGCATCTAAGATTAAAACCTTGCTCCCACATTGACTTGTTTATCACCGGCTTCTTTCCGATGTTTGCTCTTGTAACTTCTTGCGAAGTTCCTATTGCATGTTCTAGAATCGCTCTGTGTTATAGATCTCAGTGGCTCGCATGTCAAAGAAAAGTTAGATACTATGGGCCAGATTCTCATCTGGTGTAAACCATTGATGCTTCAATTGACTTCAGTGAAGCTACAGCAATTCACACGGGCTGACTATACGGTACCATGTGAGCGCTCCTGCTCTCACGAAGTCTGTGGGATCTAAGCAAAGAATGGCATTGCAACAAATAAAAGCTGCAGGAAGATAAAACAAAACTTGCTGGAGACACTTGTAAAGAGAAGTACAAAGAAGCCAGCCTGCCAGCGTAACCTGGAGGCATCGCCTGAGTGACACTGCCTGATGTGGAAAAGAATTCAGGTTGTAGGAGTTCGGCGCGCAAAGCACCTGGTTCACGAGGCTGTTAAAAGCCTGAGACTTTGGTTCTCAGAATCAAACACCTTCAACACAAGAGTAAAACCAGGGCAATCTGAAATCCATAAACCAAGGGCTGGGCAGACTGTACAATTCTCCCCGGAATGTACTGACATGGATGAACTTTTTATTTTGGGCACTAACGAAAGCTGCCAAATTCCCAAGTATCCCAAGTTTATTTTTTTCAGTAAAACTTTGAGGGAGCCTCCAGAGGCCAAGGCCTGTCAAATCTTTGACAAAAACACAGGCAAGGAGCATTATTTGGGAACATAAGAATTGCCATGCTGGGCCAGACCAGGGGTCCATCTAGCTCTGTGTCTGGTCTCCAACAGCTAGAGCAGGGATAGCCCTGTGGCCCAGCCTAGTGCTCCAACCACTGGATGCCCTGGCTCAGTTACTGCTGTGCCACAAATATGTACCTTGGCCAAGTCCCTTAGTGGCTCTGTGCCTCAGTTTCCCACGTGTAAAGAGGGCAATTATGGAACAATGGGTTCATAGGGGAAGTTTCTTCCTAACCCTGTTCGGCTAGTGCTGGGCTGAAGCCCTGAAGCATGAGGGGTTTGTTCCCTTGTGAAAACATTTAAAACTGGGTAAAATTTTCAAAAACACCCTAAGCCTCATTTTCAAAAGTGACTCCGGCACTTAGGAGTCCAAACCCCATGGATACTCGAGCTTCTGGGCTCAGATCCACAAAGATATTTAGACACCTAACTCCTATTGATTTAAACCCTTTGAGTGTCTGAGTTGCTTAGGCACTTCAGAAAATACTGTCCACTATCTCATGTAACTGTATGTTCTCACTATTCGTATAAATGTTTTTAGGGGTTGAATCTTCAAGTCACTTTCTATCTATCTGTCACTCCCATTCCCTTGTTATGCATGGGCCTAATCCTGAAGTATGCAGAGCCCATTCCTCTCCACCTAGTTCTTATCATCCTTAGAACTTTAGAGCACTTTACAAAGGAGGGCGCTATCATTATCCCCATTTTACAGAAGGGGCAACTGAGGCAGAGAACTGAGGACAAGTGACTTGTCCAAGGTCACCCAGCAGGTCAGAGCTGGGAGTAGAACCCAGATCTCTTGAATCCCAGTCTAGTGCTCTGTGCATTAGGATGCGCTGAAAAACGCAGTCAATTCTAGGCTACGGCAAACCCAGGCAGGGTTCAGACAGGAGAAATCCTGCATAATTCAAATAGTAACCCTTTGTGTCCACTGTCTATCGACGGGCAGCCACCGCTCTATGTGAATTTCATAGATTTCCAAAAAACCCTTGACACAGTGGCTAGAACAGTTTTATGGCAGTTGCTATGCCACTGTGGAATCCCCCAGAAATTTGTGAATATTATTCAGACTTCCTTGAAACTATGAAATGTCAAGTAATACATAGCAGTAAACTGACTAAGCCATTTGACATGTGCAGTGTTGTTGTAGCCATGTTGGCCCAGGATATTAGAGAGACAAGGCGGGCGCGGTAACATCTTTTATTGGACCGACTTCTGTTGGTGCGAGAGACTAGCTCAAAACAGAAGTTGGTCCAATAAAAGACATTGCCATTTGGAGTAACTGCCAGCATCAGACAAGAGTGTTCTATCCATGACCTCCTCCTGGTAATGGATTGGGGAGAGATCATAGAGCAACTAATGGACTTCCATTTGGAAGCTAAGGGCTAGTCTACACTGGGGGGGGATCGATCTAAGATACGCAACTTCAGCTACGCTATTCGCATAGCTGAAGTCGAAGTATCTTAGTTCTACTTACCTGGCCGTCCTCACGGTGGCAAGTCGACTGCCGCGGCTCCCCCGTCAACTCCACTTACTCCTCCTGCCAAGGTGGAGTACAGGCGTCGATTCGGGGATCGATTTATCACGTCTAGACGAGACATGATAAATCGATCCCCGATAGATCGATTACTACTCGCCGATCCGGCGGGTAGTGTAGACGTGGCCTAAAAGACCTCGATTTTGCAGAGAATGTCAACCTGCTGTCCCATGCCCCCACAGATATGCAAGCTAAAACAAATGATCTCCAGACCTCTGCACAGTTCGTAGGGCTGAAAATCAATACAGAAAATTAAAACCATGAGCATTGAGACACAAGAAACACCAATAACACTTTCTGGAGTTGATGTAGAAGAGGTCAGATGCTTCACGTATCTTGGCAGCAGCGTAAGCAAAACAGGTGGAAGAGAGGAAGACATTAAAGCCAGACATGTCTTCTCAAGCCTAAAGCCAATTGGGAGAAACCGAAACCTTGCCATCCAAAGTAAACTTTGAATATTTAACACCCCTCTAAAGTCTGTCTTACTGTATGGTGCTGAAACTCGGAGACTTATCAAAATGATAGTGTCCAAACGCCGTGTGTTTATACATAGCTGCCTTAGACAACCCTCAACATCAGATGGCCAGAAAAAATCACAAATGAAGCGCTTTGGCGGTAAGGAGCACAAAACAGAAGTTGATGGAACAGGAGATTACGGATCGAAAATGGAAATGGCTGGCAGAGACAGGGAGCAAGGAACTGAACAACCTAACAAGATAGGCGGTGGACTGGAATCCCCAGGGCAAGAGGCAATGAGGTAAGTCTAGGACAACTTGGAAACGCACAGCTGAAAGCTATTAAAGTGACATGGGAAGAAGCTAAAACTGCAGCCGGAGATTACCCAAAATGGGAGGTGGTGGTGAAGGCTTTGTGTTCCACATGGAATAAAGGGGGATAAGTCAAGTCAAATTCTCACCATTTCACAAGAAGTGCCCTGCACTTTGCAGAGTCGAGACCCGTGCTCTGTGGCCTCTTGAGGCATAGCTCATAGTAAATTGCATATATAAATTGGAACGATCCCATTTACGCTATTTAGATTAAGAAGGCTATTGGGGCCTCAGTACTTCCTGGATGCACTTGTCTGTGATTAAGGCAATTAGGAAGCCCATGAAATGTTTCCTTCTACAATGTTCAGGGCATTGGTGGCTTCAGTGGGGGATACGCTGAGTTCAGTGAATGCATTTTCTTAAGATGTACATATTACTTTGGAGAGACCCTGCCAAAGTAAAAATATCTCTCTCACACACACACACAACTGCACTAAGGTTGCAAAGTTAGGAAATGCCCTAATTAAGGCTGCCCATGCAACCATAACTCAGTCTCCTTGTGCGTGCGCATGATCGTACCGTCTTTACTTACATGACTGCTATTGTTGATAAAATGAGTGAACACCAAGATAGGTGCAAGGGGAAATAGTGATGAGGACAGGCCTTGGTCTGGGTCACTTGGTAAGCTGGGCCAATTCAAACAAAAGGCCTTCTACTACAGCGAATGAAAGGCCATGCATCTAGGAAGAAGGAATGCAGGAATCCATAGCTACAGAACGGGGGCCTGTATTCTGGAAAGCAGCGACTCTGAAAGGATTTAGGGATCAGAGTGGACAAGCAGCTCCACGTGAGCTTCCAGTGTGACGCTGTGGCGAAAAAAGGCTAATGCCAAACTGGGATGTGGAAATGGGAGTAGTGAGTAAGAGCAGCCAGGAGATTTTACCTCGGCATGCGGCACGGGTGAGGCCAACCTTAGAAAACGCTGTACAGTTTTGAGGCCCATATCTTTTTTAAAAGTATGTGGCCAACTTGGAGAGGATGCAGGGAAGAGCCACAAAAATGGGACAAAATGCCTTAAAGAGATTAATCTGTTTAGCTGATCAAAAAGAGGATTGGGAGGTGACTTGATTATAGAGCAGAAGTACCTTCACAGGGAGAAAACACTGGGTAGCAAAGGGCTATTAACTTAGCAGAGGAAGGCAGAACAAGAAGTGGCTGAAAGTTAAAGCCAGATGCATTCAAGATACAATGCACCATTTTTTAACAGTGAGGGTGAAAAGCCATTGGAACAAACTGCCAAGGCAGGTAATGGATTCTCCATCTCTCACTGTCTTCAGATCCAGCCTGGATGCCTTTCTGGAAAGTATCTGTAGTCAGACAGAAGTGATAGGGTTCACTGCTGGGTTAACTGGGTGAAATTCTCTGACGTGTGTTATATGGAAGGTCGGACTAGATGATTCAATGTCCCTTCTTAGCCTGAAAATCTAAGCGCCACATTCTATGTCTTCCACAGAGCTCCTGCCTCGTTCAGTATGTCAGACATATGGTGCTCGGGGAATTTATCAGCCATTTGCTGACGACAGAGGAATGTTGAGACTTAGAAATCCAGGGTTCTACTCTGAGTTCTGATGTGAGGTGTGCTCAAGTTCCCATAGACCCTCTAGCCCCTGGCCCCTTCTGTCCATGACAGCCTCTCCTTGTGTCAGTTCTAGTCTTCCTCTCTTCCCCTCCCCGCTCAGCTCCTCATCCCAGTCTCTTGCCCCATCCTATACTGCCTCCATGTCCCAGTGCCAACCCCGCGTTGGCTCCTCACCCTTCTGCAAGCCAGTCAGGCTGCTTCCTCCTCTTCCTCCTCCTCACTGCCTGGGCATCAGCAGGGGGACGTTGTCTCATCCGGGTTCTCAGGCTCCCTACTTTCAGTTCCCATACTTGGGGCTACAACAAGGTTGCTAAGAGGAGCAAGGGCCAGGAAAGTCCTACTCGGTTCCCATGACCCTGGGATGGCGCATACACAGTACAGGCTGCACTGGGAGAATCTGGCTGCCAAACGCTAACAAATCTCTACTGAGCATATACCTACTGAGACTTTTCAGGGGTTCATAACTCGACCAAATTGGGGCAGATGTTCACGGGGATGGCCTGGAGGCCTATCTGCCAAGTTGAGAGCCCCATTGTGCAAGGCACTGTAGTAAAGAGCTTGCACCTGGAACAGAAAAGATGGACAAAGGGAACCAGCAAGTAGAGGCACAAAGAAGTGAAATGACTTGCCAGAGGTCACCCAACAAGACATTGGCAGAGCCAGAATTAGAATCCAGGACTCCTGGCCCTAGTTAGTTTTGAAGGCAGCATGGTCTCATAACTTTATTCAGTTCTCATATTTATAACTAAATATATGAAAGGGGGAGGAGGTGCAGCACCTGAATTTTTTTTCCCTCCTTTCCAGGACACCTTTTAAAAGTCAGCATCTGACCAGCATTACCAGAGGGTGGTATCTAAGATACTGTAGCAATTCCACATTCTAGGCCTCAGGGTTGTCTGTAGTGTCTCAGAACCCACTGTGTGCTTGTTAGCTATTGAATAGTGACCACTGTAATTTCATTAATAGCCTGTTCCCTTTATTGACCTTTCCTGTCTATTCTCGGGAAGCAGCATAATCTACTGAGTAAGGCACGAGACCAGCACTCAGGAGACGTGAGTTCTAATCCTGGCTCTCCCCCTGTGGGAGTTTGAGAAGCCATTTTCCCTCTCTGTACCTCTCCTTCCCCTTGCAACCTTTGTCTATCTTGCCTCTGTAGACTGTAAGCTCTTTGGGGGCAGGGACTGCGTGCTTACGATGTGCTTGTACCTTGGGGATTGTACGTGAGACCCTAGACTGCGCCTTCATAAAAATAAGGGGGAACAATTAGTGAGAGGAAGGAAGAGAGGAAGGGAAGAGCTGAGGTAATTAAGAGGAGAAATTCTGCAGCAGGTTGGAGGTTCAGCTGCCAGCTGGATTGATGTGCAGCCTGGGGAACTTCCAATGGTTTTCTTTGACTTTCAAATAGGAAAAAAATAAGGAAAAAAAATAGGCTACAATTTGCCAGAATGCGCACATAGCCCTCACGCCCCAGCTTGTTTAAAAATTGTCCATTGAAAAGATTTTTCAGTTGATGGCAACTACGGTTGTTTCCTAAAATAATGACCTTCACGCAACAGCCTCTGTGGAAGCATGGCCTAGCAGGCTGAGTACAAACCTGGGAGCCAGGAACCCTGAGTTCTATTCCTAGCTGTGGAAGTGGTTTCCTTGCATGGTATTCAGCCAAGTCCCTGTGCCTCACTTTCCCCATGTTTTAGATGGGAGTGATAATACCCACCTCAGAGGGGTGTTCTGAAGATTGGTGATTCTCTGCTTTTTCTGTACCTGGACTCTTCCCCCATTTACTACTCCTGGGGGAATTCTGCACCAAAATTTTAAAATTGTACAAAATTCTGCATATTTTATTTGTCAAAATAACACAATATAATCACTCCAGTTTCAATTATTTAAACTACAATACAATGGATGGAGAATAGGAGTGGGGAGCATTGGAAGAAATCCCCAACCCCCCTCTGTCTAATGGTAATATAGCTAGTATTGATCCTTTTCTTCTAGTTATTAGTCAACAAATATATGCAGCCATATGCTCAGTGTTACATCACCGGCAACTGAAGAGCAAGTGAAGACTGGGGAATCAAACTCGTGATTTATATTGGCTACTGACCATCTCCAGGAAGGTCAGTAGTAAACAGTTCATGGAGCATATTTTGATAAGAAAATTCTTCAGTCCAAAAATGTAGACTAAACACTAAAGCACCATAAGCATTTATAAGGCCATACTGTCCTTTACACCCCTCTGGCAATGTAAAGGAGCCTTAAAACTTTTACATCTGTTTTATACTCCTGGGGAAATTCACAAAGACAATGGGAACAATTCACTAAGCAGGCAGGCTACTACATTCTGCTCTGCCTGAGGGGACAGAGCCTGCCCCATGCCTACCTCCTCAGAAACACCCCAAAGCCCTGCCCCACCACACTGAGTGTGCCACAGTAGTGAGTGAGAGGGACAGAGTGTCTCTCTCTCTCTCTCTCACATGCATGACTGCCCAGCTTTCCTTCCCCCCCGCCCCGGCAGTGATTTACATCTCTACCAGCTGCTCTGAGTGCCCAAATCGACCTGCCTGTGCTGCCAGGGAGGGGTGCTTGACCACTCTTGTGGCTTCCCTTTGCTTCCCTGTCAGAAGTCATTTTTCTGCGGGAAAGCAAAGAAATCTGCGGGGGCCATGAATTCCGCGCACGCGCAGTGACACAAAATCCCCCCAGGAGTATATCTAACCGGGATCTATTTAGTGATATGGGAAGGGTATTTTAGTTAGGAGTGCTGATGTTTGGGGGTTGAGACCCCCTGAGCTAGTTCATATCTGTCACATGCTTTGAAGATTAAAAACACAGAGCCTTCTGTTGTTGTTTACTCCTGGGCCCAGCGGGTATAAAATACTCCCCATCCTGACTCGGTAGCATTTTGCAAAGGGGAAGATGACTCCATAAAGTGCCAGCAGTGGAGAATCAGGCCCTGGGAGGAGTATTTATTTTTGGATTGGCACCAAGTAGCTCTGACTACTTTCTAGACATGTGACCTTGGAAGGGTTCACCTGGAACCAGATTCTGGTCTGTTACAGCTACGCAAACCTGCAGTAACTCCATTGACTTTAATGGAGCTACTCCTGATTTACCCCAGTGTCAATGAGATGAGAGCAAAGAATAGCATATTGAAATAATAACAACGAATGCCATTGAAGGAGAGCTGTAATTAGATGGTCACCTGAACAGGTTATTAGGAAAAAACTGCCTGTGACTGAACTTTATTACTTCTTGCTCTTTCGACCGCCATGGTTCAAGCCAAACTTCATGGTGCTTAACATCTGATTAAATGTTAAACGTCTCTAGAAATGGCCAATTGAAGTCAGACGAGAGAGAGCGGCCGCGAGGGCCCCATTAACCCCAATTGATTATATGATAGGAAATGTAATTTACCTTTAAGGCCCTGTCGATCTAAAGGACTGAAAGTCACTGACGTACAATGGGGTTTTTAATAGTACACTTGTTCCTGGTAAGCCTCCATAATCAATTTCTCTTATCCTCGTCTCTTGTATTATCCATTATAATCATTTTTTCCTCACTCCCGCAGCGAGCGGTTTTGCATTCAAAACTTGTTTTCAACCCTGTGACCTTTTTCGGTTTTAATATGAAGCCTCTGAATAATCATTTAATGTGTGTTATAAATAATTACACATGTACCCAATCAAACCTGAATCCTGGAATTTAATTACAGGGTTCGGCTGCTGTTCCTGGGTGTGTTCATGCTTTTCGGAAGTTAACAGCAGCCTTCAATTGAATTACAGACCTGTGGCGGGATCGAGTTATCGTGGATTACATTTCTGTTTTACAAGATGGGTTATTATTTGGCGTGTGTGAGCGGAGCCTGGAAACATACTCATTCCAAAGGAAAGAAGGGGGATGGAGGGTGGGGAGTGTTGCTTAATCACTTTTTATTATTATTATTATTATTGTTTATTATCAGCAGTCGGATGCCCTGTTCTTATCTTCTCGGATGTATTTGCAGAGTCTGTCTCAGTTGCTCAGAGCTTGGGATGGGGGCTTTTTTATCTAGCACAGTAGAGACTCCCAAACTGTTCTGCCTGGGTCCTTCTTCTTCATGGGAGTCACGGAGCAGCTCCTGCCCATCTAGGGCAGAAAGTGACACCCCCCGCCCCCCACCAAGGGCAGGCAGGCAGTTCATAGCCGGGGAGGCAGCAGGGCTTGGCAGCCCCCATTTCTAAAAGAGGCCATAGCAGTGCTGAGCAGGCCGGGGCCCCTTGTCCTCCCTCCCCTCTGCCCAAAGCCTCGTGCTCCCCACAGGTTTCAGGGGGTTTAAAACAGGCAGGGTGGAGGCCAGACCAGACCAGTGCAGCAGCGGGGAGAGCACGCAGGGAGTCCCCAGTGGTCAGGGATGGCGGGGGTGAGCATCGGGGTGCTGCTGGGTTGGACAGCGCTGTGTTCTCCCTCGCCTCCCCCCAACCCCCCCCCACGCCCAAACTGCTGGGGACTTCCTATGTCCTCTTCTTACTGCTGCCCTCATCTGGCCAGCCACAGCCCTGCACCCCACCTCGCACCTCTCCCCAATTAACCTCATCACTCCCCCCCCCAAGGGGGCATCATGCACAGTTTGAAAACCAGTGCATTAAAGGACATAAATAGAATATTACGCCCTGTAGAGTGAGAATTTGTATCCCTTCCACAGGCAGATTTTAACCCAAAACTCTATTATTATTTATCTTATGGTAGCGCCTAAAGGTCCAGACTGAGATCAGGACCCCATTATGCTGAGTTCTGTAGACACACATTGCAAGAGACAGTCCATGCCCTAAGAGTGCATCTTGTAAATAGACAAGAGTGGCAGGGGGTCTGAGGGAAGGGGGAGGAATATGTGATAATATAATTAAAGTAATGTAATGCATATGCACAGGGGGGCTGTGTTAAGGTTACATGGGCAGCCTTAATTCTGGCATTTCCTAACTTTTGAGTGCTTGACTTTGCAACTTTAATAATGTTATTTTAATGTAGGGTTGCGGGAGGGAGGGGTGTTAATGTAATTTCCTAAGATGTTTAAAACAGAAATTCCAGCATGTGAAACCAACATGACTCCCCACATGTGGGACATCAGCAGAGTTGGTACCTTTAGACCCACACCACAAATCTCTGCCTCTTGAGCTACCAGAGGATTTAGTAGCAATAGCAGGTTGTTATCCTCTACATTGACCAGCGCTAGAGGGGGCTGAGACACACACTTTGCCAGTGAGTTTCACAGTTGTTTGCTAACCGCAGAGGAATGGTGAGACTCGGAAATTTTGGGTTCCGTGCCAGGCTCTGGACAGCTCTGTGTTCTCATGGTCACAGACCCTTCTGCCCATTCCCCCAAAACTTGACCCCTTCTGACCCTTTCTCTCCAACCCGTCTCTTTCCCAATCCTGTCTCTTATCCCCCACCGGTTCCTCATCCCAGTCTGTGTCCCAGCCCCAGTCTCCTCCTCTCAGTCCCCTCACCTAGCCAGTCCCAGTCTCCACCTTCCTGGGCTCCTCACCCCAGTCTCCCCCATTAGGCTTCCCATCCAAGTCCCAATCTTCCCAGAACCCTGCTCCCAGTACCAGTCTGCCTCTCTGGGCTCCTCATCCCGGCCACCCCCCCCAGGCATCTGTGCTCGTCTCCCCATCTTGGGGAGTGCATCCCAGTGTTTGCATCCCAGGCCTGAGGCAGGCCCCCAGCATGGAAAAGAGCAGCCAAAATGGGTCATGCTTGGCAAATTTATAAGCAACTAAAAAGTGGGTCTTCTAACAGGAAGTGCCAGGCAACCTGAACTACGGCGAGCCAGCTTTGCCTCTAATATAAATGTGATGTCCTTCAGCCCTAAATCTCACTGAAAAGTGGCATGAAGAGCACCCTTTGAAGCCCAGTGGTTGTATAGAGTCAGAAGAAGGATCAATGGTCCTTTATTCTAACCAACAACATTCGTCTTCATAAAACTTCAGGGTTGTTTTTTTTTAGCTTTTGCTTTAATGAATTTTGTGACTTCCAGAGAAAACACACTGGGAAAAAATGGAGTGGGGGAGGATAATTGAGAAATTGCTTAGCTCTGTATTCATCTTAAAGCACGGAGTGCAGATCGCATAAGCAAGTGTGGAATTATATGTGATTAAAACCTCCCCAGCCTTTGTGAAAACTGGTCGTATCCACCACTTAGTCATTCAAAAAAACCCTAATGCAACAAAGGAGAAATTAATCATCAAAAAGGCTGCTACAGCTCAAGCTTGACCTAGAAAAAAGTTGGAAACCAGAACTAACGATTGATGCTGAATGCAATGACTCCATCAGACATTGCAGGGGGTTCACCAAGCGGTGGGCTTCACCGTTGTTCCTTCACCCATCCGTTTTGTACAGAGGGAGAGGGAGAGACTCATCACTCACTTCTTGAGTATGTACATTCCGATGTGTGTACAGCTGTGCCGGCTTATTCTTGGACTTGCTGAGATTTTTGCTAGCTCAGCAGAGTTGGGGCTAGATCATTGCTTGCTTGGGGGAGACCTCTAACCACATAGGTGCTCATTGGAATGGTGATGGGTGGAGAGTCAATGGGTGGCCTGCTTTCCTTGGAGACGTTGCTGATCTTCATGTGGGTCTTCTCCTGTTGAAGTCAATGGCTGTTTTGCTATTGGCTTCTGAGGAAAAGGGCAGCCGTATGTGCTCTGCTCATATAGAGGTTCCAGTGAGTAGAAAATTGCTTTCCAAAGCCTGTTCAGCAGATGCAGAAAGCAAGCAGACCCATCCTGCATGGGCTTGTTCACCCCTCCCCTGTGTTTTTTGGCCAGGAGAGGGCAGGAGGAACTGGACCTACCCCAGATACTGGGGTGCACAAATGAGTGAGTAAGAGCCACCTTCCTTCTGCTGTGGGTGACTCCCAACTTGATGGTGTCTAGCAAGTAATTCTGATTCCAATTCCTGTGGTATGTGATTGATTCACAGCAGGGCCGTTATCCTTATGGAGCGGAGAGGTAACCGAGTCACAGAGCTTGCCCAAGGTCGCTCAGGGAGTCTGTGGCAGAGGTCTCCAGAGTCCCAGGTTAGCATCCTAAGCACTGGACCATCCTTCCTCTCCCACAGTGGCCATCTAGTGAGCTAATTCCCTGCCCCTCATTTGAGACTGGTTTTGTGGCGGCGATACACCTGCCTTGGGGCACGCACCGCACTGTGGAGGCGGTTTGCCCAGTCAGTCGCTCAGGGAGTAGTAAGGTGGAAGCCAGCTCCAGAGGCGAGGGAGGGAAACATCTATGGAGGACATGAGCAGGATATGTGCAGGAGAAGTATCCGAGCCTGTCTTCTGATCCCACCGACACCCGTTCTGCAATGAGCCACTCCCGTGTCCATGTGGGCGTGAGAGATGCAGTAGGGAATTTACAGCCAGTCGTCGGGTTTTTCTGGCTTCTCAGAAACTCTGGGATCAGAACCATTTTCTGAACAGCATCAGATTCATTTCCTCCTCCCTCAGTGACCTTCTGAGGGCTTGGGACTTCTTCAGCATGATTGAGGGGCCGAGGGCATCTCACTTGTTTGTGTATCTAAAACAAAGGACACTTCAAACCATTGGCTGTAAATCTGGATACCACAAAGCCCCAGGCCTAGTGCACAGCGATCCTCATGGAGGCTAGTGTGCATGAGGCAGCGGCGGGAGGGGAAAGGCTGGGTATGAATATCAGAGGCACCATCACCCTCCTCCATAGAATGTTTGCTCATATCCCAATCCCAGCTCTACCAGTCACATCTGAGTCTTTCTGCTCCCTTCAGAAACTTGAGGGCTTCTTAAGAAATGCATAACATGAACCTAGAGATGTTATCTGTAAGGGCTTGAGCTGCAGATCACACGACCTAGATTAGAGGGGGAAATCCTACTTGCTTTACTCACAGGAGTAATCGCCTTCCTCTTGGGCATTGGTTTTACACTGGTGGAACTCTGTTGACTTCAATGAAGTTACTTCTGATTTACACCGGTGTAAATGTGAGGACTCAGGCCCAATGTCTTCACCAGAGCCACCCCCAAAAATTTTTGACCATGTACCTGCAGCAGCCACTGGCCCGAGCATGTCGCCTTCCAGCCTGGCCTGCCCAGATGCAGTGTCACTCCCCATCCCAGAGAGGGCAAGGCCAGGCTGGGCCCCAGGGGGGAGGCTGACCCACGGCAGTGGCAATGCAAAACAGACAGCTCAGGTTTGGTGTTGTGACCCCCGTGCACCAAGTCGCAATGCAACTCATTCAATTTTGGCCGCACTGCCCCGCCCCCTGTCATGACGGAGGAGCTGCTGGGCCAGAGTTGCATAGGCAGTGGGGTGGCCATTGGTGCTCCTTCCCGCCATTGCCAATGGTACGCAATGGTCTTCACTAAGCCTATTCCAGTGAGGAGAGAGGAGCCGAATTCACATGCCACTGTGTGATTTGATCCATCTCTCACTTACCCAGGTTTGCCTCTGTTGACTTCAGAAGAGTTATTCCAGATTTACATTGGGGTGGGATGAGCTGAGGCTCTGCTGTTATATTTTTTTAACACAAACACATACACACACACACACAGCCCAAGACATCTTAAAGAATCACAAATTAGTTATTCATTAATATGATGATGTTCTGATAGGACCTTCCATCCCAAACCACTTCATACATTGTATACACACAGCATCACTAAAATGCACCCACCTCTGCGTTGGAGGACAGCCAGCCATTTCAGCAGAGGACCTGCTATACCGTAAGTCCTGGTGCTGGGGTTGTGGGACAACTGGACAAATCTCTACTCTTATGAAGAGCACTGTGAGATGTTTTAATGTCCCCAAGAAGTAGGCAGGACTTGGGTTCTAGCAGTCTTACCCAAAGACCCTATCTAGATAAACTGAATTCTGGTTCTTTAGAATAGTTGTACCTTCTTCTGATACCAGTGTTACCCCTCTGCTGAGCAGTAGTAGGTGTCTGGGATCTTGCAGGTCAGTTTCTCAGTAGAGGAGAAATCAGTGATGCAGAGTCTGGTATATTCTTAGTGTAACTTGTTTTATTTACACATGTACATCAGTCCTGGAACAGAAGTGGTCAAACAGCATGCAGGGCTCCCAGGAATCTCAGCCCAACACCAACATCTGGTTCCCAGGGAGCAACTTTGCCTCAAGAGTTGACTCTAATCAGAGGCCAAGGCAGAGAGTAAACTCTCTTGTTGCTCACACCGCTCCCTCTCCATAGACCCTATCCCTACACAGAAGCTTGCCCCAAACTAACAACTCATTATGTCTTTTTGAGACTGAAAATGTGCTCACACGCTAAGAAAAAGAACTTGGAAGATTGTGTCTAACAGCTGACCTGGTGATGCCTGTCATAACAGTATCCTGGAAGGTTGAAGTGCTGAGTCACCCATGCCAATATCTGAACATGTAGTTCCTAAGAAGCTAAATATTCCAATATAAAGGACTTACCGTGCAAACTGACTCATGCTGTCCTGTGGAGCTACTTATAATGAGTAAGGAGTCGTGGTAGAAGCAAAATCTTACCGGGGGCTTTAACCACTCCCTCTTGGTTTGACGGCAGAGTTCAGCCAAGCATACAAACTCTACACATAGGAAGAACAGAGATAATTTTTAACAGGGAGGCTGATTAACCACTGGAACAAACTACCCAGGGACGTGGTGGATTTTCCATCTCTTGATGTCTTAAAATCAAGACTGGGTGCCTTTCTGGAAGGTGTGCTTTAGTCAAACAGAGTCATAAGGCTCATTCCAGAGGTAACTGCGTGAAATTCTCTGGCCTGTGTTACACGGGTCTGATGGTCACTTCTTCAGCCCTTAAAATGTCTGTCGTGTTGTTCAGAAGAGTTGACATTGTGTCCTGAAGGTACATTCCAAACATGTTTCCGGGGCAGCTCATTGGGCTTGTCTCTTCTGGGTGTGGGGATGGAAGTGAGGGTGAAATGACACAACTCCCTTTGACTCCAGTGAGGTCAGGATTCTACCTATGGTTTTTACAGCCATTAAAGGAAATGAGATGTGAAACGCAGAGCTCTCTCTGTGGTAGAGGGGCTATGGGGAGCCATCAAAGTCTGCTTTACTAGTGCTCAGGCAGGCTGTGATGCAGTGGCGACAGTCTATTTCCCCTCCAGACTCCTGATCGGGACGATGGAACAACCAAAGAACCATAGAATCCTAGGACTGGAAGGGACCTCGAGAGGTCATCTAGTCCAGTCCCCTGCACTTATGTCAAAGAAGAGACTGCCCTATGGAGACCCTCTCCCAGAGATTTTGCGCTGAGCAGAGTGTATGCTGGGAAGGGATATGGGAGGGTCAGTCAGTGCTGGGGGGGGATACCAGTGCAGAGGGTAACCACTCACGCATCCCCAGTTCACCAGACATTCTGGTGCTGCTGGGAATGGTGTGAACCTGCTTTCACTGGCATGACCTCGCACACATGGTGCATATGAGATTACGCCACATGAAGGATGCCATTTTGAAGAGCACGCTGCTCCACCCCTATCGGCATGACCTTGTACACATGTATGGTGGATTCTGCGTAACCTGAAGTCTTTAAATTGAGATTTGAGGCCCTCAGTAACTCAGCCAGAGGTTAGGGATCTATTACAGGAGTGGGTGGGCGAGGTTCTGTGGCCTGCGATGGGCAGGAAGTCAGACTAGATGACCAGCCTTAAAGTCTGAGATTCGGATCAAGGACAAAACCTTTGTCCAGTTTTGGCTCAGTTCCAGATGGGGGATAAAGCACCCAAAAAGAGGACTGTCTGGTTTCAAACTGGGCGTATGGCCTGCCTACTCATGCAGTGGAGACGTGCGCAATACATGTCGTAGTTATATTTCTCCGTGGTAGAACATAACTCCCATCCTCTACCCAAGAGCTGATCTCTGGTGGTGTCGAACAGCAGGGCTCTAGTTTTTCAGCATGGGGTGCCTTCTCGGTATGGGCCACTGACTTCCAAAAGTGCTGGATCTGCCCATTTTTAGCCCATCCAGCTCCCCTTTAAAATGTCCAGTCCAAGGGACTCTGGAATACTCCCAATGCCCTGGTTATGGCCAAGTATTGTAAGCGTATCACTGCTTTCTTCTGGGAGGAATAGATACGGTAGGGATGGGCACCTGAGAAACAGGAATAATATTGGCTGGAGGGCAGACCTGCCGAATTGTCTTTCCTGTGGAGGCTGGAAGGCCAGACCTCACACAATTACAGCTAGTGAAGATTTGTCGGCCGTTCAGGTGTGGAAGATCTGTATAGGCACATCGCACCTTGTTGATGCTACACAAATAATCCTCAGGTGATCCGGTGTGCTGTCACTAATGCTGCATGCATGCTTCTTAGCTGCTCTTTGCCGTGTCTTTATATGTGATTGTCTCATTTTACACTGTGCTTTTCCCGTCTGTCTATTGCATCCACCTGTTGGGGCAGGGACTGTCTTTTTATTATGTGCGTAGAGTGTCTCGCACAATGGGTGAACCCTGATTGGTGACCTCTCGGTGCTAAAACAATACAAATAAATAATAATATGGGGTTAAATTAGATGACTAAAGCCTCAACTCAATAAGGCACATTGACGTCAATGGGATTGCTCACATGCTTAAATTTAAGTGTGTGCTTAAGTGCTTGCTAGACCAGGGCCTACAAAATGTAATCCATAGACCTGAATGAGCTGTAAACGTAACACAGATCTGAGACAGTGTGATGAGTAGAAATGGAGTGAGCTGTATTGTAGTTCAAGGGACTAGGACATGATTCATATCCGCATTTCCCCGCATGTCAGCAGAAATATTCAAAAAATCAAAGTGGACTGCTTGACACTTTTCCCGAACATCATTTTCGTGTCTTCCTCCCTCTATAAATTCATCAAAGCCCCACTTTCTGCTGGGTAAAGAAGCAGAACCACAGAAGGAAAGACCATTTTATTTCTGTACTGATAAAAAATTTGCTCTACTTCTGAATGAGCCTTATTTTCACACTGCATCTCTGCGCATGGGGCCACATCACATTTAGAAACAGTTAACCGCTGGGATGTCGCTTTCCTCCTAGAACCCGAGAGGGTCAGCACACTCCCCGGCATAACAGCATTCTTCTCAAGAGCTGCTGAGAGGGAAGGAGACCTAGCCTGCACCTAAAACTTAGGTTGACCTAGCTGTGTTGTTCAGCAGTGCTGAAAAATTCACAGTCCCTGAGAAACTTGGCTAAGCTGCGGTTGTGCTGCTGTAGAGTAGAAACGGCTAGGCGCTGTACAGGGAAGCCACACGTTTCACCTGCTGTTTGCTCACTTAAATCCTAGCGTTCTCTTTAGAACACTCACACTCTCGTGGCATGCAGAGTCCACTGAGATGAGGGGGATGTATGTGTCTAAGGAGGCTTTCATCCCCCAAAATCCCAAAGTGCTTAGCTAGGCCAATAGTGGCTTGAAAAAAATCTGTGATGGATAGGCTGATAAAGCAATCCACTTAGAGCTCAGCCTGTGAGATCTAGATACATTCACTCCACTTCACACAGCGCACAGTCAACTTGTGGAACTCCTTGCCTGAGGAGGTTGTGAAGGCTAGGACTATAGCAGGGTTTAAAAGAGAACTGGATAAATTCATGGAGGTTAAGTCCATTAATGACTATTAGCCAGGATGGGTAAGGAATGGTGTCCCTAGCCTCTGTTCGTCAGAGGGTGGAGATGCACAGCAGGAGAGAGATCACTTGATCATTACCTGTTAGATTTACTCCCTCTGGGGCACCTGCATTGGCCACTGTCGGCCGACAGGATACTGGGCTGGATGGACCTTTGGTCTGACCCAGTACGGCCGTTCTTATGTTCTTACTTCCCCTGCGTCTTCACTTCATTTTCCCTGTGTCTTCACTTCACTTCACTTCCCCTTTGAGGAGGGAGCAGCATCTCCTACACCTTTCCATTCCTCCCCGGCTGCTTCCTCCTGTCAGCCCGGGCGTCCATCAGGGCTCAGGTTGAGATTTTCAAAGAGCCTAAGGATGTTAGGTGCCTATTATTGTTCGGTACATTGGCCCCACTCACTAGAGTAACCTACCACATCACAATCTTCAATGCATTTATCCTCCCGACACCCCTGTCAGGCAGGGCTACTATGCCCATTTTACAGATGGGGAACTGAGACACACAGAGACTAAGGCCCAGTTGATTTCAATGGAAGTTAGGCGCCGAAATACCTTTGAGGATCTGTGCCTAAGTGGCTTGCCTTAGATCATACAGTAAAGTCTGTGGTAGCACAGAGAATTGAACGGCGCTACCCTCCATTGTACGCTGTGCTCTTACCACTAGACCATCCTTCTCAACTTCCTTTTGCCCCGTTTCTATTGCATTTCGACCCCCCCCCCCCTTTGAAAATGCCAGCCTCTGCTTTTATAGTTAGCCTGGGTCATTCCCTGAGTGTGTGTGTGTGTGTCTGTCTGTCTGTCTGTCTCTCTCTCCTGCACTCTCTGTGTTCCCCAGACTGGCGTTGCCTCGAGTCCCCAGTGCCCTCAGAAGCACGGCTGCCCCTCCCAAAGAGGGTTACACGGTAAACGCCTGGCGACAGATGTTCTCTAGCATCACCCGTGTCCTTGGAGACGGGCTTTGTCAGAAAGCTGTTCCTTTTCCTCTGGCTGGCTGGCTGCGGTTGAGGGACGAGAGGGAGCTGCCAAAGGAAGGAACTGTGTGCCTAGCGTGTGGGAAGTGAAGTGCTTAGGACACCGCTAGACCTCTTGCCTTGAGCTCTTAAAGAGGCGCTTTCACACTGGAGTAAGCATGAGAAGAGAGAATGCCGCTGCCAAAAGCAAACCTGCTCGGCCAGTCGGTCCCTTCACTTCCTCGGCTATTGTTCCATAGAATCCAAGGCCAGAAGGGGCCACTGCGATCCTCTGATGTGATCTGCTCGATAATACAAGCCAGAGAACTGCCCTGAAATAATTCCTGTCTGAACTAGAGCCCGTCTTCTAGGGGGAAAAATCAATCTTGATCCTGGGCAGCGGGTGAAGCCCCCCATCAGGGAAGCTAGCCTGCTGGCCCCGCCCCTTCCACCCTAGCCACCCTCCCCCCCTTGCTGGAGGAGACCCAAGCTGCCCTTTCCCCCACCCCCATGGCCGGAGGAGCCCCGAGCCGCCCTCCCTCCTGCGGCCACAGAAGCCACTTGCTGCAGCTGCACTGGCCAGCCCCCCCGATGCTAGGCTGCCTGACCCAGCCCTAGGCCGCTGCCCCCCCCCAGCACCACTCCAGGCTGCTGGTCCCCCCAGCGCTGGGCCAGCCCCAGGGCTGCCCCGGGCCGCTGGCCTGACCCCCCCACAGCCGGCCCCAGGGCTGCCCCGGGCTGCCCCTGGCCGCCGCTGTGCCTGAGCTCCAGGCCACCAGCTGGAGCTGAGCCCTGCCGGCTTCAGGGTGGAGGGGGAGGCAGGGCAGGGCCTCGGGCAGGACAGGGCCTGGGGGCAGGGCGGCGGCCTGGGCCAGGGGAGGCTCAGCCTGCCCTGACCTTTGATACCCGCCGCCCATGATCTTGATTTAAAAATTGCCAGTGATGCAGAATCGACTGCAACCCTTGGCAAGTTCTTCTTAAGATTAACTACCCTCACTGTTAAACATGTGTGCCGCCTTTCCCATCTGAATTTGTCTAGCTCCAATGTCCAGCCATTGGAGCTTGTTGTATCTTTGCTAGATTGAAGAGCCCATGATCAAATATTTGTTCCCCAGGAGGTGAAGGCACCTGTTAACCTTCTCTTTGTTAAGCTAGCTGGGCTTGCTTCTGAGATTTCCCCCCCTCTCCTTTATCCCGGATTCTACCCGCTGCCACATCCAGCAGTGAAGTTATCTTGTGTTTGTGTCATACTCCATGTCCTGTGATGTCACTAATGGCGTGTTATGATGTCACAGCTGGAAAAAACTGAGCCTGAGAAGCAGGAAGCCTTGGTTTAAAACATGTGATGATGGCCCTAGTTGTTACACATGCAGGGACTGAACCCAAGTCCCGTGAATGGGGAAGCAGGCGCCTCTGCCACTTGAACTAAAGAACCCATTCCCTTAATTCAAATGCAGTAGCAGACTCATAAACAAATTCATGTGGGCCATCCACTAGTGGGAGACAAAGATCCGAAAGGCCAAAAATATAACTGAGTTCAAAAAAGAATTAGGTAAGTTCTTGGAGGTTAGATCCATCAGTGGCTATTATCCAAGATGGTCAGGGATGCAACCCCCTGCTCCGGGTGTCTCTAAACATCCAACTGCCAGAAGCTGGCACAGGGGGCGGATGACTTGAAATTACCATGTACTGTTCGTTCCCTCTCAAGCATCTGGCACTGGCCACTGTCAGAGACAGAATACTGGCCTTCACAACATCCCCTGGCGATGAGTTCCACAGGTTGACTGTGCAGTGTGTGAAGAAATACTTCCTTATGTAAGTTTTAAACCTGCTGCCTATTAATTTTATTGGGTGGCCCCTGGTTCTCGTGTTATGTGAAGGGATAAATCACTCTTCTTTATTCACTTTCTCCACACTGCTCACGATGTTATAGACCCTTATCATATCCTATCTTCGTCATCACTTTTCTAAACTGAATAGTCCTCGTTTTTTGAATCTCTCCTCAGATGGAAGCTGTCCCATCCTCCTAATCATTTTGATGCCCTTCTTTGCACCTTTTCCAATTCCAATATATCTTTTTGTTGGGATTCTGAGACAGTTCAAGGAGAGAGTCTGGGGGGGGGGGGAGAACGGGGGACAAGAGGGGAGGTGACAACTTTCCAAAGCTGCCAGGCAGTAGAGATGAGAGCATGAGAGTGGATGTGAAATGCCAGAAGCATGAGACTCTTCAGGGATAAGACTCAGCTGAGTGACGTCCAGGGAGCAGGAATTTCTGAGGTAGCAAGCCCCAGCGAGGAGGCCTGAAAAGGACTGTGGGCCTGAAGGCAGGGCTATAAGGAAGGGGAAACCCTCAGAAAGGCCTGGAAAGACTCTGTGGGGAGAGCTGTGTAGAAACTGAGAACCATTATAAACTTCTAAGACTGAGTGAGCCTGGAGAAGTATTGAGTATTTTATGGTAATAAACTACCCCCAGAAGAGGAGTGGTGTTCTGAGAACAACGGATGTGGCAGTTTGTTGGTGAGATGGACGGTAAACTGAGGCAGTGGGTGGGTTTAATGCCAGGCAGGAGAAGTCCCTACTACATACCTAAAATTGAAATTGAACGCTATGCTAAAACAGACCGGAGATGGTGCATACGGAACTGATCGAGTTTGGAGGCGATATGTTTGTCCATGTCTCACAACCATACAGAAGTGTTGTTATCACAACTGTCCGACAGACATTTAAAACACCTCCTCAAATCCTGAGAGGGCTAGGGTGAAAAGTCAGAACCCACCCCTGGCAGGTTGCCAATGTTACATTTCACCCGAAAGACAGCTGAAGCATTGGGCTGGTTTTGACTTTCAAGGAAGAGCGGTAGATCATGAGCATCACTTCCCACAGCATCTGGGCTTCCCCAATGCTCTAATAAAGTATTGACCCTGCTCAGTTTGTGCAATTTGATAGGGTCGCAGCATGCAGAGACATGGAGGCAGGACAGTTTCAGTCACCAACAAATGGGAGAGAAATGATGACAGTGAAAAGGGGCTGGATCTGGATTTTGAGGTTGACACAGTACGTTGGAGAACTTGCTGAATATAAACTCTTACAAGGTCCTATAGAAATGTATACTAGGGAGGGTCCCAGGGTAATGCAGGGCAAACCTTTTTTTGGTGACACCAACATGTTTTGTGAATTGATGTTGGCTTTGCTCAATGGTGCATATAAAAAAAAATTCTGAAAGAGTCAAAACATTTAGTTTTGACGTTTTCTTTGGGGGGAGCGGGAATCAATTTTTGTTTTGAAACTACTTTTTGTTTTGAAATGTCCTTCAATTTTATTGTTAAAAAGTCAAACATTTTAAAAGAGTTAAAACTGAACTGAACCCTTTTATTTCAGATCAAAGCCATCTTTTTGCTTGTTTGTTTGACTTCACAATTCAGGTAAAAAATTCTGAAAAATCTCCTTTTTGCTTGGACCCAAAATGAGTTCTTATTTTTTTTGGAACTGTCAGTGAACAGAAAAAAATCATTAGTCTCTCAGCTCTATCCCCGAGGTCTGCACGAAAGTGGAACAGCTCTATGGAGCAGCTATAACATAACCCAGGTGAGGCAGACCTAGCACCAGGCAACAAGCAGGGGATCACTGCAAAATAAAATTCGAGATTCTTTATTCCATGCACTAATGAGAGAGGCCAAGGCCCTGCTGGGTGGCCAGCAGCCAGGAGAAATGCATCTAACATGTGTCTGCTGAAAAAGTTTGTCACGGAGAAAGAAAAGGCCTTGAGCTGGACTGTATTTGATCTTTGTACACAATGAGGTGTGTTTCTTATGTTGGTGTCTGGAATAAAGAATCCTGACGCATATCCTGCATGAGAAGGTGCGGGAGGTAATATCTTTTATTGGACCAACTTGTGTTGGTGACAGAGACAAGCTTTCAAGCTTACACAGAGCTCTTCTTCATATCCTGCATGTAACTGATGAGTGGCTGCACTGAGCCGAGGGCGGTGTTCCAGTATCCTTCTTAGACTAAGACCCACCACAGACAATGCTCTGAGGTAATGCCACATCAGTATCAGATGGTGTGGATGTAACTTTGCAGGGGAGCATCTGAGAACTTGTCTGATGTCAGGACATCCCTGCATGGTATAACAACTACCTGGTGAGGCCACATCTGGAGTATTGCGTCCAGTTTTGGAGAGAGTCCAGCGGAGGGCAACGAAAATGATCAGGGGGCTGGGGCACATGACTTACGAGGAGAGGCTGAAGGAACTGGGCTTGTTTAGTCTGCAGAAGAGAAGAGTGAGGGGGGATTTGATAGCAGGCTTCAACTACCTGAAGGGGGGTTCCAAAGAGGATGGAGCTTGGCTGTTCTCAGTGGTGGCAGATGACAGAACAAGAAGCAATGGTCTCAAGTTGCAGTGGTGGTGGTCTAGTTTGGATATTAGGAAACACTATTTCACTAGGAGGGTGGTGAGGCACTGGAATGGGTTACCTAGGGAGGTGGTGGAATCTCCATCCTTGGAGATGTTTAAGGCACGGCTTGACAAAGCCCTGGCTGGGATGATTTAATTGGGCTTGGGCTTGCTTTGAAAAGGGGGTTGGACTAGATGACCTCCTGAGGTCTCTTCGAATCCTAATCGTCTATGATTCTATGATTCTACCTGTGGCTCTAGCCACATGAGCTAAGCAGGGTCAGATCTGATCAGGACGTAGAACGGGAAATGTCAGGGAAGATACATGTGCTGCAGAAAGTGATGCTCTTGATTCAATAGAGGGCGCTCTTCCCCCTGTGTCTGTACTGTAAGTTTTTTCTCTTACTTAATTGGCCTCTCAGAGTTGGTAAGACAACTCCCACCTTTTCATGCTCTCTGTATGTGTATATATATCTCCTCAATATATGTTCCATTCTATGCATCCGAAGAAGTGGGCTGTAGCCCACGAAAGCGTATGCTCAAATAAATTTGTTAGTCTCTAAGGTGCCACAAGTACTCCTGTTCTTTTTGTGTCTTTGCATGGTGCTCGGTAGAACTGTGATGCTACAGGTGCTATCACTAGTTATATCTCTAAGGGTAAGAAAAATACATAAGCCCAGTGGATTGCACACTGGACTTGCATTACCTCAGATCTCTCAGACCTCCTGTGTGACCATGGGCAAATCATTGCACCTTTCAATGCATTTCCTTCCCCATCTGTAAAATAGGAACATGGGTAGTTGCCTCCTTAGTGAAGTGCTTTGAGATCTCCAGATGAAAAGCATTATCCAAGATAGGGATTATTAATCTCAAAAGAAGTCAAAGGGCCTGATTCTCCACCCACTTGCATCATTTGGAGTCCTTCACGTCTGCGTTTGCAACGGTAGCATCCTATACGCCCTTTGAAGAGGTGTAAATAACTCCACAGGGGGCAAAGGGATTGGATAGGGGAGACTTGGCCCCTACAGGATGGCTGGATGGAGTCTCATGTCGGTGTAGGCATATGAGGATTCAACGAACACTATCAATGAATATGTGGGATATCAGCTCAATCCAAGAATCGCAAATACAATTGCATGTGGGACGCACACAATTTGTCCATGACCATTGCAGATTGTTGTATCCTTGCTTTGCACTGTTCATGTTTTTCGCATGTGTTAATAACTGCTTGGAAACTGGGTGTAATGGCAACGTGACAAATTTACCCCCACCTTGCTCTGTCATGGGTTGTTGCTTCCCAGGTACTGGGATCAACCTGAAATGCTTTCAAGTTTGACCTCAGTGTATCTTTATACCATTTGTACTCACCACCATGAGAGCAGGTGCCTCACTTTAACCGACCACAAAATATGGCCTTGGGGATTCTTGAGTTGGCCATATGAACAAGATCCCCAGACCAACATAGTCGGAGCTGTTACGAGCATGCTTTGAATGCTGGACATCTGACAACAATTAAGGATTTAGGTGTTAGGAATCTTGTCCTACAATTTGACCCTGAAAACGGAGTGAAGATAGCACATCTGGAACTCACCACGTTTCCTGATATGGTGGTGATATGTTGTTAGCACAACTGCCTGATAGACATTTACTTAGTGCTTATTCCGAGACCCCGATTGTTCCAAAGGCAGCCGACAACATTCCAAATGCAGAGCTCACCTTGGCTGTGTGAGGGGTAATTCCGGAATCCGTTGTGGCATTCTGTGCTGGCATGCTCCGTCGGCAAGAAAACTTACCCACGGACTTGAGAGGAGTGGTGGTGTTATTAATAATTGGGTGGGCGTGTGCATCCCCCAGCAAGTCTGGTACAACACTTCCGTTTTCTTTAGGCTAATTGTGAAACCAAAGCAGTTAACTGCACGAGCAAAGAGATGAGTTATAAATAGAATGTCATTGATTGATTGAGTGAACTACCAGTCCATGGTCATCAGCACATAAATGTGTTTTCTCCAGGTCTGTGAGGATCCATCCTGACAAATTCTGGGCATGCAGGCACCTAGGCCCAGATCCTTAAAGGTATTTAGGTGCTTAATTCCCATTGACTTCAATGCGGGAGAGGGCCCAGATCCTTAGAAATATTTAGGCACCTGGGAATAGGAAAGCATGGTGTTGTTTTGTAATCCTGCCCGAGAGAGTTTTGCATTCACGTGTGTTGCTCTTCGTAGTACTTCGATCATTCATGCATGGCACTACCCTGGTGAGCACTGTGTGTTTCGGATCTATCAGCAGCAGGAACTGAGCATAGAACCTTTCAAGAGTCTCATCTAAAGCCCGTGGAAGTCAATGAGAAGCTTTCCATTGGTTTCAGTGGGCTCTGAATCAGAGTGCTCTAGCCACTTGAGCTAAAGGGGTCATTTCATTAGCTGGTAGAAGTAGTCAACTATTCGGCCACTAGGGGGCGAGGGACACACTTAGCAAGCGTGATAGCATTTTTATTATTGTAGCACCCTTGTTGTGCTAGGCGCTGTACAAACGCAGCACAAAAAGACGGCCCCCACCCCCAAAGAGCTTACAATCAAAGTCTAAGACGAGAGCCAGCAGCCAGGTACGGACAGACCAGGAAATAATGAGACAGCCTTGGTCAGCTTGATGGGCAGTGGTCTCAGCACAGCAGCCGCCTAAATGCTGCTGCAAACCCCGTTAAGTTGTGCAAGCTGCTGCTGCACCTACCGGCTGGCGTTGCTCCGAGAACCTCACGAGTTCGGTTGCTGAGTCGCTCTCACCAAAGAATTCTGAGCAAAACATCTCCCTAGCCAGGACGATTGTTAGTAACAACCGACCAAGCTGGCCTGTGTAGTTGTTTCATTAGCTGCACGTTTTGTTCTGGGGTTTGAAGCCTGTTTTTACATCAAATCTCTAATTCCACCGAGCACAACTAATAACAATCATTATCAATCAGCGGCCACTTGTGTTGACTGCTCTGACCTAATTCAGTAAAACAATAAGCCAAGCAGCATGAGCCGTGCAATGTGTACGGCGGGGATGGCTCTAAAGAAACACTCCCAGAGGGGACTGGTGGAAGCTCCAGCGCGTGGGTTATTTAGAAGTGGGCTGGATACCGCCCTGAAGGAGGTGCTGGGAACAAACCTTCACTGGTTCGGTTTCACAATGTGAAAGTGGCCTTACATGTTGCTGGTTCTGTTGTGCTTTTCACAGCATACTAAGGAGCTGGTGTATTTTGTTTCCGGCTTAGCATAATAACATGCTTCTCAACAGTCCCTTTCATGACAAGGCAACCTATTCATTATTTTTGTACAGCACCTTCAAGCATTTGGTATTGTAATAAATCATTGGCTAACTACCCCGTAGGGTTGTCACTACGCTGCCCGTCACAATAACTCTGAGCTTCCCGGAACGGGTGGGGATAGAAGCCAAATCTTCTTGCCTCTAGCACTTTGCTAAAAGAGAATCTCTAGTAGCCTTAGCAGTACGGTGACTATGACACAACATTGAGCAATACTGATTCTCCTTGTGCAGGGCAGTGTATTCGAAGCACATTAACCAGTCATGATAGCATTATCATTATTCCACCGGCACGTGTGAAAACAAATCGTTGCTGTCTATAAAGGGCTCTGTCCTCATGTACACCTGAGCACCTGACCACGCAAATCTACATACACAAGCTACAAATGTAATCTTAACATTGGTAACGACAATACAGATGAGCCAGGGAACTTCACAACTGCACGGCTGCATCCTTGGACACCAAAATTTGGTGTCTGTCACCCCCATTTTGTGGTTATCTTCTCCATCAAAGCAATGTTTGACCATTTTTTGGACCATTCTGAATAAACTAGAGGTTCGTTTTCCGAGTATTAAGTATTTTGCTGCTAATGGACATATCAGTATCAAGTAACCAGTTTGAATTTCACTGTCAGTATATGAAAACCAGGATCCTCTAACGGCCGTTTGATGGCCCTTCCATGAAACTAGTTGATAGTGTTAGCCCACCCCCTACTAGGCAGGTGTCCACACTACAAAACTCCCAGAATGAGCTGGGAATCTTGGTGGAATGGGGCTGGAGACTCATAGCATCCTTTGGCCCTGAAAATCAGAGTGGAGACATGTTGCCGGGGGTAGCTGTCCATGGATAAACAGAGGACTTCCGGCCCTTGTGCTTTCTGGAATCTTTCATCAATGCTTAAGTGAATTAAGTAAAAACCTTTCAATTAAACTAGAATGACAGTAAATAGCTACTGCCACCTAGTGGAGGATCTGGGTGGCCATTTTCCTCTGAGCAGTAGAAAACAAGGCAACTGACACTTTCCCTAGAGTTCAGAGTTGCAGCCGTGTTAGTCTGTATCAGCAAAAAGAACGTGCCTTGTGGCACCAGAGAGACTAACAAATTTATTTGGGCATAAGCTTTCATGAGTTTAGCCCACGAAAGCTTATGCCCAAATAAATTTGTTAGTCTCTAAAGTGCCACAAGTACTCCTCGGTCTTTCTCCCTAGAGTGAAGACTTTGTCTCGGAAATAACGGCGATCGCTATGGTCATCCTCAGGACTGTGCCTGAATCCTAAACCCTTCGAGGGTTTTGAATCCACACCTTGTAAATGCGGAACGTCAATATTTAAAGGGACGTTGGCAGATCGTGTGCGAACCGAAATTTTCAGTGGAAACGGGTTTTATCTGCCGTAGGTTTGCAACCTGAACACTGCAATGCTGGGCTAGTGTCGGAGAATGGGGGCAGGTGAACCTGGCGTCTGAGTACCCTGCTCATATCTTAACCTGACACTCCCCCTGCAGCCTCAGCTGGACAAAGCATGTTTCACGTCATTCTCCAAACTCTTGCCCAGCGTCACCATCCACATCACTGCGATGTCTCGCCCCAGAGCCAGCTACGTTTCAGTGCTGGATGGAGCTGTCCCCATAGCGTAGAGTGGGACCTGCTTGGTCAGTAAAATACTTGGAGATCCCTGAGTGAAAAGCACTATAGATGTGCTGAATACTATTTATAACATGGGATGATCCTGATTTCCCTCACGTGGTGAAAATCAGGAGTAACTCCGCTAAAGTAAGGAAAGCTACTCTGATGTGAGATCAGAAGGAGATCTGACATCGGGTATATATAGCCATATACAGGATGTGAAAATAAACTTCTGACCCCACCTGCCCACAGTAACAGTGTGGAATTGACACCAAGCAAAGGGAATAATACAGGCAAAAGGACTTTCAAAATACACAAATAAAGAAAGAGAGACGGGAGCTGAAAGTTCTGTTACAACAAAGAGGCAGCAGGGGAAAAAAACCATATCCATGGTCCAAATGCCAGTGACCTGAATTTGGCACTCACATACTATGGTGATGGGCAGTAGTGTACAAATCATAAGGTAGAATTGTGTTGAGAGAGACCCCTCAAAGAACATGGTGAAAGCAAGACCATGAACTTGCCCATCCTTGTCAAGGAAGATCTGATTTAGTGCGTGCAGATCTGGTTGCCCCATCTCAAAAAAGATATATTGGAATTGGAAAAAGTTCATGAAAGGCCAAAAAAATGATTAGGGGTATGGAATGGCTGCCATATGAGGAGAGATTAATAAGATTGGGACTTTTCAGCTTGGAAAAGAGACGACTAAGGGGGGGATATGATAGAGGTCTATAAAATCATGACGGGTATGGAGAAAGTAGATAAGGAAGTGTTATTTACTCCTCCTCAGAACACAAGAACTAGGGGTTACCAAATGGAATTAATAGGCAGCAGGTTTAAAACAAACAAAAGGAAGTATTTCTTCACACAACGCACAGTCAACCTGTGGAACTCCTTGCCAGAGGATGTTGTGAAGGCCAAGACTATAACAGGGTTCAAAAAGAACTAGATAAGTTCATGGAGGGTAGATCCATCAATGGCTATTAGCCAGGATTGGCAGGGATGGTGTCCCTAGCCTCTGTTTGCTAGAAGCTGGGAGCAGGTGGCAAGGGATGGATCACATGATGATTACCTGTTCTGTTCATTCCCTCTGGGGCACCTGGCATTGGCCACTGTTGGAAGACAGGATACTGGGCTAGAGGGACAATTGGTCTGACTCAGTATGGCCGTTCTTGTGTTCTTATGTCCCTTTCGCTCATGGGCAGGTTAAGACGCATCATCCATATTGTAAATTACACAGATTTTCTCAGAGAGACACTTTCTTTACGTTGCATAAAATGACTTCCGAGGGCCATGCTGGGGGAACGGTGATGTTATGTTGTCTCAGCAGCAAACATACCGCTAACAATAAAAATCCCCCAGATCTTTTAGTTATTAAATAACACGATTATGGAATGGGTCATTTGTAACATCCCAGTTAAAGTTGCTTCCGGTGCCTGCATCGTAAACAGAAAGCACCAGCATTCGGGGCATTAGAACTTGATCTGTAAATATTGCTCCTGGTCTCTCTGTTCATGTGAGCGGGTCTCAGCTTGAGAACATATTCACTTTATAGTTTGTAGGCAAATTTTTGAATCCGTGAATGTTTGAGTTATTTTAAGTAGGCTCCCAAAGTACCTTACGGTCTTTGCAGATTGTCTGTGTTTATACCCGGCATGGTTAGTATCGGCTGGAGTTCACACTGGGTCCCAACATCCATTCCAACCCACCTTTGCCAGTTGCTCATGTGACGCTGACAAACTCATTCCTTTTAGGCTGAAATTTTGCACATTTTTTCTTAGCCCAGACACTTTTTAGAACATCTGAGCAAAATCCGTTGTCCGTTTTTTTCAGTTTTTTTTCAGTAAAAAAAAAATATAGACCTTTTCCCAGTATGTTCTGCTCAGAAAATTTGTGCATGGATAACTCAGCAGTGACTGAAGGCAGAGACACCAAACTTAGCTTGTTTTATAGATCTCATTAAGATTTAGGGAGCAAGCTCAGTTTGAAGAAAGTTGGTTCAGTAGTTTTTAAGGTTATAAGAGCTGAAGGGGGCGTTTCATGCATGCCTGAAAGAATGTTTCTATCAACCTTTTGGAGTGATCTAAACAATCCTAAAGTGCTGAATAAATTGAGATCCATGAATCAATTAAGCTTGCCTTGAACTACAATTTGTCTAAAGTTTTGAGACAATCTATGCTTTCAGAGATGGGGGAGTTTGAGATGATTTGGAGTTTGACAGGATTGCTGTGGTTGAGAGCCAACCTCGGCATTTCAGAGCAGCCATGTTTGTGCTGGCCAGGAGCTTGGATGGACAGGATTTAAACAGCCAGATTCCCGCTGGTGCCCTCCATTCTAGCCAGCACAGAAGCAGCTCTTACCAAAAACATCCTAATGCTGCGTTGCCTGGAGAGGTGAATGTGTCGGGATCACGTGAGGGAGTGGGGTTAGTGAAATCAGGGCAGAGAGAAATGGGGATCGCTGGGGAGGAATGAAGAAGAGGGGAGAAGCCCCGTGAATAGAATGGATGATAGCCCACAATGTCCTCTGAGGTGCGGTTGTGGACCATACTTCTTCCCCCAAAGGTGCCAAAAGGGGAAAGGAGATTCCCCTACAGGCGAGAAGGTGGTTTCATGCTAGTTGACGTGGCAGCTGCTTGTGCCATAAAATACATTTCAAAGAAATCAGATTAATTCAAACTGGAGCAGTCCCGGGAGGTTCTGAAAGACCAAGCTGTGATGTGCGTCTGCTGTGAGCTACCCCACCGGCCAGTGATGAGCATGCGAGGGGGGCATGCCACATTACAGCCTCTAAAAAAGGGGATTTCCCAGCACCTCCTCTCCCCTAGCTACTTTCAACTGGTTCTTTTCTGAGATGACCCATAGTCCTTTGCACTTATCCAAAGCTGGCACTGAGGGAATCACCACACTGGGGAATGGGCCACTCTGTGAGGTTGAGGAGGACCCAACAAGAGTTGTAAGGCAGGCCTTCTCAACCTGCAGATCGTGATCCCACCCAGGAGTTAGGGGTTCATTACCCCCCCCCATTCCTAAATAGTAGAGGGACCACTGGCTGAAAGTGGAGTATTGGTATGGAAAAGGGGGTCCCGGTGTGGGCAGGTTGAGAACTACTGTTCTGAGGTAACGGCAATAGCTTATGTTTTTATAGTGCTGGTTCTGCAATTCCTTTTTACACTATGGGCTTAATTCTCCTCTCACTTAAACCAGTTCTACCCCCATGTGACCCCCCCTGCTGACCTCAATGGAGTTACTCCAGATTTACACCAAAGCGAGAGCAGAATGAGGCCCCCTCTCACTGGGGTGGGACACAAAGGCACTGAGCAGCCATTTTGGACAGGGAGCCAATGAGAACGTCACGTTAGTTTGAAATGGCAGCCGGGATGGCAAGGCCATTCTCTCATGCCAGGAGGATATCACATCCACTCTGTAACCTGAGCGCCCGTCCCACAGGATACCCTCCCCCCAACTGTCACCCTCGGCTCTGGGGAAGAACAGCCACCTGCGATCCAGGCCAGCATTGAGCACCACACCCAAATGTTGGGGCTGTGTTCAATTGTGACGTGGTCACAGGGGCAGCTTGGATGGCTGAACGAACAGAGGGCAGCAAAGGCATGTCAGCCACTTTCCTTCAGGCCGGGCCTTTCCTGGACTTGGTGTTCTCCCCTCTGTCTGAGATGCTCCATCTGCTCTCATGCCCGTTCACCGGGGAACGCTGGGCCACCATCACGCTGCGTGCATGGCAGCGTCGTGGCGTTACGTCATCGTAGAGCTGCACGGGGACCCCAATAGCTCAGCACCCATCACGGCACGGCTTTGTGTTAGTCCCTGGGCTTTTCCCAATGAGCTCTCTAGGGTGTCGTAGGCCAAGGCCCCAGGGGCTCTGCAGCCCCTCGGTCCAGAGGTGCTGACTCCGTGGGTGCTAAGGGGCTTGCAGCTCAGACAGACACACCTGTGCTAGCTCTAAAGTAGCCGTGTAGCCGCGGCTGCACCGGCAGCGAGATGAGTTAGGTGCTCTGAGTGTGATCCTGTCTGAAACCGTAGGTACGTACTCGGGGCAGCTAGCGCCCCCTGGTGCAGCTATAGCTACGCTGCTATTTTTAGCTAGCTGGCTCACTCAGAGCTAGTGTGGGTCATCTCCAGGAGATGTAGACGTACCCTCAGAGGGGAAAACTCGAGACCCCTCTGCCGAGACATTGGAAATGATCGGACCAGGCACGAGCCCTGGAGAGGTCCTAATGGCTCGCCGGTGACAAACTGGCCTGCCCCCGGAACATACACCGACCCAGTCATTGCACACCGGGGGCTTGCCCGCTGCACATCCAAACCTCCCCGCAGTTACTGAGGCTGCATTCACCTAACGTTTGGAGAATTTTCCCATCCGCCGCCCCACCAAAGGCGTGAGAGTGAGAACACGCGCATGCGAAAGGGGCTGATTCTCCTCTCCTCCCGCATACGCCGCTGCCCTCCCCGTGGCGGGCAAGTCAGCCACACCACACTCAGCTGGTGGGAGATGGAGGGGAATCGGCAGCAATGCAGTAGGTCTGTCCATGCAATGGATTGCCAGGGCACCGAGCCTGGCAGGGCTGATCCACTGCCTTTCGTCTGGGATCGTACAGTCAAAGAGCCAGATTTTCCACTGGTGTAAATCGCCTTTGACTTCAGTGGAGCTCTGCGATTTCCATGGGCCACAAAATAGTGAAAGAAGACATAGAATACCAGGGTTGGAAGGGACCTCAGGAGGTCATCTAGTCCAATCCCCTGCTCAAAGCAGGACCAATCCCCAGACAGATTTTTGCCCTAGACCCCTAAATGGCCCCCTCAAGGACTGAACTCACAACCCTGGGTTTAGCAGGCCAATGCTCAAACCATTGAGCTATCCCTCCCCCTCCCCCCTCAGTTCAGTCCCATGGCTTTCCCTGTGCCAGCATAGGGCAAAGGGGGCATGTTGCCCTCCTGGTTCCCCTGTAGGCGAATCTGCATGGGCAGCTTTGGGAGGCTGTGGGATGGTGTTGCTACACGCTGCTAAGCAGCTGCTGCATTCCACCGTAGGCGCATTTCAGCAGGAGGGGAGGTGACTGTATACTGAAGTCCTGATTTTGCAGTTTCGACTTGTGCCCTTGAGATCAATGGGAATTCATGAGTAAGGACTTCATGAGCGGGCCCATTGTTTGTAAGGTGCTTGGGGATCTTGGGGGAAGCCAGGCCATTGGGCTTGTATATTTAAGCAAAGGCTTATTCAGAGCCTGGCCCAGAAAGTGGGAGTTGTTGTTGAATTGCTTTGATCTTCAGTCTGGGAGCATCGCACCCTGACTCTCTCTCTCGTTCTCTTGCAGAAGCCATGACGGAAGCAGTGAGTTCGGGCAGAGATTGCCTGCAGGCCGGGGAGTCCTGCACCAATGATCCCAGCTGCAGCTCCAAGTTCCGGACCCTCCGGCAATGCATCGCGGGCAACGGCGCCAACAAACTGGGGCCAGATGCCAAGAACCAGTGCCGGAGCACGGTGACGGCCCTGCTGTCCAGCCAGCTCTCTGGCTGCAAGTGTAAACGGGGCATGAAGAAGGAGAAACATTGCCTGAGCGTCTACTGGAGCATCCACCACACTCTGATGGAAGGTCAGTCGGGGCCACGTCTCAGCGGGTGGGTTTTCCAAACAGGGTCTTCAAAAGCAAATGTGTGTTGGTGAAACACGCCAGTTCCTGCTCCTTCTAGCCACAGAACAGGATCAGTGCAGGCATCAGCCGGGCTAGCTTCTTCCCCCCTTGAAATGGGCAGACTGAAACCTTCTCCAGGCAAGTTGAGTTGCCATCCAGATGGTGGCCTCTCTGCTGAGATGCCCATCTGGTTTGCAGTTAGTGCTGGCTCTTCTGGTGGTTTTTCATGCCCACTCAGATCTCACCTACCCATGGGCTGTAGCCCACGAAAGCTTATGCTCTAATAAATTTGTTAGTCTCTAAGGTGCCACAAGTACTCCTGTTCTTTTTGCGGATACAGACTAATACGGCTGCTACTCTGAAACCTACCATTTTTCCCAGGTTTCCCACCAGCCACATCTGATGATAGAGACTTTTGGTTCCTTCAATGGACCAGCAGTGACTTAGATATGACAGGCTCTGCAGTCAGTCGCCTGGGCCACTCAGGTCGGGTCTACACCTAAATCTTAGGTTGCTCCAACGATGTCACTCGGGGATGAGAATAATTCACTCCCTGCGCAGCGTAGTTAAGCCAACCCAAGCCCTGGTGTAGACAGTGCTAAGTTGATGAAAGAATTCTTCCTTCAACCTAGCTACTGCCTCTCAGGGAGGTGGATTTGCTACAGCGAAAGAAGACCGCCTCCCATTGCTGTGGTGAGCGTCTACACTACAGCGGTGTAGCTGCAGAGTTTCTAGTGTAGACATGCTTCAGTCCCGCTACCAACGGTATCCAGAATGGTGTTAGCTAGGACATATCAGAGTGGCTACATCATGCCTCAAGCTAAGGTGAACCCTGGACCTAGGGGTATGTGCGCAGAGCTGCTACGCCAGCCGCATCAGCTGGACCATTTCATCTTCAAAGCCTTTGGTCTAATTCTGCATTGCCCCCTTTATCTATTATCATTATGACATAGTGCCCAGAGACCCCAGTCAAGCTCCATCATTCTGGGCTCTTCACCGAAAGCAATCCCTGCCCCAGAGAGCTTGCAGCCTGCATTGTAACGACGTCTCTGGGAGTTCCATGTGGAAGGCACTTGGGATCAAGCCCCAAATTCGCTCAGCTTCATTTCTCCCCAGCTGTGGGGTGGGGAATTAATGATTATGAAGTGATTTTTCCCAAGGCTGCAGAGAGCATCAGTGACAGAATGTGGGTGTTCCTGCCCCCCTTCCTCCCTGTGCCTGTGCTGACACCACCTGGACACAACTCACACATTAGCACAGGGATGTTGTATTTGTGTTTCCAGCACTGGGAAAGAAATGCAAAACACAGGGGATACTCGGTGTGGTTAAAGCACAGAAACTGGGAGCCAGGAGATCAGGGGGTAATAGATTTATACATTTTAAGGCTAGAAAGGACCATTGTGATCGTATAGCAATCTCAGCCAATGATTCATGCATCAAGCCCATATCTTCTGGATGAGCTAGAGTTTGTCTGTTTGTTTCATACATCTTGATTTAAAGACACTCAGTGGTGGGGAATCCACCAAAGCCCTTGGTAAGTTGTTCCAATGGTTAATTACCCTCACTGTTAAAAACATCCACCTTATTTCTAACCTGATTTTGTCTAGTTTTAGCTCCCAGCCATTAGATTTTGTTATGCCTTTGTCTGCTACATTAGATCCCTTCCCATATAGGTACTTCTAGATGGTTCTTTTCCTAACTGTGCTACAGTTCTGCTTTGTAACCTCTAGTAAATCTTTTTACTGCTTTGTACCTCAGTTTCTCCATCTGTATAATGAGGCCAATAATCATTATCTAACTCCCCGGTGGCTACGAGACTTAATCTGTAATGTTTGTGTCCTGGGTAGAGATCTGTAGCTGGGGAAGTGCAGCATTTTTCTTAAAAAAAGGAATAAACTAAAACTGTTTTTTGCTGATTTTGTATAAATGTCCCTTTAAAGTCAGTGTTGAAGAAATAATGTGGTGTGGGTGACAAAAAACAAACAACCAATCTGGGAGTTGTGATGGATCCCAACCTCGACATGAGTCAGCAACGCGACGCTGTTGCCAAAAAAGCAAATGCAATTTTGGGTTGCGTTAACCGAGGCACAGCAGGCGAGTCACGGGAGGTGATAGTAATGCTCTACTCGGGCCTGATTAGGCCTCAGCTGGAGAACTGTGTCCGGTTTTGGTCAGTGCCGTATAGAAAGGATGTGGAAAAACTGGAAAGGATCCAGAGGTGAGTGACAAAGATGATCAAAGGGATGGAATACAAGACACATCAGCAAAGGCTGAAGGAACCGGGTCTGTTTAGTTTGGAAAAGAGGAGATGGCGGGGGGACATGATAGTGGTCTTCAGACACTTGAAAGGCTGCCATAAACAAGCTGGAGAAAAACTGCCACAGAGGGCAGGACAAGAGGCAATGGGTCAAACTACAGCACAGCAGATTTAGATTAAATCTCAGGATAAACTTCCTGACTGTAAGAACAGTAGGACAATGGAACAGACACCGAGGGGAGTTGCGGAAGCTCCTTCACTGGAGGTTTTCAAAAAGAGGCTGGAGCCACCTGTCTTGGATGGTTTAGACACAACAAATCCTGCATCTTGGCAAGGGCTAGACTAGACGGCCTTTGCAGTCCCTTCTAACCCTGTGGTTCTGTGTTTCTAAACCAAACGCTGTTGAGTTTCCTGCCTGACCGTGTCTTTGGGATGTGTAAGATTTGCGGCGCATGCTCCTGACACTGAATTTCATCCCCACACCCTGCAAATATTTTAGTAAATGTTGATTTAATATTTTTTAAGCGCCCTTATAAAAGTGCACATCAGCAACGATAACTCTCCCCTGTCAGGCCTGCCAGTGTTTTATGCACCATGAAAATTAAATGAGGAATAAAACGGCCGCTTCCAACCATAGGCTGCAGAACAGATAGGTTAATAAAACGCTGACAGGAGCAGAAAGCAAAGGTGCCGAGGGCGATGCTTGGATCAAGAGGCTGAGCAGAACAAAGTGAACGGGAAAGGCGCTGCCCAGACCTACCAGCAGCAAGGATCGTGTTGCCCATCTCTCAGAAATCTGAGTGCAGCTCTTAGGCCGAACCTACCAGGCGCTGAGTGCTGTGATGTGAAGTCATTGGGAAATAAAGGGGCTCAGCGCCTTGCACGATTGGGCCCTGCTTTTGGGTTGCTTGTTGGTTGAGTTCACTGTCAATGAAATCCTCAAAGCAGGGCATTTCCAGGGCTATTGTGGAGAGATACACAACCTGGGGTCTCTGCTTCCATTAGCTATTGTTGTTGTTAATTATCTGTGTTACCCTAGCACATAGGAGACCATTTTATCACCTTTTACAGATTAGTCCTTGCCAGCAGGGGCGGCTCTATGTTTTTTGCCACCCCAAGCATGGCAGTCAGGTGGCCTTCGGCGGCGCGCCTGTGTGCGGTCCACTGTTCACGTGGATTCGGCGGCGTGTCTGCGGGTGATCTGCCGCCGCCGGTCCCGTGCCTTCGGCGTGCCCGCCGCTGAATTGCCGCCAAAGCCACGGGACCTGCGGATCTCCCGCAGGCGTGCCGCTGAAGGCTGCCTGACTGCCACCTTCACAGCGACCGGCAGGCCGCCCCCCGCGGCTTGCCACCCCAGGCACGCGCTTGCTGCGCTGGTGCCTGGATCCGCCCCTGCTTGCCAGCCCATTGAGCAACAGGCCAAATGGAGAGTTTCCTTTTTCCCCCTACATATCGCCACTTTCCATCTTCAATTTACAGAATGAAAAATTGATCGTATGAAGGTTTGCATGACAAGTGGCTTAGCTTAAACAGATCTTTCAGGTTACGCATACGGTCACATTTGTTGGCTGCTGGCTGATACAGAAACTCGGAAATCAACATGGCTAACGATTGGAAGACTATGCTAAAGTCAGTGCTCAGGGGAGGAGCAAACAACATGTTCAGTCATGTGTGGCAGCTCTGCAGGTCACGAAGGGTCACCGTAGCAAAGCTTGGTTTGATAAACAAGCATCTGAAAATATTAAGAAATGTCAAGTACTAAAAATATTGCTTGGCATAGTCAAAACTTCAGTTACTTTAGGTGTCGCCTTCCACAGCCACCTAAAGGTGCTGGAGAGCAGCAAGTGTGGTATTTACCTGACAGACATAATACAACTTTTGCCCAACATATCAGCGACACCAAGATAGTCAAATACTTGAGCAAGACAATTACTGGTGAACTTATACGTCTTTTAGCAGGTGGTGCATACTTAATATCAGCAAAGAAGCTATGTTTTTTTTATTGTCATTGTAGATGAAGTCATGTCTATTAGCCATGTTGATCAAATGGCCATTTTGCTTCGCTTTGTTAATGTTGATTGTGTCAAAGGAGTGGCAGATATAAAAGAGCAGTTTGTAAGCTTTGAGCAGTAAGTGAGGGAGATGCTGCATCCTTGTGTGACCAGTAATGTTTTATCCTGCAAATATGGATTAAACGCCAAATAGATGTCTGGACAGGAATAGGATAGTGCCAGTGTTATGGCCGGAGATCATGGAGGATTGCAAGGAAAAATGAAAGAATATCCTTCAGGCAGGGGAGACAAAGTGTGGGCACCATACATCCATTGCCAGCACATCACATTAACCTAGTTTTGGCACATGCTGCTGAAGGTAAGGCCAGTCCAAATCTGAAGGTTTTCTTCACAACTTTGCAGGAAATATATAAATATCTCAGAGACTCTAACCATCGATGGGAAAAATTAATGATTAAGTCTAAAGAGAATCTTTATCTTCTTTATCTGTATCGTGCTTGAGAGAGTACAGCTTTGCAAAAGGAAGAGGAGATGATGATGCATTTCAAGCCCCCCACAGAAGTTGACAGGATTGATGCAGCAGATGAAATTGAACACGCTTCTGAAGAATGAAGGAGACCTTTACATCTAAAGGTACGCTGCAAGTCTAGATGGGCAGCTTGAATGAAATGAGGCAACGATAGTAAATTTTGAGAATGTAATTGAATGCCTAGAAGATTAAACTGTTGCCGAACGCAGGAGTAGCGAGGACATACATTGAGCAAAAAGCAACCTGTCTTTGATGGCTTGGATGGTTTACCTCAATCTATTATGGTGGCATAGGATCTTAGTTATCACAGCTGCAGCCTCTGGAATCCTACAGTCAAAGAAAATTGTCCTGTTCCAAGTCCTCTGGACTTTTGAGAGCACCGTTAATGATCTCAGCAAACTCAGAGCTGAAGAAAAATATGATAAAATTGTAAAAACATCTCAGAGCAGGTGGGAAGCAATGGGTTTTGAAAACGCAAACTATCCAAGCCACAGGAAGAGATGCGTATGCTACATGGATGATGAATTTGCACACGATTCTGCATTGGAAGCAAAGGGTAACCATCAAAGAAAATATTTTGAAGCCTTAAACAATAGGATCGTGGAACTAAAATCTCAGTGTGAGGGATTTCAAGAGATAGCTCCTCTATTTGGTTTCCTCCATCCCAGGCAACTTCAAAATATAACTTTAAAGAAGGAAGTTCTTAAACTGATGGGAAAATACTCATATTTTTCTTTTAGACTTGGTTCATGAGATTGTCTTTCAAGATGTATTATTTTACAAAGAACACATAAGTGTTCATTTTGTTGCTTGGAGTCCAGAGCTACTTGAATTTCAGTGTGTCAAGTTCTCTTGATGCTGTTTTACCAGAAATGGAAATGTTGTGTTTACTTTTTCTCACCATACCAATTGGAGTGGCTAGTGCTGACTGCACAATAAGCACATTAAGACATGTCAAAAACGACATGTGTTCAGTATTATCACAGACATGGCTGAGCGTCTAGTTCTCCTGGCCGTTGAGAAAGATGAGACAGCTGGACAGCATCGTAGAATAATTTGCCAAGGGAAAATGTCGCCGGGGTGTGAGGGTCCAGTAATTGGATATACACAAGCCAACACAATTTGGGTGAGAATCCACTTTTGTTTAGGCCTGTGCTTTTTGTTTTATGGGACTTTTCTTCACTTTTTATCTTTAAAAAAAGCCGAAGTTGATGTGACCATTGAGCCCTAAGCTTCATGTTTGGTGACCAGGCTCTGCCCCTTAAATCTGCCCCTGATTTAAGAGAGTCCTTCCAGTTTGACTTTTATTCTTCTGGCAAGGTTCTCAACATAGGGTTTAGTTCAGCCTTTCTACCTAACCATTGCCCTGTGGGTGGTGTGGAGTTGTGCAAGATGTTTCAATTTTACAATAGTGCTGTAACCTTCTGAATAAATTATTTTCAAACTCTGCCCCTTGGTCATGATGGATCCTTTCAGGAAAACCAAATAAGTAACTGAAGATTATGTTTGCCGCAGTCTTGCCTGACTTGGTGGTGGTAGGGTAGGCTTGGACAAACTTAGTGAAATGATCCACTATTACTAGGATATATTCATACCCTCCTTTGCTTCTGGCTAGGTGCAAGAAGTCCATTGATACAAGCTCAGATGGTTCTATTGTAACTACCCTGTTTCCCCGAAAATAAGACATCCCCCGAAAATAAGACCTACTTCCAGTTTTGCCTCTCGCTGTAATATAAGACATCCCCCGAAAATAAGACCTCCCCGATAATAAGGCCACCCCGGAATATAAGGCCCCGAAGCTCCAGGAAAAATAAGACCTCCCCTGAAAATAAGACCTAGCGCATCTTTGGGAGCAAAAATTAATATAAGACACTGTCTTATTTTCGGGGAAACACGGTATGTTAGTGGAGCTCTGGAATGCTGGTGAGGTTTCGTGACACATGTACAGACTCTAGTGGTGTGATGTTCAATATCCCTCTTCATCTGTGGTCTCTTGTGAGACTGATTTCTTGCTCTGCTCCTAAATGTCCCATCTCTTGGTGTAGTTCTTGATATTTCAAGTGATACAGCTGATTTCATGAGTAGGTTTTCTGCTAACGTATTCCATCTGTATCCAAATGCAACCAATGCCATTCACCCATCAGGGCAGAGATCTTACCACATCCTCCTGTGCTCTTTTGGTTGTTCAGTGCATGCCCCAAGGACTTATAATAAAAAATTTTAACAATAGCTGGATCTTCCTTCTGAGCTGCAAAAATGTCTTCTCACAGAATAGGCGTTACAGTGGATTTAATAGCCACGGAGAAGTCCTCTGCTGCCAAAGGGTTGGTAGTAATAACTGCTAACCAAGAAGGCAGCATTAATAACATCTTTGCTGGTCTCTTCTGTGCCTTTCATCATATATTTTTTCCACATCAAGGGGCATTCTGGATAAAGCATCTGCAACCACATTAGATTTCCCTGGACAATATCTAACGTTGACGTTAAAGTCAACGAATTCTTCAACCTAACGGTGTGCTGTGGCATTCAGCCTGGCAGAGGGGAGGACATAGGTTCATGGGTTGTTATCCCTGTAAACTGTGAAGGATTGTGCATAGTGGAGGTAGTCACAGAATTTGTTAGTTACAGCCTGCTTCAAAGCTAGGAACTCCAGCTTTCCTGAATGAAGGTGATCATTTTTCTTAGCTGTAATTAGTGTTCTTGACCCATAACCAATGATTCTCGGTTTACTTTCCAGACGCTGGAATAAGACTGCACCTAATCCCTTACTGGAAGCGTCTTCTTTTTCCAAGTCCACTTCTGATGGTGTTGTGTGACAGATTCCAATGGAACAGTCAACGAGTCATAGAAATGGCGTTGCTACTTGAAAAAAAGTCTTGAAGTACCTTGGATAATAGGTGAGGAAGCCTAGCAGCTTGCGAAGTTCCCCGGGGATATTTGGTGGCTTATCTTCAAAATCATGAACAGCCAACGTGTCAGATGAATCCATCTTCTAACCTTCAGCAGGTACCTTCATTCCCAAGTAAAGTACCTCTCTCTTAAAGAGCTCACGTTTGGCAGCTTTCATCTTAATTCCATGCTTCTGCAATACTCTCCTTACATTCTCCATGTGTTCTTCAAAAGTGCCACTGCACACAAGGACATCATCCAGGTAGGGAATGCATATCTCATCCCTAAATTCTGCAAGGCTCTCTTCCATACGTTGCTGGAAGGAAGCAGCCTAATCCATTCGTATAGACCTCATGGAGTAATGAAGGCTGTGAAGTGATGGGTTTCTTCAGTTAATGAACCTTGAGGGCCTTCCCTTGATCTAAGATGGAGAACCAAGATTTACCTCTTAATCCACTCAGAACATCTTGGATTCGAGAGATGGGTTGCTTGTCTGGTCTGGTTCTTCTATTCTGTTCCAATCGCTGATGCAGAATCTTAGATTATCATCCCTTTTCTGGACACATCACACTGGTGATGAACAGGATGACTTTGATTTTGTGATCCATCCCCTGTTTAGGAGATCTTGCAGGTATTCCTTGACTTCTTTATACAGTGGATGAGACACTGAGATGTAAGCCTTCTGTACATGTTGCTGGTCATATAACTTGATATGCATCTGCAGACTAGGTATCCGTCCCATGTCTTCATCAATGCCTTGGACTCCTCTTTCAGCATCTGCTGGGCCATTTTCCTTTGCATCTCTGTTAAACGGCTTAGGTTCAGTGCTGGTTCAAAAAGACCTTGATTATCCCCTCTGGCTAGAGGTAGTTCTCTTTGTTGGCTGAGCCTTTGATCCTTGGGACTGTCATCTCTCATTTTTGACACTACTGCCACCAGGAAGGATTTTATCTGCTGAGTATCCACTGGAATTTCAGATTTAATCTGCTGTAAAATTCCAAGCGCAGTTCGTCCTTTCAGAATGATGTCAAGGGATATTTATCTTGTAAGACGATTCTTTTAGGTATTTTCACTAGTGTTTCTTTTTTGTCCAAATTCTCGGGTGACTGAGCAGCAGACATCTGGCTCAAATATTGCTATTAAACTTTCAGTATCCAGACCTGTATGAATCCATCATGTTACATAAGTGGTTTTGTTTCCTTTGGGGATAATCACATTCCTTCTCTCCATTTGAAGCATGCTCGGGTTTCAGAATTGTCATTTCGGATGATGTTCACAAGAGCTTCCACTTTTGCCGTGGCAGCGTGAGGAAATACACATTGAATATTGTCAGTGAGGCTACATGCTGGTGCCTCAACAGGTGAATTTCAGGATTTGCAGCAGTGATATTTGACTATCTTCGCAATAACATTGTAGGTGATGATTAAGTGCTCTACCTTGTGTGCTCTGACCAGTCCAGGAACATCAAGAAGTCATCATCTTTGCTTAATTGGAATGGGACGTCAGTCTGTCCTTTGTAAGGGATTTGAGTTCCATTGGCAGCTTTAAGGCCAAGACCATCTTCTATTTCCCGTAACTCTTCGAACTTTCTAAGGTGTGTCTCTGGGAGATTATCGTCTACCTACCAACTTGAGACCTTGCATACCTGTGCTCTAGTGTCCCATAGGACTTGACAAACCACCACCCCGTGCATTTATTTCCAACTAAAGTAGCTATTCTTGTTTCCTGCTTCTGTGTAAGATGGCAAAGGTAGGCTGCTCCTAGTAGATCAGACGCAGTGTCAGCTTTGTCTCTGCTCTCTTGTGATTTTTCCTGCATGACATCCTGACTGATCGTATTCATTACTGCCACGTCTGAAACAGTGGTCACAAGTACTGCCTCTGGCAGACTGCCTGCAGCCGCACATCCTTTTCTCTGGAGCTGCCTGTCTGCCTGTTGGATCAAGCCATTATGACTTCTGGACAGCTCGCTGTAATATCTTCATTTCGGCATCCACACCTTTGATTTAATCACCACTGGTCTTTAGTTCCGTTATCTCATTCATTAATGAGCCACCTTTGGAGACTCCTTTCCCCGTGGGAGGAAGTGCTGCTTTACTGTCTGCTGCTCTGTGTAGGGCCATTCCGCACAAGTACATGCTCCAGTCCCCAACTTCTGCTGCTTCTCTACCGCCTCACGTATAGCAGCACGCAGCGTCTCAGTCAGGGTCTCCCCGCAACCGGTCTGTCTTTTAAATAAAGTCACATCACAGTCTGAATATTAGAGAGAGAAGGTTGATGAGATAATATCTTTTATTGGACCAACTTCTGATGGTGAGAGAGACAATCATTATGCTCTCCAACGAACTCACACAGGAAAATGATAAAAGACAAAAACACCCTATCACCTGTGGGTGACCACTTGTCACAAACTGGTCACTCTAAGTCTGACCGATCAGTCCTCATCCTGGGAGCTTAAATTCATAACTTTTCTAGACACTCAAAATCACAAACTGAACAGAGACACTGGATTTATGGCTTATTACAACAACCTGTAACCCACTAACCCTCTCTTTTTGTCCTATGACTGCAGAGGTGTTAATGGGCCTTGAATGGTCCCTTACAATGTGCTAACTATTTATGCTAAACAATCCGTTCCACCTGGCAGTTAGCTGTGATGCTGAGAGTACCTTTGCCAGACATGAAGAAGAGCTCTGTGTGGCTCGGAAGCTCCAATGAAAGCTAAGACCTCACCCACCTTGTCTCTAATGTCCTGGGACCAACACGGCTAAGGCTACACTGCATACAAGTCTGAATATTGGCCTTTTGCTGTCCTGCCAAGACTGACTGGAGGAACAGGTTTTGTACAAGGACAGGTCGTATCTTAGGTCAGAATCAGCTTCTTATGAGGCAAACAGTACTCTCTGTCTCAAATCAAGCGTCTGGGCTAGGAAATCCTGAGGTGTCTCTTCTGGCTCTTGGGAGCTGCAGGTAAAGTTCAGTTGCATCTTTTTCCTGGTAATAGGACCTTAAAATGTACATCCGTTTTTGGCAGACTCAAATTTAGGGTTACCATATTTTAATTTAAAAAAAGGAGGACACTCCACGGGGCCCCGGCGCCGCCCCAACTCCACCCTCAGCCCCGCCCCCGCCCCTTCCCCAAAGTCCCTGCCCCAACTCCGCCCCCTCCCCTGAACGCGCCGCCCCCTGCTCCTCCCCCTCCCCTGCTTCCCGCGAATCAAATGTTCACGGGAAGCCTGAAACAGGGAGGCAGCAGGTAAGCTGGGGCTGGGGCGGTGGTGGGGCGCGAGGAGGCACGGCCCAGTCCGGCCCCCCCGGCCGAGCGGCTCCCTCTGGCGGCCGGCCGGCCCGGACAAGAGGCTCTGGCCCCGGCGGCTCTGGCCCAGCTCGGCTCGGGCCCCGGTTCCAGCCGAGCGGCTCCGGCCTGGCACCGGCCCAGGCCGAGCACCGCCGGCCCCAGCGGCTCCGGCCCCAGCGACTCCAGCCCGGACCCAAGCCCCAAGACCCCTCCCTCCCTATTTTCCCGGACATGTCCGGCTTTTTGGGATTTCCTCCCGGACGGGGATTTGAGGACCAAAAAGCCGGACATGTCCGGGAAAATCCGGACGTATGGTAACCCTACTCAAATTAGTTTTCCTTCCAAGTAGCCCCTGAGCCTCAGCCCAAGGCAGACTGCCCTGATCACAGCTTCCGTGATCTCTGCTTCACTGTACCCCTTGGGAATCCCACTTTCAGTTGCAATCTTAGGACCCGAACCTACAAGGTGCTGAGTGCTGTGATGTGAAGTCATTAGCAAAGAAGGGGGGGCTCAGCACCTTGCAGGATTGGGCCCTCTTTTTGGTTGAGTTTACCGTCAATGAAATCCCCGAAGCAGCGCGCTCCAGGGCTGTTGTGGAGGAATACGTACCGGGGCGTCTGTGCTTCCATGAGTTATTGCAGCGGTGGCTCCAGGCACCAGCGCTCCAAGCGCGTGCTGGGGGCGGCAAGCCGCGGGGGGCGCCCTGCCGGTCCCTGCGAGGGCGGCAGTCAGGCTGCCTTCGGCGGCATGCCTGCGGGAGGTCCGCCGGTCCCGCAGATTCGGTGGCAATTCAGCGGCGGGTACGCCAAAGCCACGGGACCGGCGGACCTCCTGCAGGCATACCGCCAAATCCGCGGGACTGGGGACCTCCTGCAGGCGTGCCACCGAAGGCAGCCTGCCTGCCGTGCTTGGGGTGGCAAAAAAGCTAGAGCCGCCCCTGGCTATTGTGTACCCCATTGCAGGGCCCCATTGTGCTAGGGGCTGTACAAACCCAGAACAAAAAGAAAGTCCCTGCCCCAAGGAGCTTCCAACCTCAGCATAAGATAAGAGACAAGAGATGGATATAGACCGATGGGGGAGTATGAGGGAACAATGAGGCAATTCGGTCAGCATGACAGGCAGTGCTGTCTGTACACCAGCAGCCCGACCATCGTCCAGTTTTTTGTAGGCTTCACGGCAAAGGAGAGTTTTGAGACGGGATTTGAAGGAGGACAATGGAGGCAGCTTTGTGGATGTTTATGGGGAGCTCTTTCCAGGGGCGACAGATTCTTCCTAAAAGTGGGGGATCACAAGGCCCTGCCCCATCCATAGCCCTGCCCTGTCCCTCCTATTCCCCCTGAGGCCCCACCTCCTGGCCAAGCCGGAAGCTGGAGCAGAGCCAGGGAGCCACGGACCCTCCACCTGCCCGGGGGTGGGTGGGGGCCCGAGAGCAGCCCCCGACCCATGTCCCTGCCCGGCTCAGATGGAGGGTCCACAGCAGCCCGGGCTTCCCGGGCCGCTCTCACCCTGGTGGGGCTCCAGCTTCCAGCCTGGCCGGGAGGCAGGGCCTTGGGGGGAAGAAGACAGGGAGGGGGCCAGCCTGTGGCGAAAAGTAGATGGGCCAGGCCCATCCACTCTCAAAAGTGAATAAGTGATTATAAGAATGACGGAGATTGACTGGGAGGGGCCTTGGAAGTGAAGACAAGCAGCTTCCGTTGGATGTGATGAACAAAGGGGGGAGGGGATCCGGCGGAGGGATGCAAAGAGAGGGGTGATGAGGTCAAAGTGACGAGCTAGGAAAACGATCTTTGCAGCAGCCTTCTGACTGGCTGCGAGTAGGGCAAAGTTGCATGTGTCAAGACCAGAGAGAAAGAAGGTGCAGCAATCGAGACCTAGGGCCCTACCAAATTCACTGTCCATTTTGGTCAATTTCACGGTCCTAGGATTTTAAAAATCATAAATTTCATGATTTCAGCTATTTAAATCTGAAATTTCACAGTGTTGTAACTGTAGGGGTTCTGACTCCAAAAGGAGTTGTGGGGGGGTCGCAAGGTTATTGTAGGGGGGTTGCAGTTCTGCTACCCTTACTTCTGCGCTGCTGCTGGCGGCGGCGCTGCCTTCAGAGCTGGGCAGCTGGAGAGCACTGACTGCTGCCCTTACTTCTGCGCTGCTGCCTGCAGAGCTGGGCCCTCAGTCAGCAGCTGCCACTCTCTGGCCACCCAGCTCTAAAGGCAGCAGCACAGAAGGAAGGATGGCATGGGATGGGTATTGCCACCCTTACTTCTGTGCTGCTGCTGGCGGGGCACTGCCTTCAGAGCCAGGTGCCCGGCTAACAGCCGCCGCTCTCCAGCCGCCCAGCTCTGAAGGCAGTGCAGAAGTAAGGGTGGCCATACTGCCACCCCCCTAAAATAACCTTGTGACCCCCCTGTAACTCCTTTTTTGGGTCAGGACCCCCAATTTGAGAAACGCTGGTCTCCCCTGTGAAATCTGTATAGTATAGGGTAAAAGCACACAAAAGACCAGATTTCACGGTCCGTGACGCGTTTTTCATGGCCGTGAATTTGGTAGGGTCCTATGGAGACCCAAGACGATGACAGCTTGGACAAGAGTTTTGGCTGTGTAGATGGAGTCGAAAGGCCGTATTCTAGAGATGTGAGGCAGAAAGAATTGGCACGATTTAGATGTAGCCTGGATGTGAGGATCTAGAGAGAGGCCCAAGTGGAAGAAGATGCCCAGGTTACAGACCTGAGTAAGAAGTAGAACATTGGTGGTGTGGCGTCCCCAGTGATTGAGAGAAAGGAGGTGTTGCCGAGGGCTTGGGGGAGATTAGTCAGATCCACTTCCCCCATGGACCCTGCAGGCCACCGTTTTAGGTTCTGCAGGTGACCTTTGACCTAGAGCAAGGATCGACAACCTTTGGCACGCGGCCAGTGGGAGCCACGATTGGCCGAACCTGCGGATGCAGCTTGCCAAAGGTTGCCAGTGCCTGACCTAGAGCATCCCAGGTAAAGAGGAAAGCCTCCGCTCTGAGGTTCCCCCATGGAAAAACTAAAGCCTTGGAGGGCAGGGGGGCAGGTAACTTAACACTTACTGTGTTCTAGTTGTGTTGAGAATTGCAGCTGGTTTCCCATCCAACAGTTGAAAGCAGAGCAGGTCACGGCCACCAGACCCCCTTCCTTTCATGTGCGGTGTTTTGCCGATCTACTCTCCGATGGAAATGGTTCAACAACTGAGTAAGAAAGCCAGTTTGATCCACATTTTGGCCTTTTTCAAGCAAGAGAGCATTATCAGCGTCCCCGGAGCCTGAAAGCCAGACCTCGGAGTGGAGTGCTGCACGGCGGGTATAGACAGAGGTAGTGACCCAGGTCTAGGGTGACCATATTACCCAACGGGAAAATGGGACATTGCGTGGGGTTAGCCCAAGTCCCCCCATCTCCTGCAAACGGGGCTGGCCCGAGCTGCTCTCCCGAGCCCAGCCCCCCACACACACACGCGGGGCTGTTGTTCGCCCCAGCCCTGCCTACCCCCGCCCAGGTCTGCCACCCTCCCACCCCCGAGCAAGGCTGGCATCACCGCTAACCCCCACCCCCACATGTTCCTCTGCACTCTACGTTTTTGAGAAAAGTGGGCATTTGTCCCGTTTGCTCTTGCCAGCTGATCAAAGTTGTGACGGCCGGGACAAGGCTTAAAAAAGGGACTGTCCTGGCCAAAACGAGCTATATGGCATGGGCGGCGGGTATCATAGGCTAGGGGAGGCTGAGCCTCTCCAAGCAGCCAGGTGTGGCCCCGCCCACACTCCGCCCCCATTCGCTCTCCTGCTTCCTGCTCTGTGGGCGGCTCTTCCGCTGTGCCATGGCCCCAGATGGGGCTGGGGCTGTGCTGCCATCTCCCAGGGCTGGGGGAGGGGCTGGGGCCTCACTGCCCGGCCTCCCAGGGCTGGAGGGATTGGGGAGGCTGGGGCCACGCTGCCCGGCCTCCCGGCACTCCAGGGCTGGAAGAGCTGGGGTGGTGCTCGGCACTCTAGGGTTGGGGCGGCTGGGGGCACTCTGGGGCTGGGGGCGCTAGCCTGGGGCGAGGGCCAGCAGCTGCAGTGATCTCCAGTGGGAGGGGGGGATAGAAGGTGCGGGGCCTCGGGCGGAAGGAGCAGAGCTGGGGGCTTGAGCCAGCGGTTCACCCGCCACCCATGCTGTATGGTCACCCTACCCAGGTCTGTAATAGCAGGGGGTGCTGTAAGTCAGGGCTGAGACACATCGGCAGAGTTGTGTGGGTGCTCTACACCGGAATAGCAGGGGAGTTGCAGGTCAGGATTGAGATGCATTGGCACAGCAGGGCTGGAAAGGCAGCGAATGCTGTAAATCAGGATTTGACTAGGTTTTGCTTCCCACTGCTCGTGACCCAGCTTAACTCGGTGTCGTGAGCCCCTTATTTTCTCTGAGCAGCAGATTGACTCGCACGTCCATTAAACACCACTGGATCATTGTTTGCTCTGCTTTCATTTCCTTTGGGACACATTTTTCTAATAATAGTTACATATTTAAAAATCCCACATGTCTAATTGGCTAAACAAGGAAGCCAATCTGAAACTGACTTGCAGAGGCTTTGCTTTCATACATACGTACCCAGGAGGCCAGAAAAGCTTCCTAGAAGCCTTTATAAAAATCAGTTGTGGAACCATATGCCCAGGGAATTTACATAGCATAGCATTTACTCAGCATCTATTGAGCAAGTCTGTGTTTAGGCACTTCAGTATTTGGAGACGCACTACCAGACGCCATGTGGTGTCATCAGAACATAAAAACTGCTCCACTGCAGCACACGAATGGTCCCCTATGCAGTCAGTGGCAGTCCCAGGTCATTCAAAGAAAGCTGTAAACTTGCCTTGTAATACACTGGTGGTAATTGCATAGAGCTGTGCATCAAGGCGGCAATTTCTTCCTGACCCCAGCTGGTGATCAACATATGCCCTGAAGCATGAGGTTTGATAGCTCTTTTATCCCAGCTAGTGCAGCTCAGGCTGCTGATCTTATCCATGTAAATGTCTAATTCCCCCCAGTGTTTGTTTGTTTTTAAAACTTACTAAGCTATTTCCCTCAGTAATACTCTGTGGCATCAGTCCGTAGGATGGCACATTATGGTCCTTGGAGTTGATAAAAGGAGAACTCTGATGGAATAAAATTTCCGGTATCCTTAATCTAGACCGGGAGGCTTTTGCTGGGGCTGCGTGTCATTCACTCTATGCTCAGCTAGAAAGAGCAGCATGCATTGGGAACAGATGCAGTGTTAATAAATATCAAGGCACACCCAATCGAGGGTAAGGCAATAAGCAGCAAAACCTAGGGATGGCTGTCTGGAAAGCAGCAAGTTCGAGAAAGACCCCGGCCTCTTCCACCAGCCCCTAAGATACTGAGCATTACTCTGGGGAAACGGACTCGCTATAAGAATAGGCATCATGGAGACCCATAATGCAAATGCTGTTCTGCAGACTCCGGCTTTTGCACGGAGACAGGTTCCTAAAACACAAATCTCAGGAGCCAGAGCTACCTTACTTTGCTGGGGTTCAACCTATCTTCCTTTCACGTCAGGTATGACTGTGTTGGAGAGTTCTCCGTACGAGCCATTCGTCAGGGGCTTTGACTACGTCCGGCTGGCATCCATCACCGCAGGTAGGTGGGCTGGAGCGCATTCTCCTACTTGTTGGCCCAAAGCAGGGTGCTCGTTGGGAGGGGGCCCCGCAATCCAGATCTGGGAGGGACGGACTGACTAGGCCTCTCCCTGCCCTGCCGCAGTCTGTCGCGCTGCACGGCCCCTTCTCGCATTGTCTGTGCCGAGAATTTCCGTGCTAAGCTGTTGAGACAAGAGCACGTTTTCAGGGGAGGCACTTTATATGATTGGACCGGGGCCATAAAGAGCAAGGGACCGGGGCAGAGATAGGCAAGGGCTGGATAGGCAGCCTCTGAGGCTCCCCCAGCTGAGGTAGAAAACACCATGACTCTGGGAGAAGAGCTCTGGCCAAAAGAACCCTGCTCTCTCGGCGCCCATCCCCTTCAGGGCAGAGACGGCGGGCCGGATTTTTAAAAGAGATCAGCACCCATTGGCCCTATTCAGGGGCCTCAATGGAAGAAGACCTCTTTGGTAAATCTGGCCCCATGCCTGCCTGATGGGGCAATGGGATCCAGATACAGATCAGGGCAGAGGCACCAGAATCGGGGGGGGAAGGCTGGCCCCATCACTTTTAAAAGTGGGGGATATGCCCTCCCACTTTTTACTGGCTATCAGGGTGAGCGATGGGGGGAGGGACGGAGGCAAGCGGGGCCCCAGGTGAAGGGGGGGCTGTGATGGGTTTCCCCTTACCCGGGGTGCCACTTGGAACTGGGGTACCTCTGAGCCTGCCTGACCCACCAGTCTGGGCTCCCTTTACACCGCATGGCTGTGCAGCCTGCCAAGCCCTCTCCCCGGCTTCAGACTGCACTTTACCAGCACACATACAGGTACGGACGTACCCAGCTGTAGCTACACACAGATGCTGATATAGCTCTGCATGGCAAGGCTCAGCTAAGGAACTGCCCAGTTACCCAAGAGCACCCCCCCTCTTGAGGGCAAACCCCAAAATTGTACCATCTTGCGCTGCACAGAGATTGGTACAGCGTAAGCTCATGAAATTCGCCCCCTCCCTCAATGTGGAGGAAGACATGTAACAGCTTTGTGCCCCCACAGTTATGAATTCCACACACTGGTTTTAGACAAAACAAAACAAGTTTATTAACTACAAAAGATGGATTTTAGGTGATTATAAGGGATAGCAAACAGTTCAAAGCAGATTACCTAGCAAATAAACAAAATGCAATCTAAGCTTAATATACTAACGAAATTGGTTATAAGTAGCAAATTCTCACCCTAAATGCTGTTTTATGCAGATTGCAGAGATTCTTGAGGGCAAGCTACACTTGCTTGCAGATTAAAACTCCAGTTATTCCTTTCACAGGCTAGAAAACTCTTTAGCCTGGGTTCAGCCCTTCTCCCCCAGTTCAGTCTTTTGTTTCTTAGGTGTTTCCAGCAGTCTTCTTTCTTGGGTAGGAAGTCAGTGAAGAATGAACCACAATGATGTCACTCCCCTGCCTTAAATAGCTTTGGCTTATGGTGGGAACCCTTTGTCTCCCCGTTTGATTCCCACGCCCGGTCAGTGGAAAACTACTAATATTATGATGGAGTCCAATACCAGGTGACTTGGTCACATGTCTCTGTAGAGCCATAGCAGCCACAACTCGGAGGCTGTTGGTAACATCCTCAGGAAGGCCTCCTAGTGGGAGATTAGCATCTTCAAAGACCTATTGGGTTCCCTAATGGCCCTTCCCAGCCAGCCATCTAGACTGATTGCATTCTGTCTAGTGGGCGTTCCCCAGGTGTAAACGTAAATACATTTGTAATAGATGCATAGACAATATTCCTAACTTCAGATACAAAAATGAGACATGCCTACAAATAGGATAATCACATTCAGTAAATCATAAACTTTTCAATGATATGTCACATGACCTATCTTATACAAAATACATCATAATTATGCCATACTCCTATCGTAATAATATTACTATGAAGAATATGGGGCGTAATGCCACAGGGACACGGGAGCAGGGCCTCGGGGGAAGGGGCAGGACCTCGGGGGAAGAGGAGGCACAGAGACGGGACCACAGTTTGGCCGCTGGTGGCCCCCCCACACACTTTTAGGGAGCTTCTGTTGCCCCTGATTCAGGGCTGTGAGGCATTTACGGTAGCAGGAACAGCTAATATTGTCGATGGTACTAACTGAGACACTGATGCCGCAAACATTAACGCATGTGCTTAATTTGCACAGGCAAATACCCTCATTGACTCCACTTCGGTTACTCACGTGTGAGAAGTGAAGCACACGTGGAAGCAGTTGCAGGACAGGATCCTTATTCAGTAGTTTGCCAGTTCCATGATGAGTCCTATGGTGCTCTCTCCCGTACGTGTAGACTCTCTGTACACTGGGATTTTTATGCATGGTCAATGCCTTGCCATTTTTTGAAAATGGGATGAAACTGGTTAGGTAGCAAAGAAAAACAGACCCAGAACAGTAGGGCTGTGGAGCAGTAATGAAGGATTCAGAACCCAAATCTGTATCAGAGAGGTATTGAAAAACCTGTCTCGGTTTTTTACATTTTTACTTGTATTACTCCATGGTGATACCATTAGTCATAGCGTAGATCTGCCTCTCACTATGTGCCTGTGCAGCACCTAGCACAGCAGGGCACTGGTCTACTCTGGGACCTCAGCACTCCTGCCAACCTACTACTAAAATGCAAAGGAACAGGCTGAAGCATATATCATTACAATACCTCAGGGCAGAGTCATATCACCAGATATTTTTAACCAGATTTTACATAAATAATGTATTATGGCCACTAAAAAACATACAAATGGAATTACATCTATCTACTCTAGTAATAGTAGTGATTTTAAAAGCGTGTCCTACATTGTTCTGTGGGTGGAGGAGAAAGCTAGCATATTCCAAATGAGATTTAGGGCTTGTCTACATTACCCGCTGGATCGACGGGCAGCAATCGATCCAGCGGGGGTTGATTTAGCGAGTCTAGTCTAGATGCGATAAATCGACCGCCGAGCGCTCTCCCGTCAACTCCGGTACTCCATCAGGCGAGAGGTGCAGGCGGAGTCGACAGGAGAGCATCAGCCGTTGACTTACCGCAGTGAAAACACCGCGGTAAGTAGATCTAAGTACGTTGACTTCAGCTACGTAATTCACGGAGCTGAAGTTGCGTAACTTAGATCGATTTCCCCTCCCGCCCGCCAGAGTAGACCAGGCCATAGACTTCAAGAATAATAAAGCCATTTCTACTAGCTGTTTGCTATACCCCAAACTGTGGGTAGTGTAAAATGGCATAACAAGACTCATGTCTGTGTATTATTAAACAGGTCTACACCATAGTATATCTACAGCAAAAGGTGCATCCACCAAAACAAAAAAAAACCCCTTCAACATCATTATAACTCAAAGTTAAACTTTTTATTCAAGTTAAACATTGTAGGCCAAAACAATTCAGCTAACATCAGGGATATTCCATAGCTTCAAGAGAAGGCAAAATATCACAGTCGATTGTTCTCTGAGGTCATCTTGAAATTCACAGCAAGATTGAAACTGACCTCTTCGATATTTTTCAGATGTGGAGTGGCTGGTTTCAATGACTCACCAAAGATATTTTTTGTCTTGATATTGCATTCTAAATTTAGCAAGAGACTTGGCTTCTTCCTCCATAAAATCTTCTCTAATTGGCATAAAGTCCCTCCTGCTTCGAGTCTCAAGTTGACGGAGATGAAAAAGTTTGTCTTCAAATTCTTTTTCTTTGCAGCCAGAAGGAATCTCACTTTATCTCTTTTATCGCATAAGGAGATTTGTGAAGTCTCAGATGAATCACCTGACCACTCCTAGCAGGGATTCTCCTGTGTAAGAGGGATCATCTTGCATGCTTCAATCAAGTAGTTTAACGTCAAAATCAGAAAGATATGGATATTTTTCTCCCTCACCGATCCCTAATATTTGCATATAATGTGATTTTTTTTATCTGGTTTCCAAGGTCTCTCCTTTCCTTTCTAAGACAGTGTTACTCCCAAGTAACCACCGTATTGGTATTTTGAAGCATTCTCCTTCATGGCTTTGTGCATCTGTTGACCTTCCTCACTGGAGTAACAGCATTGCTTTGTGCACTCTTCTATCCAGATTGCTAGTCACTGAGACATTCCTATGCTTGAGATTCTGCTCTTTGCTTGCACTGGTGTACATCACGGGTGGTTTTGCTGAGGCCAATGGAGTTACACCCTTTAGAAGTGAGTGGAAATAGGCCCATTGACTCTGCATTTCCTGGTAGAGACAACGCCAAGGTTTGAAAGGCATCAGATTTGCTCTGACTTTTCTTCCAATGATTGATCTCAGGCTGGGAAATATTATTATTATTTGTAATTTGTATTATCGTAGTACCTAGGTGCCCCAGTCAGTTACCTGCTCTTTGCAAAGAAGGCCCCATCAGTCCACCAAATCCTCTGTAGGCCATTGCCTGAGAACATCCTCCAGTGGCTTGCTCTTGAACGTTGGCTTCTTCAGTCATTCACCTTTCTCCTCGCTGTAGCTCCTGGACAATTACAATCGTGTAGCCTTCACAGCCCTCCAGTTGTTTCCGTGATGGTAGTTTGGTCACGCCGGTGAAAGTCCTCAGAAGCAGCCTTGAAGCACAGTCTCCATGTTGGAAACTAGGCTCGCCCGCACACACACCATCAGAGAGCCTTGTGCTGCTACTGCTCCGCAAACATCAGTAAGGCCTCAGAACAGTGCAGTTCCCAATGGAGATGACTCCAATCACCACCAGGTTTGGCTCCGATCGGCTAGGATGTATGGCTACAGCACCTGAAATCAGGGTGGCCTCAGGTGGTGACCCCGCCCAGAGCCAGCAACTTTCCCGGACCTGGGTCACTGCGGTTTGCATGGCCTTGGCTCCCATCCTCTGCCACCTCTAGCAAACTCTCCCCTTTCCCCCAGACCCCATGTCCATCCCCAGCCTTGACCTTGGATGTCGTCTGAGGAGGCGGGGGAGTGGTCTTTCCCGTCTCCACTCATATTTGATACAGGGTGGCCCCTTCCCCAGCTTCCGGGGTGGGAGCACGTCATGAAGGCTGAGCCTCCTCCACTCTCAAATGCTGGAGTCCGCAGTGCCCCAGAAGCCTTCCCTAGCAACCGCGCAGCAGGGATTATGGGATGTCCAATAGAGCACATGGTTGCCATGGAATCCCAGTAGACAGCCGACGCTCTAAAGGAGCTGTGGAGTCAGAACTGCCAGGCGGCTCATCCCACCAGGCCAGGGTCACGGCACTTTCCGTGGGGGAAGTTTGCTGCCGGTGCTGTACTTGTCCAGTTGAATAGATGTACCTATGCCTGATGTAACGATCAGATTGTACAGTGTAACGACAACCAGGTGTGGAGAGATGGTGTAGGGTAGTGGTTAGAGCAGGAGGCTGGCTGGGTGTCAGGATTCCTGGGGTCTGCTCGCAGCTGTGTGTGACCTGGGGCATTTCACCTCTGTACCTCTAAAAGTGGGAATTAATGGGCCCATCCAATCCAGTATCCTGGCCAGTACCTGAAGCTAAAGCTGGCAGAAAAATAATCCAGACAGGCAGAAAGAATTCCTTCCTGGCCCCTGGGGTGGTGATTTGACACTGTAGCCTGGGGTTAGATGAACTTAGCTGAGGTTGTTTATCTACGGATGTTATCGCTGCTCATGAAATTCTCCAGCCTCGCTTTAAATCCAGCTCCACTCTTTGACTCTCTGACCTTTGGAAGCTGCAAATCCCAGTCTGGCTCTGTGCTGCCCGGAAAAATCTCTCTCTGCATTGACCTGCCCCAGACCTCACCGAGCAGCCCTCTTGTTCTTGGACAAGGGGGGCAGGAAAAGACCAGATTCTTTCTGTAACTGATCTGCACTCAAATTCCCGCAAACTCTCCAACTTTCAAGGCTATACTCTGCTGGCTTCTTTCTTCCCACCCTGCCATACATCTCAACCTCCCGCTCCTCGTTCTGCCAGCCCCTTTCGCTCGCTCGTCCCTGTTCTCCCACAAACCAACATCTTCCATGCTGCCCCGCAAGCGTGGGACCCAACTCACATAGCCACTACCCTGTCCTCCATCAGAACCTTTCTCAAAGTCATCCCAACTGTGGCACTATCCTCCGGCTAATGGCCGGGCAGGTGGCCTATTACCAATCCACTCGGCTCTCTTGTCTTCTTCTCTTATGAAAGACTCTGATGCCTCTAATCGCGCACTTTGCTGTGAACCTATGTGACCTTGCGGACCTGTCTCTGTCAGGCTCCCATCTCTCCCACCCCTCTTGTGTTCTGCATCCCCTGTTGGGTTTTGACCCTGTTTAGATTGTGAGGGCCATGGGCAGGGACTGTCTTTCATGTTGCGTGTGTCACAGCCGGAGGGAGAGGAAGGATGGCTGAGCAGTTAGGATGCTAGCTTGGGACTCAGGAGATGTGGGCACAGATCTCTGCTCTGCCACAGACTCCCTGGGTGACCCTGGGCAAGTCACTAAGTCTTTCTGTGCCTCAGTTTTCCATCTGTACAATGGGAATAATAATCCTGCCCTGCCTCACAGGGGTGTGGTGAGGAGTCATACATTTAACAGTGGGAAGGTGCTCAGATATGAGGGTGTCTAAGTACCTTGTACCCAGTACAGTGAGGCTGTAATTCTGAATGGGTCCTTTCAGTGCTACTGTGCCACAAACACGGGCCTTGCTCGTCTCCGCAAACTCCAGCCCCATGCGTTACTCCCAGGGAGGGCACGATAGTCTGAAATGGCGTTAGCGCAGAGTCACGGAGAACTGGGGCTTTCGTTAAGCCCGTTACAGAAATAGTGGGCAGTCCTGGGGGGGAATCCTGGCCTCACTGGAGTCCATGGCAAAAGATTTCATCCAGCTTGAGCTGCCCTTTGGGAAAATGGCACCGATCACGCCCCCATTGTGCCTCACAATGCACTGTAACAGACCTGCCTCTCACCGCCCTGGCCTGTCCTAGGAGACCCACCCAACCCCAGGGGCTCAGCCCACACTTCAGAAATACTGGCTTACCCAGATGGAGTGTTTGCACTTGTCTCTAGTGGCAGTAGGTTCTGGATGAGGAATTGCCAGCTTGAATCAGCCCTAAGGTCCATCTAATCCAGTATCCCATCTCCACAGTGGCCAAATGCTTCCGAGGAAGGGGCAGGAAACACCACTCTTTGTAAAGGACTCCTCTGCATCCTGCTGCGTGCTGTTCCTCAGATACCCATGACTGGCATCATCCAATGCCCACTGACATTCACGGGCATCTTCAGTGCTCTCTGGCTCAGGCCCCCACCGTGCCCTAGTCTCTCTCACCGCACTGCTGGCAGGGGCAGAGTTCATGAAAGCATTTGTAAAGCAGTTGGATGTGCTCCCTTGAAAGGCGCCACAGAGTGTAAAATGTTGCGATAAATAATCTTAAGGAGGTCACTTTTTGACCAGTTTACAGTATTTGCAGACTGCCTTCATTTGTCCTTTTGGGGAGAGTGGCGTGGCTTGGGGTGCAGTGTGGGCCAGGATGCCTGGGTTCCACTCCCACCTCTGCCAGCCACTGATTCGCTATGTGACTTGTTCCCGCTCCCTGTGCCTGGGTGTCCCCCTCTGCAATCTGGGGGTGGGGGGGCAGTTGTGCTTCTCCGTCTCGCAGGGGAGTTGTGAGGCTTACTTCATGCTTTGAGATCCTGGAACAGGGCAAAGCTTTAGACTTGTGGGGTTCTGGGGGAGCAAAGTGTTTCCCGAGTGGTCTGTGGTGCTACGCGCATGATTTTGCAGAAGCCTGGCGTGTGTGCATAGCCATGACATGTTACACCAGTAGGCAGAGCTGGCAATGCCAGGAAAGGTACTGTCAGCAGGGGCGGGGGAAGCTGGCTCTACCAGGTCCAGGATAGCCGGAGGGGTCAAGAATCTGGCACTGCCAGGTCAGGGATAATCAGCGGGGACTAGCTGGGGAGAGCTGGAACTCACATGTCAGGGATAGCCCGCTGGGGAGGTGAGCATGGGGGCTGGCACTGCCAAGTCTGGGATACCCAGCAGTCCATCCCCCACAGGGCCGGCTTCAGGCACCCGCAAAACAAGCAGGTGCTTGGGGCGGCACATTTCTAGGGGCGGCATTCTGGCGCCGGTCATCATAGGCGCCGACTCCGGGGCATGGGGAAAAAGTGCCCCCGCTGCCCCAGCTCGCCTTCACTCCGCCTCCGCCTGCTCCCCTGAGCGCGCCGCCGCCGCTCCACTTCTCCCCCCTCCCTCCCAGGCTTGCCGCGCGGGAAACAGCTGTTTTACGCAGCAAGGCTGGGAAGGAGGGAGGGAGGAGAAGCCAAGCGGCGGGCGCTCGGGGGGGGCAGCGGTGGTGGAGCGGAGGTGAGCTGGAGCGGGGAGCGGTTCCTCTACCCCCCGTTACTTCCTGCGTCCCCCACCCTAGCTCACCTCCGCTCTGCCTGCTCCCCTGAACGCGCCGCTACTCCGCTTCTCTCCCCTCCCTCGTCGGAGAGGGAGGGGAGAGAAGCGGAGCGGCGGCGCGCCCGGGGGAGCAGGTGGAGTGGAGGTGAGCTAGGGCGGGAGGTCACGGGGGGGGGGGCGCCGGAAGCCATGGGGGGGGGAATGCGGCACTCCCCGGGGAGGAGGCGGGGCTGGGGATTTGGGGAAGGGGTTCGGAAGAGGTGGAGTTGGGGCAGGGCCGGGAGCAGGGGGGCACTTAAAAAAAGGGGGGGCAGCCAAAAATGTTTTTGCTTGGGGCGGCAAAAATCCTAGAGCCAGCCCTGATCCCCCACCTGCTGCCGATTGGTGCTTTCTCGCCCGTCTCCTCTCTGCCACTAGCCCTGCCTCCCTAGCCGGAGCCGCTCCTTCCCCCTCCGGAGGTGACATGCTGCTTCCACATGGGAGTGAGGGGGACAGGCGGAGTGGGGAACGAGGGCTCTCAGCACAGCTGGGGAGGTGATATTTGCTTCAATCCAGAGTCTTAACCTGGCCCGTACCTGGCATGTGACCAGAAACTCCCCCTCCTTCCTGGAACAGCGTGTGCTCCGTGAGCTAGTTTCCTAACGGCCTCGTCAGGACTAAATAATTAACCCCAGGGTGAATCCCATCTCTTCTTGCTCTCCGGGCTCTGGGCTAGCTGGGGGGCAGCCCTGCTGTCCTCTGCGAGCTCGAGGCCCCTCGGGTGCTGGTGTTGCTATGGCCGTTGCTAACCTTTGTTGGGGTCTCTGGGTCATGCAGGTTCTGAGAACGAGGTGACGCAGGTGAACCGCTGTCTGGACGCCGCCAAGGCCTGCAACGTGGACGAGATGTGCCAGAGGCTGAGGACGGAGTACGTCTCCTTCTGCATCCGGCGCCTGGCCCGGGCCGACGCCTGCAACCGCTCCAAGTGCCACAAGGCCCTGCGCAAGTTCTTTGACCGCGTGCCCCCCGAGTACACGCACGAGCTTCTCTTCTGCCCCTGTGACGACACGGCCTGCGCCGAGCGCCGCCGACAGACCATTGTCCCCGCCTGCTCCTACGAGTCCAAGGAGAAGCCCAACTGCCTGACCCCCCTGGATTCCTGCCGGGAGAACTACGTCTGCAGGTAACACTCACGCAGCACAGTGGGGCCCAGTCAGCCCCACCCCATGGAGGCCTGGTCCAACCCACTGAAGCCTGAGGGGAGTCCTTCCAGTGACTCCATTGTGGGCCTTGAAGCAGGCCCTAAAGTGAGACCCTCTGCTCCAGGGGCTAAAGCAAAGGGTTGGCTAGGAGGAACCCAGGGTCAAATGTAGGGTGAGCTGCTCATGGTGCGTTCTTGAGGCAAATCCCTTGGATTGTCCCCCTTTTTGCCTCAGGTATTGTAGCTGGAAACCTGGGAGGTAAAACAAATGTCAGGCTGTATTAATTGCACCTGCTGTCCCAAGGATCCCAAAGCAATTTACAAGCGCTCCCTGCTAAGCCTCTCAGCAGACAATGGAGCTTTGTTACCACTAAGGGGTAAACTGAGGAACAAAGAAATCAAGCACTTGCCCAAGGTTATGCAGTGAATCAAGGAGCAGTGCCCAGCCCTGCTGACTGCTAGGCGCATGTCTACCCACTAGGCATCACTGCCTCTCTGTGTAAGGAAACAGGAAGTAAGAGCCTCACTGGGAACCAGATGCTTAGCAGGAGGGATAATGGGGGAGGGGTGCACACAGTAACCATCACTAGCAAATGGGGTGGGAGCCCTCAGGAAATGTGGCAGACTGCAAGGCCATTCAGCGGCTTGCATATATCTCCAGCCCCGCCTTTAACCCTAGCAGCCTCGGCAAGGGAGATGGCACGTGGTCACAGACAATGGCTCTTGACTGAGACGTCCTTGGCAGGATCGGACTGTGTCTCAAGGCGTCTGTTTATGGACCTGCTAAGAGAAGTCAGAGCCGGAACTCACATGTTGTCCTGGCTGGCAGGGCCGGCTTTAAGCCGATTCCCCGGAATGGGGCCCCGCGCCTAAGAGGGCCCCGCAACGTCCGGGGCTGCCGGCAGAGCGGGAAAAAAAAAAAAAAAGCCGCGTCCTGCTTCTCCCCCCTCCCTCCAGCGCTTGCGCCGCCATACAGCTGATCAGCGCAAGCCTGGGAGGGAGGGGTGAGGAGGAGGAATGCGGCGTGCTTGGGGAAGAGGCGGAGCCAGGGTGGGAATTTGGGAAGGGATCCAATGGGGCAGTGAGGGGGCGGGGCCAGGGCAGGGATTTTGGGAGGGATCCAATGGGGCAGAGAGGGGGCGGAGTCAGGGCAGGGCTGGGGCGGAGTTGGGGTGGGGGGAGAGAGACAATTCGTGTCCCGGCGTGGGGCCCCGCACCTCCTAAAGCCAGCCCGGCTTGCTGGTGCTGATATGAAGAATGGGAAATAACTGGCTGAGGCTGGGCAGGGTGCGTTTGTGTGTGTGAGAGAAGGAGAGAGAAACTACTGAGTTTTCCTGGGCCAAAAATAATTTGTGGGGGCGTGGTTTTGGTCCCTTTGTCATTTCTCTGCAGAAACCTCTATTAAAAGCCACAAAACTTCAGAAAAGTTTAGCTGGAGAGGCTGCGCTACACGGCGTGTGCCAGCTTCCCACAGCTGCCTTCTTTAAAGGAGCTTTATCACTGCTCCAAGATGCCTTCCCCAGCTCTTTGGTGGAGTTGCTGCTTTGTATGTGTCTACACTGCAGTCCTGGGGTGCGATCGAACCTTGAGCAGACATCCCTGAGCTAGCTTGAATCTAGTTAGCTAGTGATGCTACAGCAGCATGGGTTTCAGCGTGGATTAGCTGCCCAAGTAATTACCCGGGGTTCTGCACAGGCTTGAACAGAGAATCATCGAATATCAGGGTTGGAAGGGACCTCAGGAGGTCATCTAGTCCAACCACCTGCTCAAAGCAGGACCAATCCCCAACTAAATCATCCCAGCCAGGGCTTCGTCAAGCCGGGCCTTAAAAACCTCTAAGGAAGGAGATTCCACCGGTGTTGAAGTCCATGCTGGTGTTGTTCTACTGTCCTGGGACCTGGGCTAGCTGGGTTAAGCTAGCTCAGATATGTCTTCATGAGCTGCACCCCAAGCTTTTTCAGAGCGGGGACCAACTTCCATCCCCTAATTCAGCGTTGCCAACTCCTGCGATTTTATTGCTAGTGTTGGTGTTTTATTGCTACTTGGTGATGTTTTTTGGACAGCCCCATCTGCTGGAATCCAGAGCTTGCATGAGAATCTCAGCATTCGTTAATAAAAGTAGGTCTCTAGCCTTCATGACTGCAAAGAAAAGCTTGAAAATACGACCCACGTGTACGCTGAAGGCCCAGAAATTAGAAGGCAAATCAAATGAACACAAAACGTTATTATCTGCACTGGAAGGGGATTTTAGTGGAGGTAGTTGTGTACTTAATGGGGAACACATTTAGTAACAAGACATCAGCCTACCATCCATGTAATCATGTGGCCTGATTTCTGTAACCCTCTGTCCCCCACGCCCCGGTTCATCTAGCCTCCCGGTTCGCATCTCGCCCTTGTGGCAAAGTTTCTGCCATTAGAGAATGAATGAACTCTCCGGGGCAGGAACTGTACCATCCCATATGGCTGAAAACACCCGGTCCATTTTTGGGCACTGCTGCACTATACATAATTAATGATAGCAATCAGATGGATACGTTCCAATTTAACCAAAGAGCCATCAGTGTTAAAATTCTCCCTTTAGAGAACGCTGGTACTTTCTGTGTGATATAACGCCAGCCACTTCCTGAGAGGCAGTGCCCCCTAGTAGTTGGAGGAGGACACTGGGCGTTGGCCCTCCTGGGTTCTATTCCCAGTTCTGCCAGTGACGTCTTGGACAAATCATTTAAAACGGGGATGATAGTGTCTCTTTCTTGGCTGTGTGGGGAGGGTGAAATGATGTTTTCAAAAATGCTTTTAGATGAAGAACACTATATGCACGTACATAGGTGTGTTAGTTAAGTATTATTTTCATTATAGCTACTTTCATCCTTAAGGTTCTCAAAGAACTTTACAGATTTTAGAGAGAGAGAGAGAGGGAGAAAGAGAGAGAGACACTTCACCCACCCTGCTGCAGCTCTTTCTGGGGTAGAGCACATTAACCACCCTGCAGCAGTAATGCCAAGCACTTGGCTTTTAAAGAGGAGGAATGACAAATAATTTCTCCAATTGAAACTTCAGGGGGAGCAGAACATAATTCCCCACGTTGGAATTTGGCTCGGGCGAGCCCCCTTATTTTTGCCAGACGCACCATAGGAATTTTAATGACTGTGAGTGGCTAGACCCTGTGGCTTAAGTTTTATCTGAAAGATGGAAAGCCATGGGAGCCAGCAGCCATTAGTCCAGGTACTATAGGATTTCACACAGCTAGCCAGTGGATCTGAAATTTAGCAGTATTGCCCCCTGGGGAAACACAGATAAGCTACGCTGGTGGGGAAAGGGAGGGGCAGAGGGGAACGTGTTGATTTCCTGGAGGATGGGAACGATTACACATCCTTAAAGTAGCACAGCTGTTAATTAACTCGTTCCTTGGTCTCCAAACGAATAATAAATGTATCCTCTGGAGCCAATGTCCAAAGCAGCGAGGAAATGCGAGATCCGGTCAAAGTCTGGAGAAGGCACAGAAACCAAAACGAAAGCCATGAACAAAAGCACAGCTCTTTAAAGAAACATTTAGAGTAAAATAATACCGGGTTAACCCCGTTTTATACCCAGCTGTAACCCCTTGAATTCAAAGTGATCTGGGTACTCGGCAACCCTTGTGCACCCACATGCTAGCTTAGAGACTGACAAATTTATCTGGGCATAAGCTTTCGTGGGCTAGAACCCACTTCATCAGATGCATGGAGTGGAAAATACAGTAGACAGGTATAAATATTCAGCACATGAAAAGATGGGAGTTGCCTTACCGAGTGGGGGGGTCAGTGCTAACGAGGCCAATTCAATTAGGGTGGATATGGCCTATTCCCGACAGCTGACAAGAAGGGGTGAGCCCCATTAGCACTGACCCCCCCACTTGGTAAGGCAACTCCCATCTTTTCATGTGCTGTGTATTTATACCTGCTACTGTATTTTCCACTCCATGCATCTGATGAAGTGGGTTCTAGCCCACAAAAGAATCATAGAATATCAGGGTTGGAAGGGACCTCAGGAGGTCATCTAGTCCAACTCCCTGCTCAAAGCAGGACCAATCCCCAAATTAGCCCCCTCAAAGATTGAACTCACAACCCTGGGTTTAGCAGGCCAATGCTCAAACCACTAAGCTATCCCATCCCCACACTGATGCTCAAATAAATTCGTTAGTTAGTTTCTAAGATGCCACAAGGCCTCCTTGTTGGTTTTGCTGACAGACTAACACGGCTACCACTCTGAAACCAGTCACATGCTAGCTGTTTCTCAATATGAACACAGTAAAAAATACAAACAAAGAAAAACCAGGTGAGCATAATAAGGCAGGAAGAAACTGTATGGTGCAGAACTCTCTGTTTATATATAGTTTTCTTTCCTGCCTTCAAACCCCCTTAGCCATTGGAGTGCCTGGATCTCCTTCCACCACCCATCCACGCAGTCTAGTATTCTATTGTTATTTGTGCTGCAGTCTTGTCTGGCAGCCCCAGGCAGGGCTTGGGGGCCCCAAAGGGCTAGGTGCTGTACGTACAGATAACAAAGACAGACTTCATCCCAAAGAGCAGCCAATGTAAATGAGAGGGTACGATTTAAGTCATATTTTGCCTCTTGTAGAGGCCAGTTCTGGGCTGTGACACTGCGACGTTTAGATTGCACTTGATAAAATATTAGAAAACAGGCTCAGACTGTGGCCCATGAAGTATTAGCAAGGCAGGACAGCTTTGTGGTATTCAGCCAAGGAGGTAAGAGATCTGCATTCATTTCACAGCTCTGCCACAGACTTCTTGTGTGACCTTGGGCAAGCCGATGGGAGTTAGGCACCTAAATACCTTTGAGGATCTGGGCTTTAGTGTCCCTGGGCCTCAATTCCCCACCTGTATAATGGAACTAATAGCACTTCCATGCCTCACAGGGATGGTGTGAGAATAAGCATATTAAAGATTGTCAGGGACTCAGATACCATGGTGATGGGAAGCCATATAAGTCTCTTTGATAGTTTTGCTACCATTGTGGATGGTATGTGACTGAAACTGGAAGGATAGGTGGTCGGGGGAGGGCGGGGAGGGGAAATTGCTCCATGAGTCAATCTCTCTAATGAGACACAGTTTCCACAATGAAGAAGTTTGAGAGCCCTGCACTAGACTTCAGAGGACAATCCACCACCAGCCAGATTGGAGGGGGAAAGTTAGACTGGATGATCTAATAGGCCTTCTGTGACAATCTGGGAATCTGTCTGGACAATCTATGACGTCTGTGGGAGATTACAAACTCTCTGTAGCTTTATGAGGCTGCAAACTCCATTGTGAAGGTGCAGCCCTTTGTCTTTTCTATTGTCCGTTTGCCGCCAAGCTGGCTGAAATTCCACCAGCTGGTGGCAAAAGAGCAACAAAAGTGTCATTGACTTAAAACGATCAACCACTGAAATGTAATCACTCCAGAAAATAAGAGCGCTCCTATCCAGGAGAGCTTGTTTGTGAGGGGAGAGGTCACCTTGGCAGTAAAGTCACCTGGCAAAGGTCTCGGCTCACCTGGGGAAGCTGGCAAGGGGAGAGTCACCTCACACAAGAGTCTGGATTGTCATAAAAATGGGTCTATTTGGCCATTTTCAGCAGCTCAAGCTGATGGGAGCTGAGGTAGCCTTATGAGGCAGGTGAAACCTGCCTGCCAGCCTGCCTTCTTGAGCCTGGCGGGGGAGCAGCAACTATATGTGAAAGGAAGCGTAGAGTCAAATATAGTAAAAGTCTTAAATGACTCCAAGAGTGCCATAGAATCTCTGTGGATAGAAATTCCATGCTTGAATAATAGGAGTATAGCAGTAGGAATAAACTTCTGACCACCTGACCAGCATGCTGATGGTGATTACGAAATGCTCAGGGTGATTAGAGATGCTACAAAAACAGAAAACCCAATAATAATGGGGGATTTCAACTATCCGCATATGGACTGGGAACATGTCACCTCAGGACAGGATGGAGAGAGAAAATGTCTAGACACCATTAGAATATTTGGGTTGGAAGGAACCTCAGGAGGTCATCTAGTCCAACCCCTTGCTCAAAACAGGACCCATCCCCAGACAGATTTTTGCCCCAGATCCCTAAATGACCCCCTCAAGGATTAAACTCACAACCCTGGGTTTAGCAGGCCAAAGCTCAAACCACTGAGCTATCCCAGCCCCCTGATGACTGTGTCTTGGAGCAACTAGTCTTGGAACCCAGAAGGAGAGAGGCAATTCTTGATTTAGTCCTAGGTGGCGCACAGGATCTGGTCCAAGAAGCTGAACCGCTCGGTAATAGCAACCATCATGTAGTTAAATGTAACATCCTTGTATGGAGGAAAATGCCAAAGAAACCCACCACAGTAGCATTTAACCTCAAAAGGGGGAAGTAAATAAAAATGAGGAAGCTAATTAAATGGAAATTATAAAGAACAGTCCTATGAGTAAAATGCCTGCAAGCTGTTTGGAAACTTTTTAAAAGCATCATAATAGAGGCTCAATCTAAATGCAAAGCCCAAATCAAACAAAACAGTCAAAGGGCCCCCCCCCAAAAAAACCCAGTTAGATACAAAAAGACATCCTTTACGAATTGGAAGTGAAATCCTACTGAGATAAATAGAAAGGACCATAAACTCTGGCAAGTCAAGCGTAAACGTATAATTAGGCAGGCCAAAAAAGAATGTGAAGAGCAGCTAGAAAAAGACACAAAAACCAACAGAAAAAATAAAAATAAAAATGAAGTATATCTGAAGCAGGAAGCCTGCCAAACAGTGGGGGCCACTGGACAATTGAGGTGCTAAAGGAGCACTCAAGGAAGAGAAAGCTGTTGTGGAGAAGCTAAATGAATTCTTTTAATCAGTCTTCACTGTAGAGGATGTGAGGGAGATTCCCACACCAGAACCATTCTTTTTAGGTAACAAATCTGAGGAACTGTCCCAGGTTGAGGTGTCAATAGAAGCGATTTTGGAACAAATTGGAAAATTAAACAGTAATAAGCCACCAGTGTTGGACTGAGATTCAGTTACTCAGCAGAAGGGTCTAACAAATCTTTATTAAGGCAAAACACTCAGCAAGTAGTGATCAATTTCTCACCAATGGGAAACTCACTGGAACGATCTCATCCCAGTTGCCTCCAGCACTGGATAATTTAGTTTCAATTTCCCTTTGTTACAAACGTATACAGACGTATTTATAACTTTCGGTTATCTTTTGTTATGTATTAGTCTCTCATTTCCATGTTAACTCTCCTCCCCCACCAGTACAGGTTTAGTGTTAGTTCAAACCGGTCATTTCTAGCTTTTTAGTTACTTTCTCTTTTCTTGTTCTCACAAACATGATTATGCTGCAATTTCTTACACATAGGCAGTTCTGCTTATGCGTATGCCATTAAACATTATCAGCACAGACTCTTAAAATCCACAGCAGGCCTAAATATGCCTTCGCTCCCAATACTTCCCACTAGGAAGCCATAGAATCCATTCTAAGGTTTCATCAAAGCCTGCATTTCGTATACATCTTTTCTCCTTCCCAGCTGCCTAACCAAGCTCCTATCCTTCTAAATGGATGCGATTAACACCACTACTAGTTTGACTTACACAAAGCCCATTGGTATCATGCGTACCCATGGATTTTCCCCAATATCGTCTACTAACTCTGACCCTGGCCCATTTCCCACCAGATCCTAGGTCACTTTGAATATTTCGACTTTCCTGTCTTAAGGTCAACAGACATTCTGGATGTCTTTCCATTAAGGCCTGCACATTTAATGCAATTGTGGTATGACATTGCTTAGCTGTTTAGCGCAGTACCAGTCAGAGGGGCACCGGCTGATACATTGTGGATCTTATGCTGGGGAACTGGAATAATTGCCTTGTCCTCTGTTCGGGTAAGTTTCTTGGATCTAAGCAGAACATTGGCCAGTCCCAATCATATGTCTGTCTCCCATATTGGAAGTGCCCGACCCACCAGGGTACACAATATTTGCCTTCTCCAGCTTTTGCCACCTTGGCTTGACCTTGTCCCCATTGCCTCATCCCAACTGTGCAATTTTGGTTTTGTTGCCAGCATGTGGACCCACATGTCAGCAACGTACTCTGCAATACATCACAATGACATAACCAGGTACCACGTCTCTTGGAACAACATGAAGTATCTGGGGCTTTCCAGACCACCTCCCAATCCTTACCACTATCTGAGGATGAGCGACATGTTCTTTTAAGATGTAACCTGCCATGGTAGGTTCCAATGAACTATGGACTGGGCACTATTCACTCTTAATGCCTCACTTAGTCCTGTGGCCACTGGTACTGCTAGCACCATAGGAAGGATCCATGTTTCATCAAGCTTGCATCTTTTCTCAGCATAAGAGACCATTGAGCAGCACCTAACCCCGCATCAAGCTACTCCTTCTGGTTTTGTCCATTGTTCTAGCATCTTCTCTGTTATGAACCTAGGCACTTCCCCACCTTGAATTTCCTTTGGTCCAACCGGTGTAGCTCCTGTATTAGGAAGCTGCCATCCCATGGGCAGGTAAATCACCTTTGATACGTGAGGCTGGTTCAGGATTTTTCCCATTTCATTGATTGCTGCTTCCACTTCCCTAAACACCTGTCCTGTTATCCTAGCGTCCTGAATATCTTTTAAATCCTCCCCTATAGCCTCATTCTGTTGTTTATTTAAGTTTAACAGATTCTGTAGCCGAAATCTCATTTTCTGATTTTCCTCCCACAATACTGTGATATCCATATGAACAAATGCTGAAGTTCCCAAAGCTCCAACTCCTTATACTGTTCCTATATCTCTTTTATCTCCCTTTCCCTGACTCTGTCCCTTCTCAGGCCACCAAATTTCCTTCAATTCCATCCCATCCATCTAGCTTTTTAGTTACTTTATCTTCTCTTGTTCTCACAAACATGATTATTCTGCAATTTCTTACACATAGGCAGTTATGCTTATGCTGTTAAACATTATCGGAACAGACTCTTAAAATCCACAGCAGGCTTCTGTCAGGCCTAAATATGCCTTCGCCCCCAACAATCAGGACCAGAAGCTATTCACCCAAGAGTTCTGAAGGAACTCAGATATGAAATTGCAGAACTACTAGCTGTGGTATGTAATCTATCGCTTAAATCAGCCTCTGTACCAGATGACTGGAGGATAGCTAATGTACCGCCGATTTTTTTTAAAAGGCTCCAGAGGTGATCCTGGCAATTACAGGCCAGTAAGTCTAACTTCAGTACCTGGAAAAATGGTTGACATGATAGTAAAGTACAGAATTATGACATACGTAGATGAACACAATATGTTGGGGGAAGAGTCAACATGGCTCTTGTAAAGGGAAATCATGCCTCACCAATCTATTAGAATTCTTTTAGGAGGTCAACAGTCATGTGGACCGGGGTGATCCAGTTGATATACTGTACTTGGGCCTTCAGAAAGCCTTTGACAAAGTTCCTCACCAAAGGCTCTTACGCAAATTAAGAGGGATAAGAGGGAAGGTCCTTTCATGCATCAGGAACTTATTAAAAGATAGTAAACAAAGGGTAGGAATAAATGGTCAGTTTTCAAAGTGGAGAAATGTAAACAGCTGTGGGAGGGGGGTAAGTATCTGTCCTGGGACTAGTGCTGTTCAATATATTAATAAATGATCTGGAAAAAGGGATAAACAGTGAGATAGGAAAGTTTGCAGATGATAGAAGAAGATATATTAGAATTGGAAGAAGAATAGAGAAAGACAACACAAATGATTAGGGGCACGGAACAGCTGCCATATGAGGAGAGATTTAAAAAATTGGGACTGTTCGTCTTAGAAAAGAGATGATTCAGGGGGATATGTTAGAGGTCAATGCAATCATGAATGGTGTAGAGAAAGTTAATAAGAAAGTCTTATTTACCCCTTCACATAACACAAGAACCTTGGGTCACCCAATGAAATTAATAGGCAGTACGTTTAAAACAAACAAAAGGAAGTACTTCTTCACACAATGTACAGTCCATCTGTGGAACTTGTTGCCAGGGGATGTTGTGAAGGCCAAAACTATAACTGGGTTCAAAAAAGAATTAGAAAAGTTCCTGGAGGTTAGGTCCATCGATGGCTATTAGCCCAGATGGTCAGGGATGCAACCCCATGCTCTGGGTATCCCTAAGCCTCTGACTGCCAGAAGCTGGGACTCGGTGACCGGGGCTGGATCACTCGATAATTGCCTTCTTCTGTTCATTGCCTCTGAAGCACTTGGCATTGGCCACTGTCAGAAGACAGAACACTGGGCTAGATGGACCATTCCTGACCAGTATGGCCGTTCTAATGTTCTTAGCTATTCATTGTAGGTAGTTTAGGACATCAGTCAGCGAACATATCAGTGGGCCTAGTTATATGCAAGTGCAGTAAATGCAGCAAGTTAAGTAGTGTTGACATCTCCCTTTGCGCTCTCTGTCCCATGCAGGTCCCGATATGCGGAGTTTCAGTTTAACTGCCAGCCGTCCCCGCAGTCTGCGACTGGCTGCAGGAGGGAGAACTACGCTGCCTGTCTGCTGGCGTACACCGGAATCATAGGTATGAGGCTGTGCCCGTCAGTTGCTGACTCTCCTCTTCTCTCTCACCTCCTGTTCTGGACCATTGCTAGCCCCTCAGATCCAACGAGCACGCTTCATGTCCCTTCCGCCTCTTGCATCCTCACGGACAACAGAGATGCTTCAATCAGAGCTCCTCCGACTATCCTGGTGGGGATGACGATGAGCCACGAGCCGGATGAGAATCCAGCTCGCTCCCCCATCACGGTGCTGGCTCTGCAAGGCTAACGGGTAACAAGTCACTTGGGTGGGTCAGCAGAAAAAGCAAATACGATCCAAAGGGACCCAGGAAGCAGATTGCAGGTTTGGTCCCAATGGGCGAAAAGGTGTCACTCCTTATTCCTCGCCACCGGAGAGGTACCTGCCCATGCTCCATATAGTGTACAGTACGTGATATCAAGGTGTTGGAAGATTTAGTGTTGAATGCTTCCCAAAGAATAAGGGCAAGCGTGGCATTTACAGCATATTTTTGGAAGAGCAGTCCCCACTCCTCCATGTTTCCAGATCCTGAGCGTCCATGGATTGGCAGTCCCAGCTCACCAGGCAGAATCACGTCTCAGCCACCGCTGGTGGAGCCAGGTGTAAACCACCTTCCTCCACACTTCATTGGCTTCAGAGGGCTTTGGCTCAGGCCTCAGACAGGAGCTCTGAGCATAGCATGGGTCGGTCTGGAGAAGCCAGCTGACTGCTGCTGGAGCCGGGGAAGTGGGCTAGGCAGATGGGAAGGAGAGGCTGGTTTGGGCATATCCTGAACTTTTAGAGCCTATGGAGCCATTCAGTCTTAATCCTCCCTTACTGGAGCCATGACCTGTCCATGGCAATGGGCAAAGTGTCTCTGTGTGGATCTCTCGGTTGCTGCATACCCCCGGGCTACACAACAAGCAGACTAAGGACTCCAGGAAGACGTACAGCGTTGTAGCAAAGGCAGTGAAGTGGGGGTGTAATGTCACGAGCTGAGTGAATCACCCTGGCCTCTCTAACTGTGGGGTGTGCTGGGTATGTGAACGAAGTAGAATTGACCCGGAAAAATCGCCAGGAAAGAAGCAGGGTTCCCCACAGCGTCACTTCTTAGCAGGTCAACCGCAAAGGGAAAGAGGTCCTGACAGATCTAAGGGCAGCAGCGTGGAACCCACAGGAACGTGGCTGAGCTGGGGGAAGGTTTGCTCTGGGGAGCCCATGTGGTTTTGGTTCTCAGCCGGTTCCTCCAGTAACAGCGACCCTGCTCCGTCCTTCTTGGCAGGTAGTCCCATCACACCTAACTACGTCGACAACTCGACCGCCAGCATCGCGCCTTGGTGCACCTGCAACGCCAGCGGCAACCGCCAGGAGGAGTGCGAGAGCTTTCTGCACCTCTTCACCGACAACCTCTGTCTCCGTAAGTAGCAGACGGGGCATGTCCACTGCAGGGCTGGGGGGGCTCCTGGGTGCCTCTCGCAAGGGGGACGGAAAGGCCATGTGAAAGGAGGTCCTGCCACCAGCGCTGCACCTGCCGGGTGGTAGGTGAAGTGGTCAGAGCGTTGCCTGTGCCTGCCCTCGCCCAGACATGTCCCCTACAGGCTAGCAATGCTGCACATGACACAGCTAGCCTTCGCCCTTGTGCCGCCCAGACTAATTACAGCTGCCCCGTGGGTCGGAGGGGGTCCCAGTGCCCTCTCACCCCCGGCACGTCCACGCTACACAAGGCAGAATTGAGCCCTCATGAGTGTTCCAGGAGCACCGAGAGGTCCCAGCTGAGATCAGGGCCCCGCCTGTGCTAGTGAGAGACAGCCATTGCCCTAAACAGCCAAAGCCATCAAAGGGCGGGAGGGGAACCAGGCACTGAGAGGTGAAGTGACTCCCCCAGCTCCCCGAGCGGGGCAGTGTCAGCACTGGGCATGGATCCCAGCTCTCCGGACACCCAGTCTGGCGTCCTAGCCACTGGCCCGTATTAGTTACAAGGACATTTAAAATGTAGCCCAGCAGACCCCCAGGAGAACTCAGAGGGCTGGACTGCTGTGTAAAATGGATGTCCTAGCCCTTGAAAGAGCTAGGAGACGGTGAAGGCTGAGACGAGGCAGTCTGAGTTATGTAGACTGGCTAGAAACATCTTTATACCCCTGGAAAAGATGACAAGTGCTGAGGATGTCAGAATCCATCAGTGTCCCGAGACGACACGTGCTCGGTCCAGCAGCTGCCGGCGAGGCCCTGGGGCCGTCACGCTTGAGAAAACCCGACAAGGGGGAACACTTGTGCCAAGAGAAACTAACTTCGCCAGCATTGTCCTGCGCTGACGTTACTCTGGCCGGAGAGGGCTGCGTGTTTCTCCTCTCTCAGCCGGGCTTTCCCATTGGCCTGACCCTGCAGTGAAACCACAGCCGTCCTGCGCTCAGATAATGAACGCATCACCTGCGTGATGGCTTCTCTTCAGGTCCCGCGAGGAGGCGGCCGCTGGGCTGCGAAGCCACAGAGCGCCATCGGGCAGTGTGCAGAGGGCTGACGGCCGGCGTGGCGTGCTGCATGTTTAAGAGGGAATCCTGGGCCTTGTCTCGCAGGAGACAGTTTGCAGCTGGCTGCCAGGCTGAGCGGCCCACGGGAGCTGCTCCCATACAAAGCCTGAGGCTTCAAGACTCCGTGAGGGCCAGCAGCTCCCATTATCCCCTGGGATAACCGCTGCTGTAAACGCATTATGCCCTGATGTCACTGCATATCTAATGCTGTGAGCGATTGCCTTGCTGCTCGGCCTCCATCGCTCTGCCCGGGCAAGAGGGAAGGTTCCATGTTGATTTTATGCCCCATCCGGTATCGCTCTTGGGTGAGCACCCAGGGCCCGATTCCCTCCGCTCAGCCCCTTGTGGAGTCACTTAGGCCCACATCCTCAAAGGCGTTTAGGAGCCTAATTCCTGGCTTAAATCGATGGGTCAGCGGGTGGGGAATTCCGGCATGTTGCTCACTTCTGTAGGCGACTCCACCCGGGGAAAAGCCAAGGGGAACCCCGCCTGCTGGGTGCTCCCCATCCACAGCTGGCTCCGATGGTCGGACTGCCCACGGGACGTGGCTGTGCGGGGCAGTGGAAACGGCTGCCAAACTTACTCACTCCCGCGGAATCAGGGAGACGATGCCGAGCCTTTCTAACGGGCTTTACAAACCTGACTGAATTCCGCCTCTTGCCACCCCCCAGGACAGCCCTCCCCGTTTTTACCGGGCAGGAAGCTAGGGCTCAGGCAGGAGAGGCAGTGGGAGGCGACGGCTGGTCCATGCCCAGCCTGGCCTGGGGAGGGAGGCGCTGGTTTGGGGGTCGCGGGAGAGGTCGGGAGGGAACGTTAACACTTTCCTCCAGAGCTTTGCTCTGATCGCTCTTCCCCCTCTCGGCAAGAAAATGCCATCCTGGCCTTCGGCAACGGGACGTACCTGAACGCGGCACTGGCCCCGTCCGTGCCCCCGACGACGCAGATGTACAAGCAGGAGCGAAACGCCAACAGAGCCGCCGCCACCCTCAGAGGGAACATCTTTGAGCAGCTCCAGCCCACCAAGGTAGGGGGAGACCGAGAAGCTCACGGAGCCTTTGCACTAGTGCTCGCAGAAAATTCACCCTCCTCCTCGGCTTCCTGGACCTCAGCTCCCTCCTTCAGCTGCCCTCTGCACCCTCTATGCTCAGCCCCTGCCACTTGTCCGGTGCCTCCATCACCTGAGACTCCCAGACCCCCCTGCCACACCGCACCCTTCTCCTTCAGGCCCTTCCCAACCCCACTCCTTCATAAGCTCTTTTAATAAACCCAGTTCTAACCATCGGGCCACGCTGTCCTCACTCTTCTCCGCCTCTGGTGAGCTTGTCACCTGCTAAGTGCCCGGTGCGTCTATGTTGTGATAGGAATAAGTGATGTTAATAGTATTGCCAGCAGCAGAGGCTTGGGAGTCAGGACTCCTGGCCCGGCTGTGGCTTGCTGTGTGACCTCAGGCAAGTCACTGAACCACCCAGTACCTCAGTTTCCCCACTTGTAAAATGGGAATAACATTCCTCTATCCCAGGGAGGTCGACAATTAATCAATGTTCATTAAGCACTTTGAGATCCTCCATTGAAAGGTTCGAGACACAAGAAAAATACTGTTACATTATTAGTTGTATTTTATTATTATGCTGAGTGGAGCCTCTCTATCCGACAGTCATCGTCAATGATTATTAGTTAAATAAACGATACCCCTGGTTTACGGTGTACTACAGTCATAGAACTATTAAGTTAGTTCATCATTCCATAATAACAGTGCCCCCGATTCACTGCATGCCAGATCGCCGAAGCGCCCCAGTCCCTGGGCTCCAGTGACGAGTACTGGACCAGCTGCCGTCGCTGTCTTTCAGGCTTGGTGGAACCACAATGCCGAGTTGGGGAAGCCGTTTCCCACTTACACTTCCCCTGCCATGGAATAAGGCAGCACGTCACAATCTGCCTCCAAACGCCTCTGTCGCTCAGCAACCACCTGCCACTTCCTGCCAGTGGCCGAGGTGGAGACGATTGAAATGCAGCTGCAGCAGCACTGATGGCTTGTCAGGACCTTGCAGTTTGCCCCTGACATGTAGATACCTTTGTCTGCACCACAGATAAATGGCCACGATTTTGGCTTCTACTTGCATCCTCCTGCAGAGACGCACAGAACTGGCTTAGCTTGTTACCCGCAGCTCCCTTTGCATTTGGCCTTTGAGTTGCAGGTGGGGCCTCTCCCCGCTTTCCAGAGAGATACTGTTCTCCTCTTGGGGAGTGTCTCTTCCCTGCAGAGTTAACCCAGGCTCTTTTCTGGGTTTTAGCCCAAACCCCTCTACCCTGTCGTTGTGAATCTTGCAAGAAGGTGGTGGTGAGGGGGAGTTTGTGCCGTTTGAAGTTTATACCCGAGTTATGGGCGGGCTTTAGGGTGACCAGATGTCCCGATTTTATAGGGACAGTCCCTATTTTTGGGTCTTTTTCTTATATAGTCTCCTATTACCCCCCACCCCCTGTCCCATTTTTCACACTTGCTCTCTGGTCACCCTCGGGGGCTTTGTAAATTGGATTGTGGTGGGAAATTAAGGGAAGACACCTAAAGCGGAAGAAGCCGTAGCGCTGGGGCCCGGTGACCCACACTCTGAGATGGCAGGGGAGCCGGTTTTATTTTAGCCGCCAATAGGTTGGCACCTGTCCAGACATGTGAGTAGAGGCCGAGCGTAGTAAAAGCAACCCTGAGCCATCTATCGCAGAGAGATCATGCCAGCTTGCCCCTCGCTGTCATGGTGCGCAGTGGGTCCTGACAGGGTAAATACCCCTTGAGCCCCCAGAGCAAGCTAGCCAACCAGGGAAGAGAGGGAAATGGCCCCTAACCCTCTACAGGTTAACTCTGGATGTACGTCCCCTCTATTAGGGACGGAGCCAGCTTAGCCTTTGGGACGTGTCAGAGGTGAGTTAATTGTTAACCGGTTAGCATGGGAAGGGGTTTGCCATTCTGGGAGGGACGCCTCTACATTCATTGCTAAACATTGTGCAGCTTTAGAAATTCAGCAGGTGCGGTAGGTCATGTGGTAAAGGGGTCGTCCTGCACCTCCCTCGGGTCCCTGCTTGGGCTCCATGGACTCCAGCCCTCTACCTGCACCCTTTTACCTGGGTTTGAAGGTGCCTGAAGCCTAGAATAGTTTACATGGCTGGGGGTGCAGGTTACAGCCTGGGCTCCACTTTAACGCAGGCTAGACCCCACCCACTCTGCAGTGAGGATGTGGGCAAAATCACTCCCCTGCTGATAGTCCTCCAGCGCCGTCCCACAAATCCCCCCGTAGGACAGACAAGTTCTCCTGCCATTGACGCGGAAGCAATCCTAGAGTGTCTCAGCACACAGAGCCATGGGACATGTCCCCAGACACCGATGGGCGGGCAGCACCAGTGAGGGCACAGTAACCCGAGTGTGGCTGCTCCTCCCCGGGTGAGGCTAACCTGGGTGCTCAGACCCGGCACCCGACCCTATGGGTTATTAACTCTGCAGCGAAGACATAATCGCCCAAGATTACAGCCTCAACTCGATGTGCAAGAAGCAAGCTCGGCGGCCCTGGCTCGCGTTCCCGTGGAGGAGCAAGCTCCCGCCTGCATGGGATTACACATGTTGCCCTTACATTGCACGGGATCACTGGGGACATACACAACAGGGTGAATGGAATAAGTACAGCCTCAAACCTTCACCCACGGCTCAAGCCCAGCTGCAACCACAATCTTCTGGGAGGTTTGAAAACGTGCCAGTTTCTAACCATCGGCTGAGTGAGGCTCTGGAACAGCCTCCAGCAGGAGCGGGCATGGGGGGAAGGGAGCAAACAACCCATCTACTTTGAAGCTGGGGCATGGTAAGTTTAGGAATGGGATGGCGTGAGAGGGTTGCCTCTGAGAGCAGGAGACTGGACTTGATGACCCAGGAGCCTCCAGTCCTTTGGTCCTATGTTATCTGGCCTCAGCCCAAAGTGAAGTCACGGTCAGGCCATTCTGCTCCACTGCTTGCCCTGTTAGTGGTAGTCCTGAGCCCCGATTCTGAAAGGCCTCCATTAAAAGCTGATGAGAGCCACTTCCACCCTCACCACAGTGTAACTATCGACTTCAGCAGTGCTGCTTTGAGACCAGAAGTCAGGCCAATGCTTCATAACAGGCCTCCATCCGCCTGGCCCTCACACCCATCCCCACCACACACAATTTCGCCCGCAACACAGTTAAATGTCATGCGATGCCCTCGGCTCCTGTCTTTTACAGGCGTGGGAGGATGAACATGGGGTTGACCCTCAGCATTGTCTCTGTTCTCTTTGCAGGGATCTGGAGAGGAGCCGCTCCTAAGGGGCTCCACCCAACTGGCCTCCGAAACCTCTGGCTTGGCGTCCGCCTCCCGTGCTGCGGGGTGGCTGCTGATGTGGGTTTCCATGGCTCTCGCTGCGCCACTCCTGCTTGCGATGTGAAACGGAGCGAGCACGCAGCAGGCGCTGACTCTATGCGTCTCTTTCTTTTTTTAAAAAAAAGCACTCGTTGGGGGCGGGCGGGGCTGTATGTGGAAATTGCCCTGCCCCCCCCCCCCCAGCCAACATATTTTATTTTGTAAAATCGAAGGTGTCTCACCAGCTTGCTCCTGGTCACCCTTCCCGCTCCTGGCTCGCTTCTTGTCTCCAGCGCCCTGTAGCGTGTCCATGGCGTTGCAGAGCCACAGACGGGTCCCTTCATAGAGCCCAGCACAAGAAACCAGAGAGTCAGAGGCCCTGAGCCCTCCTGAGACAGCCGAGCGAGGAAAGACTCCTGACGGATGAGCTGTCGGGAGGGTTTCGTGAAACGCTGGCCTATGGGGACGTGGTGGGTCTCACGATAGGCCATGCAACTTTCTACACAGTGACCCGAGCTGCGGCAGGACCAACAGAACCCCATCCCTGGCTCAGACTAAAGCCATCATCCACTTTGTCAGCAAGGTGTGGCCTTTGCCCACCAAGGAAGACACTAGGCATCTCTGCGGGGTAGAGCAGAGCCAGGGCCGTTGCCATCACTGACCTAGCTGGTTTTTCGACATGTCCGACAGCATCCTGTGTAACTGGCGTGTAACTCCCAGCCGAACCCTGACCCTTTTCCCCCTCTCCTGTAGAAAACCGTGTTCATGCGTTACTGGTCTTCAGGAAGAAACACGTGTGTCACTTTCCATTTTTTTTTTGCCGGCTTTGGCAATTCATGGTGGCATCCCCTTCTGAGCCCGGAACATTCTAAACTGGCCCTGTTCAGTCTTTGGGGTAGTTTTTGTCACATCCAAGTGTGAGGTGAGAGTAGGATATATTGTCTCATGCAACGCTAGTCTTTTTATAATCGCTTGGTATGTGTAAGCCTCCAGGCAAGAATTGATGTTCGTGTCACTTGACTCATGTTCACATGTGACAGGCGAGTTGTTTGGTCTTAAAGGTTGTGTCTACACTGCATCAGAACACCTGCAGCTGGCCCAGGTAGGAATCATAGAATATCAGGGTTGGAAGGGACCTCAGGAGGTCATCTAGTCCAACCCCCTGCTCAAAGCAGGACCAATCCCCAGACAGATTTTTATCCCAGTTCCCTAAATGGCCCCCTCAAGGATTGAACTCACAACCCTGGGTTTAGCAGGCCAATGCTCAAACCACTGAGCTATTCCTCCCCCCTAGTCAGCGGGATTAGGCCATTCGGGTTATACAATTGCTGTGTAGATGTCTGGGCTCTGGGACCCCATGAGCCCTGATGGCTACACTACAGTTTTATAGCCCTGCAGCCTGAGCCCGAGTCAGCTAATACGGGCCAGGTGTGAGTGTTTTACTGCAGTGTAGACACCCTTAGTGACACACATGATGTTCAGTGGTTTACTTGGTATCGCTCTAGTCACAGAAATGAAAGATGGGCTGGAAAGGGTTCAGCGGAGACCTAGCAACCAACCAACTCACCCACACGAATGACCACTGGGAGATACTCAAAAACCCAGCCGCCATATGAAACGATCCAAGCACTAAATGTAGCAGGGCATGGCTTGCTCTGCTTCACATGGATAAATAGTTAACAAGAGTTGCTCTCGTTAGGTTGGCTCATGCCCTCATGCTTCAGATGCTAAGTCAACCTCTAAATAATGGGATCTTCTGTCGGTGCATCGGGGGTTGGGCTGCTGGGCTAGATGGCCCATGGGTCTGAGCCCGCATGGCCACCCCTACCTTTCTGTGGAGCTAGAGCGTATGATCCTGAGGGTGGGGAGTGAGCCCCTAACTCCTGTTGATATCAGTGGCCGAGCTGAGGGGTCTCTGTGCTGGATCAGGCCCAGAGAGAGGCTGGTGAATTGCCCTCTCATTAAATACTCAGCCTGGCTGCCCCACGGAGGAGCCTTTCTTGAGGGCCTCCCGCACTTTGGGCCGCTGGGTTCCAGAAGCACATTCCCTGGGTCACACGTCTCCAGTGCCACCAGCAGCCGTCTCCTGCCACGTGGATTTGTTGGAAGGATTTTGACAGGGCCCAGCAGTGACAGGTAGGGAGCACGAGCACCACCCAATGGAGCGCTGCAAGCACAAGGCCCAGGACAGGGAGTTGGCTGCAGTCCGTTGCCCTCCTCTCCCAGTCCCCTCAGAAGTTGATTTCTTAGCTCGATTGCTTACATTTTAAAGGAAAATTGCAACGGAAGAGAAACATTCGCAGGCTCTTAGTCCAGCGTGAAATATGACCAGTTAATACTTACTCTGGAGTTCTGGGCCTAGTTTAACCAAAGCCTTGTTATGTTCCCCCCACCCGGGTTGCAGTGACCAAAGCCGGGCTCCAATGGTGCACCTTAGCACACTAACATCTCACTGGCCTGGTTTTACAGAGGTCTCAGCTGTCCCAGAGATCTTCATAAAATCAGGGCTTATGGGCAGGGACACCAGGTTTAAATGCAACAGAGGGTCCTGTGGCACCTTTAAGACTAACAGAAGTATTGAGAGCATAAGCTTTCGTGGGTAAGAACCTCACTTCTTCAGATGCAAGTAATGGAAATCTCCAGAGGCAGGTATAAATCAGTCTGGAGATAACGAGGTTAGTTCAATCAGGGAGGGTGAGGTGCTCTGCTAGCAGTTGAGGTGTGAACACCAAGGGAGGAGAAACTGCTTCTGTAGTTGGATAGCCATTCACAGTCTTTGTTTAATCCTGATCTGATGGTGTCAAATTTGCAAATGTGAAAAGGTTTAAATGTGAAACAACGAAGCTGGACACAGACCTATCCTCAGCTTGGTGTCATACAGCCAGCTGGGACGATGAGAGCTACGGAGAACAGCAGACAATGGCCACAGCTCATGGTACATTTTTCAGTTGTGTTTTTAGTGGGATGGGGTTAGCATGCACTAGCCTAGTCTATATAGATCCTGGTAGCACACTACGCATGGGCGAGTCTTCTAATAATGCGTTAAATGACACGACTAACAGCTGTGCTATGCAAATCATGACCACAGCTGGCACAGCAGAGGCAGGATTTGAACGCTGACCCAATGACAGCTAGACAAGGAGCTTACCTGTGTACCAGGAAGCTACCTCATAAAGAGTCCTTTATGTGCTACACTCCTTACCTTCAAATAGCTGTGGAAATTTCCTGCCGTTCTGGCCGCAGTATCCTGAACTGCCATGCCAACCTTCTTGTGCTGAGCCACGTAATCACGCCCCGCTACTGGTTAGAAGGGTCATTAAAATGGCCGCCTTCTGGGAACGTACCCCACTGTCCAGTTCACGTCCCTGGGGCTTTTGAAATGCCGGGTTCCCATTTCCTGAGCTACGTGTGTTCTAAGTGAATGAGGGTTTTGGGTTTTTTTTTTTCCCCTGCAGCCAGCAATAGGAAAAGTCATTCCAGCCTTCCCCTAACGTCGGTGTGGAGAATTTTAGTCATCACACGCTCGGCAGGGCAGAATTAGCTATAATTAAGGGGGGAGCAGCTCAGCTGGTATAAATTGGCTGAAGGAACTGGCATCGGCTGTCTTGCGTACTCCTGCTTAACGCCACCCTTTTTTGAGCGGCAGAGGGGTCGGCTGGCCAGACAGCGCCCGTTCTCAGCCTCCAGAAGCCTGTGCTCAATTGTTCCTTCAAAACCAGGGCTTGAAAAGCAAGCTGTTACGTTTCACACCTCAGACACGGTGGTTGGTCTTCGGGCAAACCGGCCCTAGTTCTTGTACGCCAAGTAGTTATTGTTTTCCCCCACGCCACCCTTGCAAGCGCGGCAAGGCCAACACATTTCAATGGCGGCAAAAGTGTCACCCTAATTTTCTTCCCCGCGTGAAAGCCCCGTGGTTTATGGATTCCAAACATTGGCAAGTACGGGCGGGGTTAGCCTACGAAAGGGGTCACAGAACTGCAATGGACGTGGACGCCATTTGATGCCTGGATGAAATGAGCAAACTGTTATGTATTTTGTTGGCCACGCTGGACGGAGTCAGCAGAGATCTGGCCGGGAGCCCAGTAGGTATCTTACACCTATAGGACTGGGGGTTTTCCACTCAATTTAAAAATTCAAAGTTTGTGGATGCTAAGCAATGGCCAGGTGGAGAAGATATGTGTGGAAGGGTTAACACAAGAGTTCAAGCCAACTTTCTCTCTCTCACACCCCCTCCATATCTCTTCCCTCCCCCTCCACAAAATGAAATTTTTATATGAACATTTCATCCCTTTTTTCCCATCAGCATTTGAACTCGATAAAAAAATTCATTACAAATTTCAACATTTGCAATTTCCTTTTTAATCAGTTCTTATACCCAATGAGAAAATATAATCACTTTTGTTTTGGGGGGGCTCCCTTTTTGCCATGGGCCAAAATGTTGGCAAAAATGTAAAACATCAAAACGATTACATTTTTCAATCTGCTCCACTAACCGGGGCCCTTAGCGTATCTGCTTGCACTGGAAAGGGGCGGAGACAGCCCAATCCGTACCCCACAGACTTTCATAAGCACAAAGCTACGTACTTTTTAATAAAGCAAAATTCTGTGGCATCGCTGAGCTGTTTTTTCTGATGGGCCATTGCCGGAGCGGTTTGGGAATTCCTTACACCTGGTGTAACTCAATCGCCAAACCAACAACGCTACTGGCGAGGAAGCCGTTTCTGCGGGAAGGAATAATCTCTGCAATAAAACAAGTGATGGCAGGTGATGCTAAGCGACTCTGTGTGCGCACTCGCGGGGGCAGGGGGTCGAATGGCTGATGTTAGCGTATACTCCGGGGATATACTCTGTACTTAACTAAACTTCTATAAGCATCAGTATTCAAACATGTACATGAATAAAGCACACATGCATTTTCCTGATCCTTCGCTCCTCTTTATTTCACCTCTGATCCCATGAGCGTGGCCAGTCTGACATGCCTCCCCTGCGCTGGCTGGGCTCATTGTGTGAGAGCTGACCATGTTGGTCGGTTTGGGGCTGTGGGTGCCGTTGTTTGGGACGGAGGAGCAGGCTCATCAAGTGCTAGCCCGAGCCGCTGCCTGGAACAGGTCTCTGCTGAGGTTGGCAAGAAGGCTGGTGTTTTACTATGTGCATTACAGTAGCACCTAGTGGCCCTATCAAGGACAGAGCCGGGTGAGCCTGACTAGGAGGGGCACAGGGCCGTGAGACCATCGTGCCGAAGAGATGCTAACCCAAGTTTCTGGGCTCAATGCGACAGGAACAGGGTGTAAATGTGGGGTCTATGTTAGCCAGGGGGTCACCTAGCTCGTGTCACGGTCCCGTCTGGCCTTAAACTCTACGACTATTAACTGAAAACATTTGTGCAGCCTTGGAATGTTAATAGAGACTCAGGCAAATCATTGTCGCCCCCCCTACCCCCGAACCAGCGCCACCTTTGGTTTAAAAGCACACGGTTCCTGCACCATTTAGGACAGGGAAGAATAGCTTAAGTCAGGGGTTTGCAACATTTTGCTTTCTGAGACCCCCTGCTAACATGCTATAAAAATCCCAGGAGAGAGAGAGTGAGTGAGTGTGAGTGTGTAAGTAACTTCAGCCGTAGCATGTATCAGCAATGATTTTAGTAGACTGCATGGGAGCGCCAAGGGGATTTCTGATTAAGGAGAAGCAAAGGGGTTTTAGGAACACAGCTCCTGAGCAGACCACCCAAGCATCTGCAGGAATTTCCCTAGCGGTTGCGTTAGACCGTATGTCCTTCAAGGCCACGGGTGTGGAACGAAAAGCCTATTCCCGTTCAAGCTGTGAAGACAGGGTCTGAAATCTTACTCTAGAGCCCAGCGATGGAAAGATGTTAATCTTCATTAACTACCAAACAACAACAGGAAGGGCAGCAGATGTTGGGGGGCGGAGGGGAGGGATGGGGAGACGGGGACCTGAGCTGGGTTTTTTTTTTTTTTTAAACGGGCTCCCCTGCCTTTGAATAATGCTGTGGAGCTTGGCAGGCAGTGCGGCCTTTTACCTGGTGCTCTATAAGCCAGGGCCTGGCTGGGTGCAGACTTGGCTACGTATATGAACAAATGAGTTGCCACTATTACTCAGCCCGGTCCCAGTTTCTTTTAGCAGCAAGACAGGTCCCCCCATACACTGCCTATGCATAGCCTCTATACCCGCCGAGATCCCCTCAGTGATGTCAAGCAGTCGCCAGGCAGGCACGGTGTCATGCAGGGTTTCTCAAACGTCATTGCACCGCGACCCCCACCTTCTGACAACAAAAATTACTACGTAACCCCGGGAAGGGGGACCAAGACAGAGCTGCTCCGCCCGGGCTGGAGGGGGCAAAGCCGAAGTGTGAGGGCTTTAACCTTAGGCGGGCAGAGGCTGTAATCTGAGCCCCACCTCCCAGGGCTGAAGCCGTCAGGCTTTGGCTTCGGTCCTGGGCGGCCGGGCTCGGCCATTTGGCTTCAGCCCCCAGCAAGTCTAATGCCAGCCCTGGCGACCTCATTAAAACAAGGTTGCAACCTGCTCCCGTCCCAGGGTTTGAGAGCCACCGGGCTACGTCATTTAGGGATACACTTTTCCACTACATCGGAATTGACCACAGAGAAGACTGGAAACTTGGTGTTTCCATCATGGCAGCTGAAGAGGTACCATTGGCAAGCTCAGAACTGACACTGTCTCCTTAAATACCAGGCCCCCGGGAGGGTAGGCCCATGGTACCTTGTGAAGAGCGGACACAGCCGTGTTTTGAGACAGGGGATCTCATGGGGAAAAACGTGTTTGGTAGCTGGGCAGGAGAGTGAGACACCCAGGCTGCTGCAGCAGTCTGCAACTTCCATCATTGCGCACAGCGGCGGGCCCCTAACAGAATAAAAGTGGGGGCGGGGGGAGAGGCGGCTTCGTTATATATTGCAGCCTAAAAACACTTGCAGCTGCGCGTGCTGAAAGGGGTGATGGAGCGAAGTGTACAATCACAGCTGATTTTACTTTTATCGGCACAAAAGGTTTCAGTGGGAAAGGACAGATGTTTGGCCCCACAGGCACGCGTAAAGCTCAATGGTATTGGTGGTTGTTGTTGCTAAACTCCTGCTGGTGAACAGGGTCTCCTGGGGAGGCGGGGGAGGGGACATGCTGAATCAAGGACTCATTGTGCTCAGCGGCTAGGTTTAGCATCATCTTGCCTGATTCAAGCACAGAATGCTACAAGAGAATGGAAGACGCACCGAAACATAGCGCCTCGGGCGGTAGCGAGCGCCCTCAGGCTCTGCCTTCCTAGTGCTGCTAGCATGGCCTAAGGGGGAAGGCGCTGGGACTCAGGAGACGCGCGTGCCCTGCCCAGCACTGCCACACACTAGCTGCATGATGTTAGGCAAGTGATTTGATCTACCGGGCGCCTCAGTTTCCCCAGCTGTAAGGCAGGGATAACAAATCTATCAGCGAGCATCTGAGTTCTACTGTTTGATTAGCTGGGGCTGAGTCTGGCTTGGAGCTGGCTGGGAGTTGAAGCTAGACAAATTCAGACAAGCAATGCAGCTTACATTTTTAACACTATGGGTAATTAACCACTGGAAAAACCTTTAAGCCAGAACCCTTTCAATGCAGATGGGTTGTGTGCCTGCAGAATCCGCTCTAGTTCATCCACCGCTACTGGACTTGAAGCAGCAAATAATTCAGGGAAGTCCTATGGCTTGTGTTATACAGGACATTGGACTAGCATATCACAACTGTCCCTTCAAATCTCTGACTGAATCCTTCCGCTGGCGCTTACACTTGTAGAAATGAACTGATGGTAGCAACGGTGGGAAACTTTTGAGCCCCTGCCTAGTGGGTAAAGGCAGGCTTCTGTTTTTTTACTAATAAGGCACAGCTGGAAATATCCCAATTCTTGTTCCACTTGCAGCTACTTATCTAGTGCATTTGTCCCCATTTTAGTATCTCAGGGATCTCTGAGCCATGGCTAGACGTGCTGGAGACTCCAGCGAGCAGACAGCCTGCCAGACTTCTGGTCATGTCTGCTTGATTTGAATGGGAACCTAGAGCTGATGGCTGCCACGACCCCTGAGTCAGTCCCTTTTTACCAATGGGCTCGTCCATCTGGCTGAGAAGGCAGAACACGAGCCAGTGGCTGGTATGTGAAGCCAGACAAATTCAGTCTGCAGATAAGACGTAACTTTTTATCAGTGAGAGGAATTAACCTTTGAAACACTTTACCAAGGATCGTGGTAGATTCTCCGTCAGGGGCCATTTTTAAATCAAGCCTGGATGTTTTCCTAAAAGCTCTGGCCTAGCAATTATTGTGGGGCAGGTCTCTGGCCTGTGTTAGACAGGAGGTCAGAGGAGAGGATCACAATGTCCCCTTTCGGCCAAGGACTCTGTGAATCGAGTGCCTGCCCCAATGGGTTTGCAGTCGAAACAGAGAAGACCAATAAAAGATGGGAGAAAGGAAGTAGAAGGGCCGAGGGGTGAAGTGACTTGGTCACACAGCGATTTAGTAGCAGAGCCAGGATTAGAACCCGAGTTCCCCAAAAGCCAGGTCCTTAACTACTGGCCCACACTGCCGTCAGTGCAAGGGAAAAGCAGTGGCACAATGACTTTGACAGGGGATGAGAAAGATGCAACGGGGACGATACTGACGGCCCCTGGCTGCAGTCACAGCACAACAAAAATTTGACAGCTGACACCCAGCTCCCGTAAGGAGAGGACTAACATGGAAACAGAAACTTCCCATCAGCTACTGCCGTGCAAACAGTGCTAGAGCATTAACGTGGGTGGAGCTGTCGCATTTTGGTTGTTAAAAACATCATCTTTCCTCACCGAGCACAGAGACAGCCGCTGTTAGCTAACGGGCAGTGCTGGAGGGGTAGCTCTGACATGACAAATGTTCAAAGCCCTTCTTTATAAGGAGGAAGTACAGCTCGTTAACGCGAGAGATTTCTGTTAAGAGCAGAGATCTGGGCCAATGGAAACATTGCTGGCCAGACTGCTGACAGCTCCCATCACATCTTGGATGACGGCTGGAATCCACTCCTGACCGGATTGTCAGTGGGCTGCTGACAAGGTTGCTGGAACAATTTGTGGGGGTGCTGAGAGCCATTGAAGCCTGTATATGATGGAAACCACTTCAAGCCAGGCAGTGCTGCAGCTATGGTTGCTGATAGCATGGAAGCAGAAGCTTGTTTATCAAAGTCAGTCTCTGGGGTTGATTTCAGTTTCCTCACAACGCCACCCCATGATCAACTGCCATGATTCTGCCCTTCCTCTTACAGCCCCGATAATCCCTTGCCTTGGTTTCGATGCTGATCTCACTCACACCAGCGAGAATGGGGAGTTGATTTACTGAAGTCACACCGATGTGAGATCAGAACCAGGCTCCTAGTCTGTGTAGGGAGAACTGGACTGCTAGTGATATAACTAGAGGGCTGTTTTGGCATGAATAACACCAGCACATTAATTATTATTTGTAAAACCGAAGTGCCTTGAAGGCCTTTCCTTTTTTCAGGGGCCGTTCTGACCTGTGTTTGTACGCATTCGTTGCATTGCTTTCTGGGTATCTACCCAAAATTCCTGGCAAAACTCTCTGCGAGTACAGCTACACTGCATTGTAAACCCTGGGTTAGTAGAACTCAAGGTAGCAGACCCTGGGTTTGTTAACCTAGGGCTTGAGCATCTACACTCATTTGTAACCCCAGGTTAGGAATTATTGAACCCTTGGTCCCAACCTGGAGCTCCAGGATCTACACTACATTATGCGGGGCTGAGTCCAACGACATAGGTCCCGGACTTCCTAATGCCCTTCCAAAAGCTGGCCACTTGAGCCTTCTGTGGGGCAGTGTGGGGAAACTTGACTGTTCAGAAGACAAAAAGTCTGCCTGTAGGATTGTGAAATATTTTTGGCAGACTCCCAGAGTATGAGTCTAGTGGGGTTGTGTCTACACTGCAAAGCAATAGGACTTGAACCCTGGGTCTTAGCTTGACTCAGGCTTGGAGCCTCCACCGCCATGGAGTCCTGGGGCCAAGCCCTTGGTTAATACCATGTGTGTGTAGACAGAAGCGGGGTGGGTTAGGCTTGAGCCTGAGTTTGAACGCTGGGCTTACACAGGAGATTTGGAAAGGCCTTCTGTGAATCATGGTGGAAATGTGTGTGTGGGCAAGTGTCAAACACCCATAAATCCCTGGGAACTATAGCCATTTCCATAGCATATACTCAAAATGGAGGCCAGACTGAACAGTCAGAGCTTGCTCAGACGGACAACTTTCTGCTGGAGCTCCTGGAAATAAATTACCAAGCACCTCAGAGGAGGCAGGAAGGTGGTTTCCACTCATATGTGCAGGGATTTAGAGAAGCAGCAGTTAGTGAAATTCGTGCTGCAAGAAGCACTCAATTCTCCTGCAACCACACAGTAACCAGACGTAGGTGTGAGGAAAGAGTCCCCACTCAAACTTTCTCTGGCTTTGTCCACAAGACGACAGAGACCAGAACCTTGGCTGGAATTGTTACTCTGGCATCGGTGTTGCCTTTTGCTGGTAAGTAGACGGACTGAAGCCAGGTTTGCAAGCAATGGAGATGGGCCTGGCAAAGGGTGTCACATGTGTACATGAGGCCATGTGGCCGAAGAGGGAAGGGCAAGTTCTGGCTGAAGTCTGAGGTCTTGATGACCTGTTTTATGAAATTGCCCATAGCATGAAATCCTTGGATAGGTAGAGAAGGCTCTTCCTTATGTGATCCTGTCTACATCCTGCTCCAGGATCCTTCACCCACCTGAACTTGGATCCTGGAAAGATCCTGTAAGTCATCATGTCAACACCTGGTCCCCTACTTTGGCACCCAAAAATGCAAGAGAAGAATGAAAACCTCCAAATCAATGTTACCGAAACTGTAGAAAGTATTATCTATTTTCTTCAACCTCACATTTCTACACATTCATTTTCTCCCCTCATCTCATCAATGGGGAAACTCAAATGCTTATGCCATAGCTGTACTGAAACATTATTTTACTGCTGATCACTGACGGGACTCAGGAAAGAGCCACACATTTGGGTACAGATGAATACTTTTGTTTTAATTCAGATTTTTTGTGGGGCATGTGAGTTAAACGGATTAATTTTTAATAGAAGCAAAATCTGCCTCAGTTCCTTTAGTTGATGATATATATCTAAAGGTTATGGCAAGAAAGATGAATGGTAAGAATTTGACTTGATCCCTCTATTGTATTCACAAATACTACACAGCAAGCAAAAGAGGAGCATCAGACCTCTGACTCTAGTGATGAGTCCATAGAAACATGCTTGGATTCTGCTTCTCTCTTCTTCCCCACAAGAGTAAAAACAGCTCTGGAATGAAATACTCCTCCACCGTCTAGCTTTTAACTGGTGTGCAGAATTAACTTTAAAAACCCTGTTCTCCACTCCCCCCTGCCCCCACTACTTTAGTCTTGGCTACATGAGGCTGAATTTTAGGAACTGTGTACCCAGTTGAACTTCATAATCCGACCAGACTTTAGTAGTACAGAGTGAAGCAGCACAAATGATCAGGGGGCAGTGCTGGTGGAAACCTTCATGTTTCATAAATGCCAGGTTCAACTCTGCTTCCTCTCAGCTAGTGCTTACTATGAAGTTGAAGAGGGGCATAAAAATAAACAGAGAACAACAGACTCTGACTCTGCAGAAATCCCTGTTTCAAACAGCCGAGCCTACCACATTCTGGGCTGTCTGAGAGGGTAAAGTTGTCTCCTTTTCTTGCTTCCTTGCACATATGATTTGCCAGTTGGCTCCAAAATTTGACATATTTGCGGAATCTTTAGTAGAACTTTAAGAAATACAATCTCTGTGGGTGTCAAATTATTCTTCTGATCTGTAGGAAGTATTGATTTACTTGCAAGAACTCTGGGAAAACTAGCAATGAGGATAGGAAATGGAAAGGCTGAGATGATACTTCATCCCTTTACTCCAGAAGCAACAAGTTAGTTGTAACTAACTCAGTGATATGCATTCCTGCCACCTCTGTCACTCCCAGTGCTTTCTAGTTTACTGGTTCTTAAGAATGAAAAAGCAAAGAAAGGCCATCCATGTAATTGTAGGTCACATTCAGAAACACAGTGGAGGTTGGGGGAAAGCTAAGGAAAAACATTCCAGATTAGTGAGTCTGAGGAAGGAAATGAATCTCAAACCCAGATCATTTTCAGCTGACCTGCATATTGGTAGGAGCCCTTCGCACAGGAATCTCAGAATTTCAGTGACGAAAGCATAGCACTCCATACCCTTTGGAGACAGTTATGGGTGGATCAGGAAATACATTATTCCATGCTGCCATTCCCTAGGCTGGAAATCCAGGCAAGAGCTCACAGTAATATTACCTCCATCTGGGTCCTAGCCTGGTAGATGCTAAGCTGTCACAGGGGAATGCAGATAAGAAGCCTGACTCCTGCAGGACCTGGACTCCAAGGGAGAGGAGGGATCCACAGCAGAGTGGCGAGGATCTCATCTAGATGGACATCTATATGGAAGGGTGTTGTCCTTTCCTGCAAATCCACCTGGCCTCTATGCTCTGCAGCTCTCACCTAACCCACCAGAGCAAGGCTGGTGCTTGGAAAACTCTACAGAGGTATCCTCCTCTGTCCTACCACTCCTATGGTTTTTCTTCCTGCCAACTTGGTGGGTCACTGTAGCCCACAAAAAGTATGGTTGTCTAAGGCAACAGGATCTAAGGAATAACAGGCAGAGCAGCTAATAGGGAATTGCTGTTGAAATTCCCAAGACACAATGAAAAGGCGGAGTAAGAAAAGTGCTCTGAGTTAGGAGGGGGCAGGAGAACCATCCAATCCGGATGTACGTCATAGAACTCAACCATCCTCTGGCTATGGGTCTAGCATCTCTTTACAAACTAAGCTGAAAAAAATACCCCAATGTCTCCTTGAAGGGGGGAAAAAAGCAGGAAGCAAAATAAAAAAAAGACATTTTAACCAGATTTTCTACTTTTTATTTCAGAAGAAAGTTTTGCATTATTTACTTTGTATTTATGTACATGTACTTCACATTTGTGTTTAAAATGTACCGACTTCCCATGATTCTCTTGTTCCTGCTTAAATTAGCTGTTATTTTACAATACAAAAAATTATACCAAAAAACTGCAGTCCTAAATGCGTGTATGTATAACACCCACAATCCCCAGCAATGAAATAGTTTACAATACTTACTCGGTATTTACATATGAATGCAATAAACGCTAAATTATACATATTAACAAACTAAGCTCGAGTCGGAACACAGATAAGGACTCTAAATAACTACAGAACAAAAAAAATTAAGACAGAATTAGTTCAAGGATCTTAGTGTAAAGAACATTTAGTGTGCACAAATTTCAGAGTAATATAAAACCTATTTTTTTTTTATTTTTATTTTTTTTAAAAAAATGGACCGATGTATTTTACACTCGTCCACAAATAAATTTGTGGTGGGTTTTTTTTTTTTTTCCTGGTGAGCATTTTGGAGTGGGTGGATAACTCAGGGGGAAATGTTTTTAGTACCTGGAAGACACACAAAGGTAGCTTATTGTTTTAGAAAGACACAGTAAATTGGGCAACAATCATCCTGATCCAGAAGCAGAATAAACAGCGTGAGTGTTATTGTAGGCATTACTGGCACGTGATGAACTTACTTATTTCAAGCAACTAGAACAGAAAGCAAGGTCATGACTAAAATTATCTACAGCATGTCAGAAAAGTAAAAGCAACTCTTATCCCTCTTTTGCCCCCACTGCACCCCAAAAGCTAGTGCACATATATTCAAAAATGGAGATGGAGATGCACCTTTGCATATGAAACATGCACATTTCTTCACAGAACCTGATCTTCCAGCTTACTTTAGGAGTGCGTTGTAAAACAAACTGTTGCATTCCCAAATGAAGATTTAAGATTAACACCCCCCCCCCCCGAGATTACTATGGAAACTTAGATGGCTTAGTTTAAAAGTCGCTCCTGACATGTACCATCAGTTTTTGTTTTAAGTTCAGTGGTGGAACATACACATTTACAGATACAATATTTAAAGCATTGTGGCAAGCCAATAGCCAGCAGATTCAAAGTTCCATTTGACACTCCATCCTGAATGTGGGCTTTTATGAAAAAGAAAAAAAAATCTCTAACATTCATGTCAGTTCAGGACGGAGAATCAGCAGTCTTTGAATTGGCTTCACTGGTTTTATTTCAGTCCCTTGGGGGCGGGGGGCATGTATTTCACTAAAGGGTCATTGAAGCTAAATTTAGGACTGGCTAGATGAACAGCCATTTGAGAAAACCCACTCTAAACCCAGTAAATATATAGTTTGGTACAGTTTTGCCAGACAGAGAATGACATACAAGAACTTCTCGGCTCTCTATGAGCTGAGGGATGAAAACATTGCATCCTACCTTTAAGGACGTATATATCTGGCAAAAGACACCTTTTATGGCCTGTCATTCTTTCACTATACAATATCACCATATTTTGGTACATTATATATTGGGAATTCACAGGCACCATGCACATCTGTACATTGGCATTTTTGGTACAGTATGTTTTTAACCCAACAGCTCTAAAAGAGACTCGATGGGTAGGTGTACCCATAAATCTTCCTCTGTATACAAATTACTGACAAACATGACTGCAGGGTCTGCCTGTACCCTATCATGCACGCTGAAAAATTCCAAATGAAATTCTGGTGAAAAACTGGAGCAGGTTTGTGAACAAAAATTGGTTTCAATTAATGTATTTTTGTATCCAGTGGCACTAATTGACATTTTTACAATAAGGAGGTTGCAACATTTCCAGTTAAAAAGAAAAAAAAAAAAAAAAGTCTCAAAGAATAACAATGTTCCCAGTGAACAGTGTGAGACCTTGTATATCAAATTTCACCCAGGGTTATAAACCCCCTGAAAATAGTGATTTGGAATGGAATCACGAGCACAATCTTAATGAACAGCACACCAACGACTTTATAATCTCATAACAGTGGCTGCTTTAAGTATAAATATCACCTTCTCTAATTGTTCTTTTTTAAATGGAAGAGCTGTATTTTAAACTACTTTGCTTATATTGTTCAAGTGAAATGCATTTAAATACATTAAAATGTCAGGTTATGCCCTCCTTGCTTTCTACTGCCAGATAGCAGGAATTAATTTGATGACTTTTTAAAGCTCTGGAAAGTTACCTAATCATCATAAGAAGAAGATAAGACAAAACTCATACATCATTTAAAATGCATCAAAAATACATTAGATATTTCTGTTTTATATACACGCTAACTCTTTCCACATTCTGCACACTACTGTATAGTTTATGTACAAGTGCAAAATCAGTGTGTTATTTTTCATTTATTTACAGAATTACAGGTTGTTGCTTTTTAAAGAATCCCCTCCCCAACCATCCACTTTTGATGTTGGTACATTGATGAAACACCTGCAGTTTGTTTTCTTCTCCCCATCCCCTCCCCTCTCCTCACCCCTTCCCCGATAATTTATTTTGAACTGGGATGAAAGTCCTTGCAGCTGAGATATGTATGAGAGTTCTCTTTTCCCTTGTCCGTATGGAGATAAGATACAGAGCAGGGCTAAAGCCGAAAGGATCTTTTTGTTTCATTTATATTAATAAAGTCTTACTCCTCTATTTATAGTTTTTGGCTCAATTAAACTTAATGTTGATCAATGTCGCTCATCTTCCTTATTTTTAACATCTGACCCTTAACTCCTTTCTTGAGAGTGTTCTGGGCACACTTCCGCTATAAGCAATTGAGACACAACAATCTGAGCGTAAGACAATTCTCTAAAAGGGAACAGAAATGATTTTATTTTTTAAGTAAAAATAATTTCACTTAATGGCCCCCATTTAGCAAAGCATTTCTTTACAGGGAAACACCTAAGCATAGGCGTAACTTTAGGCACCTGCTTAAATGCTGTCCTGAATAAGTATGGACTTAAACATAAGGTTAAGAGCTTTTCTGAATTGTAGCCCATGTTCGTTTTCCCAGTGTGATGGGTAATGGAGTAAGGGTCTATGAATACTAGATCTGCATCTGAACTGAACATTTGTGAGGTAATTAAATATACAGGGGGGGAAATTTTATCTTGTGTTATTTCTCTGGTGTGTTCTAGCCCGGGGCAGCCCTATAAACAAGGGAAGTTGCAAGTTCTTTTGGGAGGTGACTCTGAGGTAATCTGTGCACCAGCTAATATTCAAGTTGACTAAATACCTTCACTCCACAAAGTTTCTCCTTATCACCCCCTCCTGAGGGCATTTAACTTGCAGGTTTAGAAATAGATTTAAAAAAAGATGTGTTTTTAACAAGAATTTTTCTGGAGTGTTGTTGTATTTGTTAGGAGAAGATTCATTCGAGTTCTTGTTTGTAGGTTTGTGGCCCACCAATTTACAATCTTTACCACCACAACTGTTGCTCTGAGATGCTCAGTAATTTATTTTCCTATTCAAATGTTACACCTCAAAGAAAGAATTCCAGGTTTTTCAAAAAACTGACGGATATGTTGTAGATTGCCAAAAACACAAAAGAAAAAAAAAAAAGATGCAGTTACTTCAGTTTTATCTTGGGATGAGGGCATTAACATCAAACAATATTCAATAGTTACTTTGCAGTTTACATTTTTTCCTCCAATCAATTTATTTTTCAGTTAGTAAGTAATACCCCAGCCAAAAACAGACTCAACCCCAGTGTTCTGAATGGAACTGAACTTACTATAGTTATTTAACAACTATACCTTGTTTGGTACCTTAACACAACAACGTGTGTCAGCATCAACATCGCAACTACTCTTGGCTGTGGTGTGGTAACAAAGTCTGTTAGTTAACAGTTACACTTTGGGTTTAAAAGCACTGGCGATACCGAGAATCTGCAACTCCTCGTGTCAGATTCTAACGATTACAAGGTAGGCCGAATTTTGAGTCTAATAAACCTTGTCAGCATCATTTTGAGGCTCAACTGCAAAAAGAGTTAGTCAGTATAATAAATCCCTTGCTACACGAAGCCCTCTTCTACAACTACCGAGTGTATCCTATCAGCAGTAAGTCTCCCTCAGATGTCCAAGGCAGCTACCTCCCACTGTACAGTCACTGGGGGTAATTCAAGATTGAACATTCAAACACGAGGCCAAACAGAGCTACTATGTTTTTTTAAATTAAAATCCTCAGACCGACAAACAGGGAAGGGTCAAATGGGCAGAAAAGGACTCAAAAGGTAACACCAAGGGATAATTAGGTAGCAGGCCACAGGTACACACAACTTCCATTTATACCAGCTGGGAAAAACAGCAGCATTCACAGGAACTCAATTCCAGTTTTCCCCCAAGATGCGGCCACCAGGTCAAGTAGTTCCTTGGGTGGGAAAATGCCCTCATCTTCCCGGACTACAAATGATGCATTACAAATGGCACAGATTGCCTTAGGTGACTAACTAATTTTTACAGGAACATAGGAACACAATTATGTAAAAACCTGCGTGTACTAATTCCCTCACTTCCTAGATCTGCTGAAGTCTAGGCACTTGTGTGCATATATTTCAACTGGATTAAGACAATAGAAACACTAATGCTTTAGAAAACTACATTCAACTTTGCAAATATTGAATTCAGCGTAAGCAACGTATAATATTCAATCTTTGCTTCATTCTTTCCTACCTTGATGCTATATATTAAACTGGACCGTAAATGACAAAAGAGCACTAATTAAATAATGTGGGAATAAACAGGAAATCTTTGAAATTATTACATCTGAAAAGAAAGCGACGACGAAGTTTAATATTGTTTTCAGGAGTTGAGGGCTGAGACTTACCTGGAAATGCTGCATCTTTTTTTTTTTCCCCCTTTTGGCACAGTTTGATAAATACATGTACTAGAATGCACTTTCCATGCATAAACCTGAGTGTCATTTATGTTTGTACTACTGTCTTATTTACATTGACCTTCAGTGGTGGTGATTAGAGGTTACTGGACGTGAAATAATTTTTATTTTTTTTTAACCGGGGGGTGGGGGGAAGGTTGAACCATCCAGTGGCATATGTCAGTAAAACTTAAGTGGAGCAATTGTCAAACAAAGCCAACTATCAAGTATACGAGAAAAAAGACTGGGCTCAAGGAAGTTGCGTTTTCCATATATTTTTAGTCTCTTTTGAGTCACAACTGTAAAATCTTTCTTCGCTTCCTCCTCCTCTGTGTTACTGGTGTTTAAAACCCTAGAGAGACAGTTTATGATGTCCATGCATCAAATACAGGTTCCTGGCTGTGCTGGGGGCTGTGGTTTCCGATTTCGTACTGCTCCTGATTTCTCTTTGTAGGCAATTGGCATTTGTTGTGAAACGTCCACCAAAGCGCTGGCCACTGCAAGACCTGAAGTAGTAAATCAAGGTGGTTACCGAAGTGGAAGTCTGTGGACTGCAGTTGCATAAAATCTTATCCAAAAGGTGATTGATTTACTTTTAAAGAAGCATTTTGATTTGCAGATTAAACTTGACTGGGTACTCAGAAGCAAGCTATTCAATAATGTACATTTCCATCAAAGCAACTGCTTCCTGTCACCCGCCAAAGATAATCTTCTGAACATAAAAATCGGGATATTACTTTAAACCGCTTTTATTTGAAGCACGTAATCATGCCACAGAAGAACAGCAGTTTCCTTAAAGAACTTGGGGATGGCAGGTCCATTATGCTTCACAAGCACTCTGCAACCACACCTTTCTGGTCTGAAGAATAGTCACCCTCCCAAAATAACCACAGATGAGAGAAAACCAAAGCATTTACCTGGACATCCTTGAAGGTCTGGATCTGGCCTCTATTTAATCCAAATCCCTAATTACCCCCTCCCCTCCCATTTTGCAAAAAGAGAACTCAGAAGCAATTTACACCCTCTTCTAGTCCCATCCTCCCCTCACCACACTTACTGACTCTGCTGATTGCTAAAGACAAAGATCTTGTCCTGACCATCCTCCAGCTGCAGGCAACAGAAGCTGTTCCAGAGGCTATCTATAGCTCAATTCCTCACAAAGGAACCATTAGCTGAGGGGCTGGGAAAAGCTTGTAGTTTTGGGGGACTCTGTGTGAGCGAGAGAACAATCACATCTAACCTGATTTCCCTCATATAAAGTGTTAGGACAGGAGTAGGAAGAACAGCATCCTACTGCCCCATGCTCCCATCAGAAGAGAGAAAGAAGCAGGGCATGGCCTTTGAAGGTCAGACAGGTGGACCTCGCTCTGTGAGGGGAGTTGGGGAGGCAAATAAGACCCTTTTAAAAGTAACTATTGAAAACTTCCATCCACTTGTGGCCCCTGTATTTTCCCCAGTGACTGGTGTTCAGATGAAACGTATCCCTATTTCTTCTAAAACACCCTGAGGGGAAAACAAAGACAGACACCACAGCATATGGCTCTAAATTTTCACCAGTGATTACCTTGCACAAGCTCAGTGACAAGAAAAGCATCAAACCTCAGTTACAGTAAGTCTAGCATTTTCACCGTTAGCAGAAGTGGCCTGGTGAACCCTGCATGCCGTTTGTTTAGGGCTTAATTATGCCACCCTAACTCAAACTGAGCAGGTCTTTACTCTGCTAGTGAGCCCACCCATTTCAAAGAGCTGACTGGAGGAGTAAGGTTCAACCCAACTGGAGTCAAACAGAAGAATCTAACCTGTAGTAAATTAGATTACCTACTCTGTAAAATAAATTCCCACTGACTGAGGAATTTTATGTATTCCTGAATTAATCTGTAAGACCCAGAGACCACGGTGATGGGCACAGTATAAATACCTAGACCGATTAGAAACATGTCAAAGCATAATGATATCATTCACCTGACTGCCCTGGTGGCGGGATACCTCCCATTCCTCGAGGCAACCTCACAAATACTGAGAGGACTGCTGCTCGGTTTCCAAAACAGGGTTCCAGAGCTATTGGTTTCGGAACAGTCTGTAGCCAAAAAGAAAAAGAAAGAACATTGTTGGTTTGTTCCCTCCCTGTTCCCTCACCCTTTGTCTTGTTAGATTGTACATTAAAGCTTCAGGGCATGAACTATGACTTTATCTATGGTTGACTAGTGCCCAGCACATTGTTGTCAAAACTGAAATCAATATTAGGAACAATCATAACCCTAGTCGCCATAACAAAACACATTTACTTAATGAAGTCTAGTGGTTCAAAATCAAGTCTAGCACAAAGCTTCTCTGTATGAAGTATTACACTATTTACTCTCCTTGCAGGAGGTGCCAAGGCAGAGAGAGAGAGAGAGAGAGAGTGTGTGTGTGTGTGTGTGTGTGTAAAATGTAACTATGAGAGACAAGGATGACAGGTGAATTAAAAAGTGAAAGGGGGAAGACTGCCAAAGACACAAAGAGCAATTCAGCACCCAGTGCTCACCGACAGTGAATGGGAACTGGGTGTTTGGTCTTTCTGCCATTTAGAAATCCTCCCCAATGTATTCCTATTAACATTGAACATTTCATTTGAAAAGATCAGCAGCTAATTTCAGTGGGTTTTGTTACTAAAAAGACAAGGTAATAAAAGAGTGACATGCTTATCTGCCTTTTAAAAGTAACAGCATCACGCTGATATAAAAATAGGTTATTACCTGACCCTGCAGGATCAGGGCCTATTTGCTAACACTTATGCACATGCTTAATTTTGCTATGGAACAACTCTGCAGTAAGTGAAGAATGTCTAAGTATTATATAAACCTTAGAGCTCAGGTACTGAGGGCGAGCTCTTGCCTCTCTTGCGTCATATCAGCAAGCAAGCTGAGGTGGACTTTCTATCAGTTATGCTTTGTGGCTCTTAGTTTCCTGTTGATTATGAACACACAGCACCTAGTGGATTCTTTGATACTAATGAAATACTTATTGTGTATAGGAAGGAACAATCAGTTGCACACATACAAAATGGGAAATGACTGCCTAGGAAGGAGTACTGCGGAAAGGGATCCGGGGGTCATAGTGAATCACTATGTTTCACTTCTGTTTTGGTCCCCCCTCTACAGAAGGGATGTGGACAAATTGGAGAGAGTCCAGCGGAGGGCAACGAAAATGATTAGGGGGCTGGGGTACATGACTTATGAGGAGAGGCTGAGGGAACTGGGGTTATTTAGTCTGCAGAAGAGAAGAGTGAGGAGGGATTTGATAGCAGCCTTCAACTACCTGAAGGGGGGGGGGGGTTCCAAAGAGGATGGAGCTCAGCTGTTCTCAGTGGTGGCAGATGACAGAACAAGAAGCAATGGTCTCAAGTTGCAGTGCGGGAGGTCTAGGTTGGATATTAGGAAACACTATTTCACTAGGAGGGTAGTGAAGAACTGGAATGGGTTACCTAGGGAGGTGGTGGAATCTCCATCCTTGGAGGTTTTTAAGGCGCAGCTTGACAAAGCCTTGGCTGGGATGATTTAGTTGGTGTTGGTGTTGCTTTGAGCAGGGGGTTGGACTAGATGACCTCCTGAGGTCTCTTCCAACCCTAATATTCTATGATTCTATGAGTCAACAGTGTAACACTGTTGCAAAAAAAAGCAAACATAATTCTGGGATGTATTAGCAGGAGTATTCTAAGCAAGACACGAGAAGTAATTCTTCCGCTCTGCTCTGCGCTGATTAGGCCTCAAGTGGAGTATTGTGTCCAGTTCTGGGTGCCACATTTCAGGAAAGATGTGTACAAATTGGAGAAAGTCCAGAGAAGAGCAACAAAAATGATTAAAGGTCTAGAAAACATGACCTATGAGGGAAGATTGAAAAAATTGGGTTTGTTTAGTCTGGAGAAGAGACGACTAAGAGGGGACATGATAACAGATTTCAAATAGATAAAAGGTTGTTAACAAGGAGGAGGGAGAAAAATTGTTCTTCTTAACCTCTGAGGATAGGACAAGAAGCAATGGGCTTAAATTGCAGCAAGGGAGGTTTAGGTTGGACATTAGGAAAAACTTCCTAATTGTCAGGGTGGTTAAGCACTGGAACAAATTGCCTAGGGAGGTGGTGGAATCTCCATCATTGGGGATTTTTAAGAGCAGGTTGGACAAACACCTGTCAGGGATGGTCTAGATAATACTTAGTCCTGCCTTGAGTGCAGAGGACTGGACAAGATAACTTCCTCAGGTCCCTTCCAGTCCTATGATTCTATTTCATTAGGCATAAAATTGTAATACTGTATTTAAATGCTCAACGGAAACTCAATATAATCCAAGATTCTAGAAAGGGAACAGGAATCAAACAATGCAATTAAATTACTGGCGCCTAATAAAAAAGGATACAACAGCAAACAAAATGAAACTTTAACCTATTTTTATATTTCATATTAACCCTAATGATTACAATGATGATTTATTAGTCTTTTTGAAATGTAGATAAATTAGTATTTTACAGCCTAAAACAACATAAAGGCAGTCTGTAAAAATCTGCAGTCGTCAACAAACCAATCTCCCCCACCCAAAAGAAAAAAAAAAAAGGATCAAACTCAAAACAATTATTATTCTACAAAGCAACTGAGCATATACGTGGGTGTGAGGGCTATATTATCCGACTGGCAACTCAATTACTAGGGGTAATGGAGAGAGCACAGGGAAAGCTTCTTGGAAACTGAAGCAATACACTACATCCAGCCTTCTAGCCTACTCAATGGAGAGGAGATGCTGGGCATTTAAAAGTTTATTCGCAATCTCTGAAAAAGAAAAAAATCCAAGCAAACGTCGTATTCCTTCCACTGTCCAAAAATGCTACTAAATTTGTGGGGTGTAATTTAGTGCTGCAGCATTAGCCCGGTGCTTAATCTTACTCCGAGTGTTAGCAACAATAAATAGCAAAGTCCCTGGAGAATACAATGGCCTGGAACAAAGCAGTGGGGTGAATGAAATGTTGGAGCAACATACAGAACTCATTTGTTTTATGATCTAATTTTAATTTATTCTCTTTGCACCACTCTTGGATTATAAAATACCTTTGCTGCGCCATTCCTTCCCCAAACAGAAATGCTAGATGCTACCCTTTTCAAATGGAAGCATTATAGATAACCTGCAGTGTCATGCTAGTGATTCAGCAGATAACCATCTTCCTTCTGCCAGTACTGAGCCAAAGCCTTTCTAATAATGAGGATGGGCTGTGCTGCTGGAGGGGATATCTTTTGGGTGAGATACAGAACACATCCTGACCTGCTGTAGTCACTCAAAATTCAATGCCACTTTCACAAGCGTGAAGTTAACCCTCATGCTCTGGTTAATTTCTAAATTAAAGTACTTACATTCTGTCTCCCTAAATGTCTACTTCAGGTTTATTTACTCATGGTATTCTTCTCTTCCTGCACTAAACTGATCAGAAAAGCTGTGTGCTGTTAAACAGCTGTCAATTTTTCACCACAGAGGTGGTTGCATTTCCGTGGTGAATTAAGAGATTTGTGAATATACAATTTGTACAATAGGTAGCCAAACTGATTGTTTTAGGATATATTTGGAAGAAAGGGGTACAATAAATGCCCTATCATGTTGCTTTGGATAACTCCAGAATAAGTGCTATGTACTGCCTACCACTGTGCACTGTTTTGCTCAGACAGGCCCGTCATTAGTAATAACAAATACAGCATATAAAACAGAATCAAGTCTGGTGAATTTATTTTTGACAGCACCAACTCAGTCACCTGCTTTTTGAACTGTGACTCGCATGACACCTCATCTTCAGCTTGTGTTAGTGAGGGCCAAAAGCAAAAAGCAGCGTGGGGATACGACTCGTGCATCAGGCAACAGTAACGTTCAGTTTGATGTAGGCAATGGCTCAGCCTGTAGAGAAGGACATACTATGCCCTCTATTACATCTGGCAACTGATCACTGGAGTCTGGGGAATGTGTTCTCCAAATATATAGACACACTAGTGAATAAGTCAAACAGCCATTTACTGGCTATCTTGATTGTGATCTCACCAACTGTCTGCAAAGGTGGAGCTGGCATCACCATGGGCCTAGACATTACCATGGTACATCTTGGCCTGTCCCACATAGTAAGGGCGTTTGACGCACTAGTCCTATATTCATATGGGCCACACCAAAGAAGCTTCTCTTATTGCTAGCAGATAACAGGGCTTCCAACTGGGTCAAGAACTATAACCATATATTTGTACAGCACTCAACACAATAGGGCCCTGATTGCGAGTATGATTTCTAGGTGCTGCTGTACAAACAAACAATAAGCAGCCAATGGGGAGAGCTTGCTCAGACTTCATCATGTTATTACTTCTCTGCCACAGACAGACAGTCCAAAAATAGTCCCTGCTTTCCCCCCTCCCAGCCAGTAACCAAAGCATTAACTTGCTCAATTTCCTAATTTTCCCCTTCTTTCGCATAACAGAAATTCCAGCTACCTTCAGTCATCTCCCCTATGACAAAAGCTCCAAATGCCTCATGCAAACTCCCCCATTTCCCTCGGAGACTGGAGTCCTATGTTATGAGATTAGGGCTGCGAATGGTAGGCCATTGAATTCTCACACTGGAGATCCAGGTCCTCTTTCAAGATCCAAGGGAGGCAGACACAGCATGGACACTGAGCAAGGCTTGCAGTTTTCCCTTTCGGTGATAATGAATTATTGTGTTTTTGTATGATTGATGGCTGCTATTTTCCTCTTAAAATAGGCCTCTCCAAACTTTGCAACACTTCTCAGTAGCAGGTTCACCCGAAACAAATCACTATGGGGACTCTGACATTGAGTATTTTGCTAAGCCTGTCATTGAAATATAAAAGCAATTCCTTTTTATTAAAAACCTAATGATACAATAAAAGTGCACATTACGCAAATCTATGCAAATTAGGTGCAGCCCTCAGACTCTTGGCACATCACTAGTGCTGCCCTTGGTGTCCAAACACTTGGATGTCCAGATTTTAAAACCACATAGGGTCTCTCAGTTAGAACAGATGGCCAGGGATTGTGGTTAATGGGATACAAAAGATTTCACCTTTAGGGCACTGGTTCAAATGCACGTTCCTATCATTGCCACCTGATGGCCCATCAGAAATGAGTTGGTGCTCTGAGTCTACACATCACATAAGCCACGACTGGCACCCTTGTTGGCGGTTTCAAAGGCACCAAGGAGTGAATGGCAAAGAGACTTATTTCCTACCGGTTACATCTGAGAGGTGGTCAGCGTAGGAGAAGCTTGCAGGCTGCTGCCAATGCCATATCTGGACTTCAGTCTCCAAGACTGTCAATTTGGCACTTTTCATCAATGCTCCCGCCCCTCCCCCCCTTTTAAGGAAAAACGTAAATGTGGCCAGAATGACGACTTTGCACAGGTGGTAAATGCCTGCACTGGCTCACCTCTGCCATTAAAGCTACTATTAATGGAAGGGTTCTTGTTTTCTTGCTGAACAACAAAATGCTAGGAGCCAAGGTAACTTGAATTTTATATCCAAGTTATGTCACATGATTGTAGTTCCTAGATCCCATAATATACACACGTCTGAGGGCTGAACTGCAGTGTCAGAAAATGATGAGGCGCCACTGATTTTTATTGGCCAGAACAGCCATGAGTTTTGCACTGGTCAATATTAGAAAAAAGTGCCCTTTTTTATAATGTAATTTTAAAATGAATGGTATCTTGTTAACTACTGAGGCTATAAAAAAAAAATCTATTTTAGCATTTCTTCAATAAAGCTGCTATATTGACCAGAAATGCTGTGGACACAAGCCAAGTAATTATTTTGTTTGAGTGTTGATGTGTGCGTAATATGTAGAGTGTTCACAGAATTATAGAAGTTAAAAATGGTCAAAGCCTCAGTTAGATCATCTAATTAATCCACCTCCCATGGCAATATTGTTCCCACACTAGCAGTACATTTTGTAGTACTTCCTCTAGATTAGTTTTAAATGACTCAGGTGATGTGTCTACCAGCAGTTCCCTTGGGAGCCAATTTCACAGCCTAATATAGCTCACAATCAGGAATCATTATGTGATGTTTAGCCTAAAATCTCTTTTTATTTCATCCCATTATTTCTATTAATACAATTAACATACAACACATTCTAACAATTATGAAAACTAATGAATACAGAACAATAAATATTCTATATAATTTAAAACATTGAACAGCAATTTTATTTTCTAGAACACATTTTAAGTATACTGGCATGTTTAATCCAGTTACTATGCAACACTGACAGGCCAAGCCAATTGCTTTTCAAACATAGTAGGACAAAATGTATTTTTAATGTTTTTATATGGCTTAGCAAATAGTCCCAAACCATCACAAGCTTTCAATTTCCAGTAAGGCTATGTGCCTCACAGAGTTCCTTAAATGGAAGCAGAACCTATGGCCTTATTACTGAAATAGTTAAATAGAGTTTCAGCTATGAGTCAGATGACTTCACTGATGTAGAATAGTGTCAGGCTAAATTTCCAGCGGTTTTTTTTGAATGGTATGATTGAAAACTGACCAAGCATTCATAAAATAAAACGTAAGCAATTTTCCATAAAAAGACAGTATAAATGAAGTTCTAAAAAATCACATCCCCAGAGTATTTCATGTGCTTTCTCATATGGAGACGAATTAACTTCTTGTAATTATTTGAAGTGCACAATTCTAGATTAAAAATTCATATTCATCTTTAAAACCTTGGCCCTGATATTTAACTAGAAGCTGGCCCACAGTAAATTGGTCTTTTTCCTTGAATTGTTCAGCCCATTTCAATACTGGGTTTATGTCTGGAGTTTAAGAATATAATTTTTAAAAGAGGTGCTCACGCCTTCGGGCTAGTCCTAGCATACTCAACATATGGGCATGAGCACACTGATTCATCAGTATCTTGTATCAGAAATGCAAACGGCCACAAATGAACAGCAGAAAGATCAATGGGGAGTTATACCCAGCTACATTTAATAAATAACCACCCCACTTTTAATGCAAGAAGCGTCAATCCAGCAAGCATTCGATGCAAGGTCTACGTGAAGGGAAAGATTAGTAACAGGAGAACTTGCAATGTTCCCAGGTAATGTTAAATTACAAAACCTCTGGCCCCATAACGTTCTCACAAATAAGGTAATAATCGCATTTATCTTGAAATTCTCCACTGCTGCCCTAGGGGTAGCGTAAGACAAGGCCACAGCATACAATATGGCCAATATGCATATGGCAAATGTTGAAAGTTCACCTTGATTTCACATGTACCAAAGGGTAGTTATGCTGTTAATTTCAATAGTAGGTTGCTTTTTACAATAAAAGGTGCACATAAAAAGGATGAAACAGCAGTCAGATGATCTCATACACAAGGCACTTAAAACAACTTCTGTGCACAAAGGAATGCAAATAGGTCCTCTCCAATAGTTTTCAGAAGCTGTTGGTGTTGTTAGTGTTTCAATCAGAAAATGTACTCATTTCTGCCAAAGGGAAAGAAGAGTTTAAAAAGACCCTTTACTCAAAGCTTCACAGAGCTTGCTTTCTCTCCAGCCATTTCTCTCTCATCAGCTAAAATCAGAGTAAAAGCATTTCCAACTGGTCAGTTTTACTGAAAATATTATCAGCTTTTCAGTTTTATTTATAAATACTTAGCTCATACATTTACAAAATGCGGACAGTTAAAACTTGCCATCATTCCATTTACAGACCAAAATGTATACCCAGGGGACAAGAGAACGAACCTTTGCAGACACATGGTCAGGACAAACAACAGATCACAGAGCATCACTACCAAATGTTTACTGCATAACAATGCAAAAGCTTTCTCGAAGCAGCAAATTCTGTAAAATGAAACCCACACCGACATTAGCTGGAAATAATTCATTAAATGAAGGGTTTAGCATCTTTTGTTGTTTTCACAGTACAGAGCGTTATTAGAGTATATTAAATTCTAGTAGAGCTAATCAGTTTTACACACCTCACTTGTCCACACGATCTCTAGGTTCTTACCACTAGCAACTACACATTACCTTGGCAGGTGTTCAAAGGGTAGCACACACTTCTATAAATTAGAAAGTGGGAGAACATAGGCAGAGTCAACAACAAATATAATTTAAAAGGCTAAAATGGATAAATCTCACTTTGTTCTTATGTTCCTCTATACTGCAACATAACAGTAGCTATCCTGACATCCGTTCACCTACGTAGATCACATTTGCTGAACTGACATTCTGGTTCCACTGTTGGTGCGTATTTTCAAAAGCAAACAGCGTAGTTACACACTGATGTGCAATCTGAGTGTTTTAGTATTAACGAATCAGCAATTAATCTTTTAAAAGGCAAATGATACCCTCTCAGAAGAATGGAACAAGTAATACATTAGAACTAAAAACCTGTTATAGCAGCCCTTCTGACTGAAATGCAATGGCCTGTGGTATGTGAGAGGTCAGACTAGAGCAGGGGTGGCCAACCTGTGGCTCCAGAGCCACATGCGGCTCTTCAGAAGTTAATATGTGGCTCCTTGTCTAGGCACCGACTCCGGGGCTGGAGCTACAGGTGCCAACTTTCCAATGTGCCGGGGGGGTGCTCACTGTTCAACCCCTGGCTCTGCCACAGGCCCTGCCCCCACTCCACCCCTTCCCGCCCCCTCCCCTGAGCCTGCCATGCCGTGGCTCCTCCCCCTCAGAGCCTCTTGCACGCCACAAAACAGCTGATCAGGAGGTGTGGGGAGGGAGGCGCTGATTGGTGGGGCTGCCGGTGGGCGGGAGGTGCTGGGAGCGGTGCTGGGGGGGAGGGGCTGCTGACGTATTACTGTGGCTCTTTGGCAATGTACATTGGTAAATTCTGCCTCCTTCTCAGGCTCAGGATGGCCACCCCTGGACTAGAGCATAACAGTGCCCCCTGTGGCTTTGAAACCTACGAATGAATCATCTAAGTCACAGGAACATAGGCACTGCCGTGCTAGATCAAAATCAATGGTTCAATTAGTCCAGTACCCTGTTTTTGAAATTGGACAGCACCACAGCTGTTTAAAACGAAGGTTCAAGAACCATTATGCTAGGAAGTTATGGGATAACCTGCCTCTAGGTAAGCGTTAAGACAGGATACTTCTTTACAGTACATATAAAAACTGGACTGGATCATTACAAAATGTCCCAAGTGATGGAAGCCCCATTACTTCCCTGAAGTGACTATTCTGCAGAGCTATAGCTCTCACTAACAATTTTTTTTCTGATATTCAGTTTAAATTTTCCTCTCAATTTCATCCCATTCCTCTAAGCAATATCCCTTTGTTGCAGCTTAATTCATTCCTCTCCTCACTGCCCCTTTAAATAGATATAGACAGTTGTGCCCCTCTCAAACATTGCTTAGTCAAACTATACAGTATATACTTGGCTTTTAATCCTTTTAGAAGTCAGGCCAAGCTCTCGGAGAAGTTGGGTTGCTCTCCTCTGAACTCCTCCGATTGAATCAATTTTTATAAGAACATAAGATCGGCCATACTGAGTAAAATCAAAGGTCCATCTAGCCCAGGATCCTGTCTTCTGACTGTGGCCAATGCCAGGTGCCCCAGAGGGAATGAACAGAACAGATTATCATCAAGTGATCCATCCCCTGTCGCCCACTCCCCGCTTCTGGCAAACAGAGGCTAGGGACACCATCCCTGCCCATCCTGGCTAATAGCCATTGATGGACTTATCCTCCATGAACTTATCTAGTTCTTTTTTGAACCCTGTTATAATACAGAAGTGCTCAGAACTGAATACAACAATCCAGGTGCAGTTACAGCAAGGCTTTAGAAGTGATGTCTATGTGCAATTTTGTATTTCAAATTATTCCCCCCACCCCTGCACCCAAATGCAATAGCTTACAGTTTTCCAAGTCTGCACCTCATTTTTTTTTGGTTCAAATGTCTAACCATTCTAGCTATTTCCTGGCCTTGCTGATATTCACAACTCCTCCCAAGTTACTGTGAATGTCCTGAGCGTGCTGTTTACCACCTTCTAGATAACTAATAAAGATGTTAAGAGTGGACAGCGCACAGGTCCCAGTGATACTCCACACCCAACTGAACATGCTACTGTTTATCTCTACCTTTTAATAGCTGGGGCCTTCAGGCAGTTTTTGATCCCATTGACAGCATTTCTACCCAGGCCAATATGAATTGATTATTAGACTGACACAGGCTACACTTGTGCCACATTTCTGCTCTTTCTAAAGTAGAAATCAAGCTTGGTGTCTTGATCCCTGATAAAGGGACAATTAAGAATTTGCAGTGAAACTAACTTTGGCCCTATGAAAACTAATGTGGAATTAAATGCACGTCCATACCTCAAAGACATTAACATTCCAAACAAGCTGCAGACTGTTGTCTTGACAAAAGCCACCATTATTTACACATTTAGACTACTTGTAGACATGAATAGCCTCCAGTTCACAGATGAAAGGATAACCATCTATCAGTGCTGGATTCTAAGTGTGGATAACAGAACACAATACAGTGAAATCTGCATTAATGGCCATCTCTAGTTGACAATCCTGTCTTATGAGACTGCTTTACAATCTCCCTCAAGGTTTCCAGCACAATTTTGTTTGACCTGTTATGAAAGACAAACTTTACTAGGTATCTGTTTGTTGATCCCTGGGGTGGCTGCTTAGGACGACTTTCACAGTATATATATTTACCTCTGCTGAGAATGTAAGTACTAGTTGCATGCTCTTCCCTACTTTAAGATACTTAAAGATCATCTATGCCAACACTCTAAAATATTCTCTAACTTCTGTTTGAAAAGCTGATTTTTAAGTCTATTTCCGACTGACTGCAAAAATCTTCTTAGAGTAGTTCAAAGAAAAATATCTAAACAACAGCCTGACTCCAAGTAACTCAGTTTAAAACATTTGCACAGGTTCTAGATGACCAAAGGTCTTAAATATTCTTATAAAAGTTGTAATGTTCAGCGCTTCAGGAAGTTCAAACAGCTGCAGCCAAGGGCCAATAGATTTTGTAATGGCCAACCAAATTTAAGAGAAGATTTGTGCTCTATTGGGTATTTGAATGGAAAAACTCCCAAAGGAGCTAGTTATCTGTTGCTTAGCTGCACACTAATAAAATGGTTTCCCTGCAGGTAAATGACTTTCTATTACTATGATGTGCCCTAGGAAAAATACTAATTGAAAACACTGTTCTAATATGTCCAGCTGGAAAATATTAGCTCAGGATGGAACTAGCTTGACACTAAGCTGCCAGCTGGCCATGCACAATGGAAAAGGAAAGAGGCCACATTCCCCATTTTTCAACTCTCTTTTGTACCCCAAATAAAGTAGTTATTAACCCAAAACCTCTGATTCATGTGAAAAAAAAGCCATGGGTTTGTGATTAGCACTAAGAAATCTGTAGTTCTGGTGCCAAATGTGTACAGGGGAGGGTAAGCCAAATACAGGATCAACAACGGTGGCACACTGAATGGTAGAGTGACTGGATAACCACTTACGGTTCAATAACGTACCCAACATTTCTGTTTTCAATCTCCCTGCTCTGGCAATAGGAAACAGAAGGCAAAATATGCAGTTCCATAGTTGCGTATCTGCCCACTCCACATCAACTCAGATTCCTGCAATTCCCTTCAGCTAAGGCCTGGTCTACACTACGACTTTAATTCGGATTTAGCTGCGTTAATCCGAATTAATCCTTAACCCGTCCACACAACGGAGCCAGTTACTTCGAATTAAAGGGCGCTTAAAATCGATTTCTGTACTCCACCCCGACGAGCGGAGTAGCACCAAAATCGATTTTGTAAATTCGAATTAGGGGTAGTGTGGCCGCACACCACCGAATTAATGTGGTTAAAATTAATGGGGTAGTGTGGCCGCACACCACCGAATTAATGTGGTTAAAAACCGAATTAATGTGCTTAGTGTGGCCGCGCACAATCGAATTTATACAATCTGTTTCCCAAATTCGAATTATCTAAATTCGAATTAATCTCATAGTGTAGACGTACCCTAAGAGTATTTCCAACCAAAGAGCAATGGGAGTGTGGACTAAGATGGTGGCTTCTCCTTTGCAAATTATTTGGGGAATTCCAGTGCAAGTGGAAAAGGACTGGGAGAAAAACTGAAATTGACCAAAGGGACATGTAGACGACATATTCAAAACTGAATATACCTGTTAGGTGTAGTTTCCACTGCTTTCATTGGAGTATTAGTCAACAATCTAGACCATCTCTCTGGGGATATTTTCTGCAATACTCAGAGCCTACATTTTTCCTTTGCAGCCTTTTAATTTCTCCCCCAAACCATCCCATCTGCACTGGAATGCTTCAGAAAGTTTGTACACATTAGCCTCAATTCCCTGTCTCTGGTACGATTGTCAAATTCAGCAAGCTACAGAAATGATTGGAATTCTTAACTATCCTTTTACTCTTGAAAAGCTGGCCTTCACCGCCAATTCCTCGGCCATGTAAGAATGTCAGAGCCTGCCAGGTCTGACAAATCAGATAAGAAAAGATGGCAGCCAGAGAGCAGGTATCACATAGAAGTGAGAAAGGAAATGAATGAGGTCCTATATGTGTTGCTATTTATGGAGTCCTTCACAACAGAGGGGCAGCCCTGTTTAACGTAGTTCTAATCAAAAAGAAAAAACAAAAGGAAAGGATAAAGAGAACAGAAAAACGTCCAAAGGAAAAAAATTAGTTCAGAAAGCTAAACAGGAGAGGAGAGGAGGAAATGAACAGATATTGAAACATCCAAAGTGAAAACAAAAACTGAACAGAAGATATTAACTGCAAACAAACTTGTCATGAAGTCAAGTTTGGTTCTGGGCTAATACTGCAGGAGTGGTGTTTTCAGTTAAACTAATTTTTCTAGAAATAAGCTAAGTAATGGAAAGAGGGGAAGGGGAAGTGCCTGCAGGAAGACTGGTTTCATATAGCATCTAACTCATTGCCACTTCTTTTTGCCGTTCTAATAGCAAACGTAAAGCTGCTTTTTTCCCATGGTAAATGTCATTTTAGTTTAGATGATAGATCCTGTGAAAAGTCAGAGCAGAACTTTAATAATTCATGCTAGCCTGAACTTCTTAACCTTGATTTGAATTTAACAAAGACTGTCTGTTTTCATACTAATGATAAACGTATGCACGGTTTTTACAGCATTATTTTTGTTTTAAAGAAAGCTGGCTTTTCTGTAAACTCTATCAGTTTATTTCCCCAGACTAACAAGATTAAGAGGGAAACATACAAACAAGTGAGTTGCACATACAGTGTAAAACAGCAGGAGAAAAAGGCGGCCCCTGTAATATATTTTTATAGTACACCTATGTGAACTAAGCCAATATGTCAACATCTCTGTCAAGTAATACAGCTGTTGCATTTCCCCTAAAAAATAATGTTCACAGTAGTGCTGGACTGAGTTTACAGAAACTGAAGTCAACTAATTTAGTCACCAAACAGGCATAGTGCAGGCAAGCTTTCCTGCAGTGGCCCACCAATATGCTTTGATCTTGATTTGGAGGGACCTTTTTTCAGGGAGAGAAGAATGTCCATAACCATTCATTGGAGCCTCTGCTGAGATAACAAAAGTGCCAGTTTTTATGATCACGTGTGTGATATGGACAACTGGTTCCATAAAGACTTTCTGTAACCACCTACTTCAGACTCTAAAAATGGAAAAGACCTAATAGGGGATCCAGGATATTAAAGAATCACAGAAATGAAGGTCTACGAGGGACCTCAGTAGGTCATCTGGTCCAGTCCCCTGCACTGAGGCACGATGAAGCATTATCTAGACCATCCTTGACAGGTGTTTGTCTACCCTGCTCTTAAAAACCTCCAATGATGGAGATTCCACAACCTCCTTAGAAAATTTGTTCCCACACTTAACTACCCTAACAATTAGGAAGTTTTTCCTAACGTCTAACCAAAATTTCTCCTGCTGAAGTTTAAGCCCATTACTTCTTGTCCTGTCCTCAGTGGAGAAGGAGAACAATTGATCACTCTCGTGTTTTTAACAACCTTTTACGTACTTGAAGACTTATCACATCCCTCCTCAGTCTTCTCCAGACTAACCCCCCCGCTTTTTTTCCCAATCTTTCCTCATATAGGTCATGTTTTCCAGACTTTTAATAATTTTTGTTGCTTTCTTCTGGACTTTCTCTAATTTGTCCACATCTTTCCAGAAGTATGGTGGCCAGAACTGGATGCAATACTCCAATTGAGGCCTTATCACTACTGAGGAGAGTGGAAGAATAACGTCTCATGTCTGGCTTAAGAACCCTGCTAATACATTCCAGAATGATGTTTGCTTTATTTGCAATAGTATTACATTATTGACTCTCATTTAGTTTGTCATCTTCTATAACCTCCAGATCCTTTCCGGCAGTACTCCTTCCTAGGCAGTTATTTCCCATTTTGTATTTGTGCAATGTATTATTCCTTCCTAGGTGTAGTACTTTGCATTTGTCATTATTGAATTTCATCCTATTTATTTCAGACCATTTCTGCAGTTCGTGAAGGTCATTTTGAATTCTAATCCCGTTATCAAAAGGGCTTGCAACCCCTACCAGCATGGTGTTGTCTGCACACTTTATGAATGGACTCTATCCCATTATCCAAATCATTTATGAAGATATTGACTAGAACTGGACCCAGGGCAGACTCCTACGGGACCCATTTGATAGGCCCTTCCAGATTGATTGTGAAACAGTGATAACTACTCTGAATTTGCTTTTCCAACCAGTGTGCACCAACCTTATAATACATTTGTCCAGGCTATATTTCTCTAGTTTATGAGGTCATGTGAGAGAGCATTAAAAGCCTTACTAAAGTCAAGATATATCACATCTACTGCCTCCCCCCCATCCACTAGGCTTGTTACCATGTAAAGAAGGTTATTTGGATGGTTTGATATGATTTGTCCTTGATTTATCACCTTATTTTCCTCTAGGTGCTTACAAATTGATTGTTTGATTATTTGCTCCATTATCTTTCTGGGTACCAAAATTAAGCTGACTGGTCTATACCCTGTTTCCCCGAAAATAAGACAGTGTCTTATATTAATTTTTGCTCCCAAAGATGCGCTAGGTCTTATTTTCAGGGGAGGTCTTATTTTTCCTGGAGCTTCGGGGCCTTATATTCCGGGGTGGCCTTATTATCGGGGAGGTCTTATTTTCGGGGGGATGCCTTATATTACAGCGAGAGGCAAAACTGGAAGTAGGTCTTATTTTCGGGGGATGTCTTACTTTCGGGGAAACAGGGTAATTAGGGCTCTGTGTCCAACATGGAAGTCACAGATTCCATGACTTCTGCGACCTCTGTGACTTCTGCAACAGTGAGTGTGGCTGACCCCAGGGCTGCCCAAGCATCTGGCTCCAGGACTAGCTGCCCAGGTGGCCCTGGGGACAGCCACACTAGCCACTGCTCGGGTGCCCCCCGGGAGTGGCCGTGGTCCATGTCCTCCCCCTCCCCCCCAAAGGACCCCCCAGACATGCCCCACCCCCAAGATTTAGTCACAGGTATTTTTAGTATAAGTCATGGATAGGTCATGGGCCGCGAATTTTTGTTTATTGCCCGTGATATGTCCATGACTTATACTAAAAATATCCGTGACAAAATTGTAGCCTTATCTAGAATTCCCTCGGTTGTCCTTATTCTCCTTTTTATAGAGAGGGTCTATATTTGCCCTTTTTCAGTTTTCTGGAATCTCTCCTGTCCTCCACGAGTTCTCAAAGATAATCACTAATGGCTCATATCTCCTCACACAGTTCCTTTAGTATTCTAAAATATAGTTCAACAGACTCTGTCGACTTGAAGACACCTAATCTTTCTAAGAAATTCTTAACTTGTATCAAACTTTTTCAGTGTGTGGACCACATCTTAACAAAAAGATTGTCTTTTGGTTCATCTCTCTGTCAATTCTAACTCAGAGGCATTTATTTAACACCCTTTTAGAAATTATAGAAACTACCTACCAGTTGGACGTACCGAGGGCTTACTATTCAAAAGAACTGAGCACTCACAACTCAAATTAAAGTACATGGGAACAGCTGATGTTCCAAAAATTCAGGCCCCATAAGTATCTCAACTCAGTTGCCCAATCATCGAAACGCTTAAAATTAGTGGATACTCTTGCGAGTTTTTTGCCTTACTTTCTCTATTGCTCAGTTCCCTATTTGCAAAATAGGGACAATACCTCCCTGCCGGAGACAGAGGTTATGATAAATTGATGAAGCACTCAGATGCTGTGGTAATGCAAACCCGAGAAAACTCTGTGAACAAAATTAATTCTAAATTCAATGCAACGTTTGGACAGTATATAGCAAATACGGTAGGGGGTGCACATTGAATAGTGAGGCTGAAAAGCAATGCTGAACTGCTGCCTCACTTATGGAGAACTGTCCATCCTGTGCCCTGAATGAGGCAGAAGTCCTATGGAAAAAATAGTATGAACATGTAATTAAAGACTACCAATTCATATGCATTAGGTGCAGAACTAAAGTCACATGGGCATCCTAATTCTGGCATTTCCTGGCACCTGAATTCTGGACTTTGCAACTTTAACATTCTTTTATCAGTGTTTTTGTTATATTTTATATACATACATAAACACACCCCACATATATTCTAAATGGAAGGAATATTTTTTTCATCATCATGGTAAGGGCAGGCAAGAAGATTTTGTGCCGAGGCTCTTAAGTGAGAGTGCCATAAACTTAGAGACTAAGTATGTGTACAGTAGATAGACAAATTATACTCAGGAGAGCTTCGCTTTGCTTTCTAGTGTACAGGTCTGATATCAGAAATTTACCACAGCCATGATCTCTCTCAAATGCTTCATCTTCCCTTTTAACTCTGCAGTTTCCTACAATTACAACATACTGCATCTAAAAGTATTCCAGAGTAGGGGGGAGACACTTTGTAATTCTCTCCTCCCTCCTACTTTGTATGCATCACATTTTGTTGTGAACATTTATTTGCATCAAAAAATACATTTATATCTTCACAGAATTCAAAGACAATTACTCTTCTGTTCCTTTTGAGAGACCTCACAAAAACTGTTTCTATTTGCAGCACCTACAGCTATTTCCAGCCAACTGTTCTGCTGTGTTAAGCTGTATCCTTCTTCATTACAAGCATAAAAACTAAAAATTGGTGTAACTTTTATTAAAATGAGTGTAGTCCAAAATATGTAAATGCATAACCTGAAGGCACAACATTAAGTCAAAACAAGATGATGGCTTTCAAGTGCTTATAGTTCCCTACAGGTTGCCAATGAGCAGCAGATTTCCATTACTGCTTTATCCACAGTTGAGAACAAACATCCATGAAGATTAATTACAGGTAGGACTGTCCAAACAGCATGAACTCTCACCTTTATGCTTCCTCCAATGAGATCAGGCGGCTCTTCATCTGTTTCTAAGGCAACATTGATGGAGGCAAAGGGACGGCTAGCCATCTGTTGCATCTCACGGAGTAGTTGCTAGTGAATAAACACAGAGGTATTAATACACTGTTCCAACGTAAAGAATACAAAAATGTTCGACAGATTTTACTGAATATGGAAAGATATGGACTCCAGCATGCAAACGCTTCAAAACAAATTCCTGATGCTTTCACTGGGCATAAAGATGACACAAGGGAACCTGATGAGAACAATTTCGAAATAAAACCAATTGTATAAATATAAACAGGTGTAAGTCACTCCAATGTGAAAATTTTGTATGTCTACACAAATCAGACAGCTGCCAGTGTACTTACCATATTGGTATACCACAAATTAATATTAAACATCCCTGTGTATTATTCTCAACACTCCAAATGCATCTGTGAACAGCAAGCATGGCTTGCAGGAATATGTTTTATTAAAACACAGTACACGTTCCTGAATAAATCTTTAGAAGCTCCTAAAATACAAGAGGCATCTTTTATTGTTCTCTTTACAAGTTGAGTTTTAGTGTTACGGTTCTCTCTCAAACATACAATGGCAGTCTCTACATGGCAGACTACAGTTCCAATTTTAGTTTAGCAGTAGTAGGAAAAGATATCCTTTTTAGCTCCTGTGGTTAAAAGTCCCTTGCTCTAATTGCAAATCAAGTGATTGGTAATGAGACGTAGGTGTCAAACATCAATTCCAGCAGGAATGGGAATGATGTGGCACCCTGCCCGTAAATAATCAAATAGCATCAGCCACTTAAAGATCAGTATACTAATGAAATCCCTTTGATTTATATACTGTACTGTATTTAGTATAACACTTTTGTATTCTATTACCTGTCAATCACCTTACTAGAACTACTATTTCTGATCCCAAAGCAACTTTGCAGACATATGGAACAGTACTGTATCACTATTCATGGCTTGGTCATGTCCCTCCAGATGATGTCCGACCATCTAGTCGGTGGTTGGCCTCTGGGTCTGACTGACTTTGGTTGTACTTGCACTATTTTCACTGACATCCTATCATCTGTCTTCTGCAGTGTCTGCACACCATTGTAATCTTCTGAATTGCAGCCAATCCCATATCCTGATTTCACATCCTACTCTCCTTCTAACTTAACTTGTCTTAAAATCATTCCACTATACAACTGCCATCTTCTGAAGAACTTATCTTTATTGCCTCCAGCCTTCTCATGTCTGTTCATTTAACGCAGCTGCCTCCAGAGTAATACTGTTACTCTATGGTCTGGAAGTAAAGTAAAGTATAATTTCCAACTGTGAGCTCTTCCGTACCCAGACAATGTTGTCTCCTGTATGGCAGCAAAGGAAACTTGTAATTTCCTTAACTCTATCGCTACTAGCATGGGTCTGGCCTGGAGCAAACAGGGTTCTGACATTCTAGCTTGGAATACATGTAATATGTTTAGCCGTTACCTGAAATGCATGACCATTTCCATTTGCTAGGTTTGATAAGGCCTGGCTCAAATACCATGTAAGTCAGTCTTGACTTGCTGTACTCTTTTTATAACAAGTAAGTTTCAGATGTAATGGCTTACTAGGCCAATCCGTCATATTCAGTTAATAATGATTTAGTTGGTGTTGGTCCTGCTTTGAGCAGGGGGTTGGACTAGATGACCTCCTGAGGTCTCTTCCAACCCTAATATTCTATGATTCTAATAGGAATGACATGTCATAGCCTGCTGGCCTACGTTTCACCCTAGTCCTCTTGCCTTCCCAGGTTAATGAGCATGGATATCAGTACTAAATGTATTCTATACTCAAAAAGCTAGACTACTGAGATGTTGCCAAAGATTGCAAGTTAAAATACTCCCCCTCCCCCCATCCTTTCAATGTTCTTACTATTGGTAGGTCAAAAAATCAACTAATTATTGTTTGCAGGACTCAAGATGTGTTATGCAATTTGCAAACAAAATAAGATGAGTCCCTTTCTCGGCCAACCTAAGACGACAGTCTCAGGGTGGCAGAAGAGGATATAACATACCAGCAAAGGGAACAAATTTAGGTTTAGCAGACAGTCCTTTAGAGCCATAATTTCTGTATTTTCTTTAAACAGTGCACCTCCTTCTGTCTCCCTTCCTCTCTTGTCCAGCTGACTTCTGCTCAACTCATTCATTGCTGACCGAGGTTAAGAACATCCTTGTTCCCCATCTCTCTTCTACTCTGCCATTTCCACCCACAGACAGGAAGTGGGGAGCGAAAACACTGACTTGGTGAATTTGAAATGGGATATATAGCTGCAGGTCCCTGGTGTGAATGTAGACAAGGTCAATAGTGACCAACAATCTCTGCTATCTAGTCTTGTTTCAGTTTGGTGCTTTATGTGAAAAGCTGTTTTACTGTAGTTCCCATGGATCGGTATCCACATCATACAAATCATCATCCGGTTTTGCACTCTTGTTGGCAGTATCTGCGAAGGCACCAAATAGGAGACTAAGAGACCACTCCTCTCATCCCTAGAGTTGAGACACACTGTACTCCTGGGGGAATTCTGCGCCACTGCGCAACACAGAATTTGTGCACAATTTCACGTTTTTCCTGCAGAACTGGGGCTGCAGAGCTTCTGGGAGCCACTAGGGGCCGCTGGACTCTGCAGAGCCCAGCTCTCAGTGAGCAGAATGCCCAGCCCGCGGGGACAGAGGCTGCATGCTCTGGCTGCCCGGTTTGGCAAAGGGTGAGGAAGGGCAGGGCTGCACCACACCACGGCCCCTGGCAGGACAGTAAAGAAGCTGAGGTGGACTAAAGGCTCTGGGGATGTAGGTGTCTGGGACGGGTGCTGCCCCACGGCTGGGCTCTGGAGGGAGTGGGGTGTGAGTGTCTGGGCAGGGCAGCTCCAGGCACCAGGGTTGCAAGCAGGTGCCTGGGGCGGCAAATGAAGGGGGGGCGGCACGTCCGGTGGCGGGGCCGTCACTCCCTCTCGGAGTGAAGGACCTGCCACCGAATTGCCGCCGTAGAATGAAAAGGCGGTAGAGCTGCCGCCAATCGCGGCTTTTTTTGGGGGGGGCTGCTTGGGGTGGCAAAAATGCTAGAGCCGGCCCTGTGGCTGGGCTCTGGGGAGAGGGAGTGCAGATGTTTGGGCTCTGGGGATGCCCATGGCTGGGCATTGGGGGGGAGAGGGGTGCGGATTTCTGGGCTCTGGGCGTGTCCACGTCTGGACTCTAGGAAAGGGTGGTGTGGATATCTAGGCTTTGGGGGTACCCCGTGCCTGGGCTCCAGGGTGGGTGAGTGTGTCTGGGCTCTGGGGATGCCCATGGCTGGGCACTGGGGGGAGAGGGGTGCAGGTTTATGGGCTCTGGGGGTGTCCACGGCTGGGCTCTGGGAAAGGGTGGTGTGGATGTCTAGGATTTGGGGATACCCCGTGCCTGGGCTCCAGGGTGGGTGTGAGTGTCTGGGCTCTGGGAGCCCCACACAGCCCCCTCCAGTACCCCCCAACTGGAACTGGGTTGTCATAGGGGTTTCTTTAACTCTATTCCGGGGGTGGGGAGGATCTTTTTTGTTGTTGTGTGTATTGTTGACAGGTATTTTGAAATAAATTACTGGTGTGATTACGTTATGTTATTTTGACAAATAAAATATACAGAATTTTAAAATATTGTCTGCAGAATTTTTAATTTTTTGGCGCAGAATTCCCCCAGGATGATGTGGTGAGGCTCAGACCACTATGCCTCTTCTATGGACAGAGGACTTCACTTTGTAGGATTTCAATCCAGCACCTTTCACCAACACAAAATTAAATAGCAAATCTTGGTCTGATTTCTAAAAGATTAGCAAAAGCAACAAGCTATACAACACTGATTCGAGATATCACCACAAACAACGTAAAGGGAAATCCTAGAAATCAGATTTTCTGTGCCTATGTTGATCTTTTTGACTACTTGCCAGGCAAACTCAGCAGTGGTAAGGAACCACTCACTGATCTACTAAACCTCCAGAGTTTTAGAACACTTAAAATACACTCAGCAGATCGCAAACTAAAGCAAGTGTGAAGCAGATTGTTGAGTAGTCATTCCCATAACTGTCCCCTTCAGCTATCATAAAGTGCTTTGTATAACGGCTGCAAAGTCAGAGAACAAGCTGTCCTGAAAAAGATGTCCAAAAGAAGAATGAACTAACTCTTACAAGCAAGTTTAGTTTACTAAGCACAGTGTGGGGTTTAGCAACATCACTCCTGTTGAAATCAACAGAAACGTTATGGGATAAAATCCTGGCAACACTGTGAAAATACAAACAACTTTGAAGTGACATTACTGCCTACATTTTCAGAATTGGACAAGGATTTAGCTCTGCAACTACCATTCATTTCAACAAAGGATTGTACCTCTCAGTAGGAGTAATCTGAATATGTGTAATACTGTATAAATGCTGGCTATTATAGCCAGTTATTACAACAGACATCTATTTCAGAATAAAGTCTGGCTCTATCTCAACAACTGTATGGTTATATTTTAAGATGGAAAACCACTTCCTGTGTTTCAAACAGACTGACAGCTCATCTAAAGATAAGGAAGTCCTTTCAAAAGGCAACCCAACAAACATAGCCTGCGTACTTAACCTGCACCGGTTGAAGTTTGGCAGTTCGGCCTGTGTGCATATTTTAACAATATTGCCCCAGTTACGTGTTAAGCTCCCTGATGTAAAGCCTGGTTGCTTTTCATATTTGTATAAAGGAAATCATGTAACAAAAAATAAGATCCACTATAAAAATGGGTTCTAGAAATAAATATTCCTCAATTAAGACCTTATTTTTCCCCAAGAGAGAGACATTTTGTACACTTAATCTGTGCACATATATCCCTGCTGAAAGACTGTCAATGGGGTTGATGTTTTAATGAAGGTTTTGTGTTATAGAGCTAGGGAGATACATTTTGCATGTGCAGTGTGTGTTCTTATCTGGAGAGAGAAAAGAAGATTCTAGTGAAAATGCAAAGTTTGTCAGTGGAAACATGCTATGTGGATATCAGGTTATGGTAAAGAGATGTCCCATCATTTGGAATTGCCTTGCTTTCAGTGGTTTGCTTTGTGGGATGTCACACAACCGACCTTAATCAATCACTTTTAAACAGTGTTGTTATTTATATAATACATAATTGATAGGGCTGCAGGAGTGTTTTAAATCACTTGTGCCCTGAACGAATACTTTAAGTCAAAATGTACTGTAAGTTCACAATATGATATAATATATACCGCCGCTTGGAATGGCCAATACTCAGTACTGATGCAACTACATTTTTAAATCAGTGGAACATGTGCAAGTCTAATTCATACTGAGCATCGCAAGCTAAAGAGATTACAGGGCAGTTGGCATGGAAACAGAGCCCCAAGGCTTTGGTACAACAAGAGACTAAGACTATTTGACAGTAACAAACTGAGCAGACAGCATGTGGTAGGGAGAAGAGGGTATCAAGAACGGACGACAATTGGGGGTGCCCCTCACATGGACCCAAGATAGCAAGTTGATGTTGAAGAAACTACACTGTTTCAGATCAGTGGCTCTTTAAAATCTAGTAGCTGTAATTCTCAGAACTGCATATATGTGAACAGACACCCCAGTGGTGGGGAAACCCCACATTAATATTGATGTGTTATTGATCTGAGAAGAAAGAGCTTGAGAACTTAGGGAAATTGTTCAAGTGTCTTGCAATGGTAGAGTATTGCACGAGAAAGTGAAAAATGGCCATCTGGGTTGCTGGGTTGATTTATTAAAATAACTCAAGATGTATTTATTCTTGGGCAACGAAAGCTTGATCATTATATTCAGAGTAATAAAACAGTCCCCACTTTCTGTGTAATCATCCTGTTACCATCAATCTAAACAAACAACCCCTTCCTGAGTCTATCCCCTCCTCGGATTCTGATGGCTTCTTGAAAGGGACATCAATTCTTCTATGAAGGAAAAAAAAACTCAACAGTATTTTGGGTCTCAACTGCTACTTGTAAATCTTGGTTAAAAAACAGCGACACGATTTATTACTAAAAACTGTAATGAAGATAAAACAAACACTCATTTTTACCTTTATCATCTTATACTGTTATGCACTAAAAAAAGGAGCAAGAGTAGCAAACAGCATTTCACCTTTATTATTTCTTCGACTGATGCCCCAAAGGGGTTTAGGCACCTACCAAAACAAAAAGATGTGATCCTTAAGGAGCTTACGCACTCCAATGCTGTGTGACACAAAAAGGGGGAAACAAGAGAGTAAGGAGGGGTTGTGGAAGTAAGAGTAACATCAATATGGTTATGCAGTACTAGAGAACAGACATATGTCAAGAGGCTGATTGACACACAATGCAACATTAAGACTCTAAAGGGATTCTAGGGTCAAATTATCCTTAGTGGGGAGAGCAGGAATAATACAATGGGGGGCCCTGAAGTTGAAAATGAGTAGCAGAAGGGAAAATACAAGAGGAAGAATTCCAGGAAAATAACTTCTCTCTAAAAAAAAAATAAAAAGCCACAAAAACTGAAAGAATATAAAGTGTTTTTCCAAGATGTAAAGATTCATTAATGGTTTTTAGAGCAATCTTAAATACTTCATTTTTCAGAATCAGTTCTGGAGATGCAGATCCTTCTGGATCCTTAGTTTTTAGAGCTGCAACTGGCCTGTGCATCCAGTGCAAAGAAGATCTCCAGAAGACAATGAAACACAGCAAACTGTACGCTACTCTCTTTATCTTCATTAGGAGGTTTAATTTATTTGTAGTGGAGAGAGGTCAAGAATCGAAAATATCTTTCCCAATAATTTCTATTCTGCTAGCAGCACCTCCCACAATTTTGATACATATTGCTACTCCCAGAGGCTGTCCAAAATTGCATTTGTCCAGCATGGATACTGTGTCCTGGATCATCTGAAATCTGTCTAGTGATTGGTAGCTCTTTGTCATTGTAGTGTCTGTCTCCACTCCCAGGTGAATCATGGGTCGAGGGAATCAGGCAGCTTTTCCTGGTGTTATTGAGAAGCCATGTTCTTGTCAGCAATCCAGAGTTTGGGTTGTGGCATTGCATGCTGTGTCTTGCTGTGACTACCACCAGTCACTTAAGACTCTGGGTGGATCAGAAGGAAGAGTCTGTGTAGTGTATTAAATTGCTCCCCGTAAGAATGTGCTACTTACGGTGTACTACTTACGGCTGCCAGTCCTGCTGCTCTGAATGGCATGGTAAGGGGGCAGGGAGTGGGGGGGGGGGGGGGGGGGAGGGGGGGGGGGGATGGGGAGGGGGGAAGGGACTAAAAAAATAATTGGATAATAAAATCTATCAGTCGTACGAGGGAATGTGCAGACTAAAAAGACGGGCATGAGTGTATGGATGGTGAAATAAGGTAACCACATAACCGTGTTTAGCCCATTGGGTTATCTTTAGTCCATGCATTATACTTTTTCGGGACAATGGCTAAACATCGTCCCCATAAAAAAGACAAAAAGTGGGGGAATGTAGAAAGATGAGGCCTTGAAATATAAACCCTTGGTATCAGAGACCCGGTATGAGGCCTGAACTCAAGTAATGGTCAAGACTTTGTGAACATAAAGCAAAGTTAAGCTGTGAGCCAGAGGCAAGCCCTGCTCACAGAAGTTGGCAAGAAGAAGGCTGCTAATTGCACATATACACATATCTAAAAGGTATCAAGTCCTAACAGGATGAATTTGTGCCCGGATGGCACCAGAATATTCTGGTACGAACACATTCCACAGAGATAACGAGGAACAGGCTGACCCATCCTAAAGAGAGGGTCAAAAAGATAATATGATGGATAGAGTTGTTTGTTCGAACCAACATGTACCAGGAGAGAGGCAGCACCCTAACATGTAGAGGGGTTGTACCTCAATGCGTCAGGAGTGATGTGTAACTTGTTTGTACCTGTGTATAAGAATGCACCTCTGAGTGGTTGTCTTTGTCCGGCCTAGGGGGCAATGGAGAGTCCCGCCACTGACTGAGCTGAGTTCGTTGTCAGGGGGCACAAATTCGTATTCTGTCCTGTACAGTCTGCTGGAAATTATTACTGTGCTTCGTTTGACAATAAACCTGGCCGGGTGCCTTCGTACCTTATCGGAGTCTGTGGTCATTGGGGGTTCTCTCAGGGTCTGCGGTGTCAGCTATCTGCGCAGAGCCGAGGCAGCACACAGAGGGAACACACACACGCAGCCGACTGTTATCAACATTGGATAGAGCAGAGCACCACACTGGTGACGTCTGACGAAAAATGCTTGAAAGGAAAGATATTTTATTAATAAATTCCTTGCAGGCCATTGACTGACATTCTGTCCTGGAAAAAGTTCTGTAGGTTGGTTGGCTTATTTTTGTGTTGTGTTCTTTTGGTGGTAGTGGGTTTTGTGGTTCTTTTTCTTTCTTTCTTTTGTATGTGTGGTACTTCTTTCCCTGGCTAATCCCAGGGGGAGGTTGTACACTACTGATATTCATCTGGGGACCAAACAACAGAGACGGGCTCCTGGTACATATCTCTCAATTGTGAAAATAGCTTGTTAGCTGTCCCCAGGAGCCTGAAAGGCTGCCTTGCCTGTTCCCCCAGGCTAGCTAGCACCCAAGTAAATGCTGTAGGAGCAACCTGGTACCACTTGGAGCTTTTACTTAGGAAATCAGGATAATTTTAAACTTGGGAAGGGATTTATAATTTATCCCTCTGTAATCCCGTGATAGTGCAGCTTCATGGGGAGAGAAATCCTCATGTGTCTCTGGTCACAGGCTGCCTGAAATACTCAAGCCTTTAATGTGGAGGCAGTTTGGGGTGGAGAGAGAGAGACCCTTTCCCGACTTTCAGAGTGCAAGGGTTTACGGATGATTATCAGAAGGCACAACTCCCATTCTTCTGCTGCCTCAAATCTGAGCCCCTTTCCCTGGCAGAATGAGGGTCCTTGGGCTGAAAGCCAGACAGGCTCAGTTTCCATGAGGCTGCAATCTGAGGCAGTTACAGGCTTCTCTGCTTGGCAAGACATATTGCAGGGTGATGGAGGGCTGCTGAGCACACTACCGAACACTGCGAGAAAGACTATGACAGAGACAAACCCCAGCAAATGCTCCCTCATGGGGCAGAAGGCACAGGAGAAGGCGGTTTTATCCCCTGGCTTTCACCTCACTTATTTATTAATGATACTAATTGCTGCTTTGTGAAGGACACACTTGCCTTCGCCTTTTTGGGACACGGAGTCTCTGGGTTTTGCAGAACTTACTTCAAAGTATAATGAGAACACCCCAATTCACAGTGGGAAGAAGAGAGCTGTGTAGGTCCCCTGCTTCTTTTCCAAGGGATCCTGGGACCCAATTTATAACTTGCGGGGGGGTGGAGGGGGGACACGGAGCCAGGAGCCCAGAAAGGGTCTTATTTTTATGGTCCTTTGTTATGCCAGGACCTACCCCGGGGTCATCTGGATGAAGTCTGCATCCTCAGAGCCTCTTCCTATTCTGCACTGTCTCCTGGTCAGGTTTCCCTGTGGTGGAATCATGGCTTCTTGGGGGGTTGGGGCCACAACATGCCTGTCCGACTCAGAGCCTTGTGCCTTAGCAAAGATAGGGTTGGCTGGCTCGGTGCAGGTTGGGCATTTTTTTACCTTCTGCCATGCCTGGGAATGCTGCCTCATATACAGAGCACCTTTTGGATTCAGCCCACTGCTCTGGAAAGGGGAGCTCAGCAGGGAGGCGCTGTAGCAGAGGCTCCAGGTGGCTGTGACCACCACACTGCTCAGATCTCGGACTAAGAGAAGGCTTGAAAACAAACAAACAAACAAACAAACCTTTAACTGCCCAGAAAACACCTAAAAACAACAAATCTAAAAGAAAAGGACAGGAGTGAAGCAAACCGCCATTTTGCTGCTGCGGAGGCAGAAGATCTGTCAACAAGCAGGAGACAGGCTACGCTGCAGCTTTGAACCTCCTCTGGAAACTGCAGACAGGAAGGGAATAGCCCATACATATCAAAATTGTGGGAGCCTCTGGGCTGCAGCAAACAAGATTTTATCTACCTTGAAAATGATCTCTCCAGCAGCTTAGGCAGCCTTATGAGTCCTTGCCACGTTCCTAGTATGAGAAACTTGCTTCTTTTGCTACCCTTCTTATCTGCCCCTTTTGCATTTTCTGAATAGAAGTTCTATACCTCCTTTCCACTACAGAATGGTTTCTTTTTAATATTCAATTCCAGGAGCGTGGGAATTTATTCATACATAAACCCAGGCAAGTCCTCAAGCTCTCTCATTAGCAATTCCTTACGCTCAACATTTTTAACTCTCAACTGATTCTAGATCTTCTGTCTGCAGGGATGTTGATCGTCATCAGCTTTGGGGTGAATTTTGTTAACTCACCAGATTACTTTTTATTGGGATTTTTCAGAGTCGCTCTGATCTGGACGGAGCTCTGTTTTACAATGATGTCCAACACTCATAGCTGTCCATGTGCACTACAGTCTCTTCAAGTGAAATTAGATTTTGCATTTAGTTCATCTTGCCATGCAAAACAGCAGTCATTTCTCTCAGGCATCCTTGTGGGTTCTCTCTTTCCTCTTCCATGGCCCTCTGTACAAAGCTGCACTGGAGCACTCGATGGAGACCAGTAGTGTAAAGACAGGTTTCAGAGTAGCAGCCGTGTTAGTCTGTATCCGCAAAAAGAACAGGAGTACTTGTGGCACCTTAGAGACTAACAAATTTATTAGAGCATAAGCTTTCGTGGGCTACAACCCACTTCTTCGGATGCATATAGAGTGAAACATATATTGAGGAGATATATATACACACACACATACAGAGAGCATGA
>NW_020664984.1:0-24240 GCF_002925995.2 Terrapene triunguis | reverse complement strand
TCATGCTCTCTGTATGTGTGTGTGTATATATATCTCCTCAATATATGTTTCACTCTATATGCATCCGAAGAAGTGGGTTGTAGCCCACAAAAGCTTATGCTCTAATAAATTTGTTAGTCTCTAAGGTGCCACAAGTACTCCTGTTCCAGTAGTGTAAAGAAATTTGCCTCATCAGCTCTGTATCTCTTTGTAATTTTTAAATATGCAACAATGGTGCAAATCTATCCAGTGGAGGGAATGTAATGAATAGTTACAGTTACACACAGGCTTCAAAGGAAGTTTCGCTCTGTGGGAAATGCTGAAACCCAGTTTCTTCTTGATTAAAATTCTCAAGTAGACAGTGGCATCAAAACGGACCCGACCTGTGGTCTGTTACTTAACACTTCAGGAAAAAAGCTGATGAGATTTCAGATTGTGCAAGCAGCACCAAACTGCTGACCTTATCTTAAGTGGACAGTTCCTATCTTCCTATCACACAACACACTAAATTTAGTATATTTGAGCAGAAATCGGCAGTCCAGCAAGCACAAACTCAGTCCCCCTCATTTCTTAGAAAAATCAGTCTTTTCCCAGGGCAAGACTGAGAGCAATACTGATGCAGAATGAAAACGTCTCCTTCTCACTGACTCGTCTTTGATAAATACCTTCAATTCTAGCACCACCAAACCAAGTAGGATGCCGAGATGAAAAATATTCAAATCTCTCCGACCTTTCCTCAAAGCCCAACGCAATGTATAACAGGGGTAATTTAATCAAAGATCAAAAGCCAAAAAATAAATGGCCTGTGTGAACTGGTGGATTCCCACTGGTACAGGGAATTTGGCAGATGTTGGCTAAAGTGATTTGGCCTTCGAGCTAAGGCCCCAAAGTCTACCCTCTTCTGGGGCATCAAGTCCAAAAAGTCTTCCACCCTGCTCCTGGGCTCCACTACAGCCCTCCGGGGCCACCTTTTGCTCAGTCTCCAAACTCAGCTAGCAGCTTTGAGGAGGGGTACACAAACACTCAGCAGGCAGCCCACCCGGGAGTCACCCTGCTCCAGGACCCAATCTGCATGCTGTGGCTCTCTCCCTTTCCCCGGGATCTCCTGCAGGAGTAGTCTTGCTCCCTGCAGCTCTTACCCCAACTGGGCTATATGCTTGCTTTTATAATCACCTGAGCCCTAGCCAACCAGTTTTAGCTCGGAGCTATCTGAGCCATCAGAAGTGAGGCTAGGCCCCAATTTGCCTTAAAGGACCAGCCATCCCAATGACAGACTTTTTTGAATGCACACACAATTGCATGCATATATTTTAGGCTCTTAGAAATATATGATGTGTAGCTACAATTCAGATATTGGGGTTTGATTCAAAGTTTGAGTGCATATGGTTAGTTTGGCATCTGTTTATGTGCATACACAAATACCTATTTTTGTGCACACACATCAGGTATTACCCTACATTAGTCAGGCATGCACCAATGTACATGTTCTGTGGTGCATGCCTAACTCTGAAAAAGGTGTCCCACAGTGTCTTTAAAACCTGCTCTAGAGTTCTCATTTGATACCATGTGACAGAATTATAGTTTCCAGGCTATTGACAGTCACTCTCTGAATTTTAATTCTGTAAATAGGATACAGATAAATGCATAGATACATAAAATATAACTACCCCACAGAGAGGATCTCTGTTTTTTCAGAAATAAGTGAACAGCAGCATTTGGCTACAATTGTGTTAGGTACTATGCATGTCAACAAATAAATTTTCTCACTTTCATCATCACCGAAAATTAAGTTTTAATTCCCTGGAGCGGTGTTTGTATTAATGTTAGCTAATTAGTTTTGTAACGGACTTTGCAGGCTGTGTTAAAAAAGAGAAGAGGAGGGAATTAATGTCCAAATGCTTCTCACCAGGCATTTCCACACTTCAAATTATAACAAACCTAGCAAGTAAAGCTGCTGGGAACTTGTCTCATGCTGAAATGACAGTGCATCTTTACTTAATCAGTCCTGGATTAAAAAACTTATTTATCATAATCATGCCCAATAGGAGAGAACACAAAAGCTGACCTTTAATAAGCCAACTAAGACGTCATTTTTAAGAAGGAAGAGAGGTGCATGGTACATACAAAATACAAGACATACAATGACAAGACAGCACCTTTGATTGACTATGAAGCTTTTATCATAATAATGAAAAACTGTATATCTGTCACTTATTTTTCAAATGGTCAAATTAGACACTTATACTACTGACTTCCATGGTCATAGAGAAAGATCTATTCCTCTGAAAATGCAACAGGCTGAATGAAAAAAAAGAAGTTGTGCTCTCGCTAGCGTTAAACTCTCACCACAGCCTGAAACACTGGGCTGCAGCTCTCTTTCAGTATATATCAGAAGCAGCTTCTTTATTAATACACCTAGATAGTTATCTGGACTGCATCAAAACTGCAGGTATAAAAAAGTATGTGCAATTGCATGTCTGATGTATTCTTTCAATTGCCACTATGGTGCATGCAAATCAGAAACTTACATGTATAAATGGTCAGCCACCAACAAGTTCAACTGTGGCTGAGCTAATCGGGCAAACAAATTGACTTTCTTTGCACATGCAACCAGCCTTGAATCTACTCCTGAATCTCTCTATATGTTAATAAATTATTGCTGGTCTTCCCTCTACAGCCTCTCTCGTTTCTGCTACACATTTCTTAAGATGGTGACCATAAAGCAAATACAGTATCCACTGTGAAGATAACTTAACATTTATATTGTGGTGGAGCTTAAGAGTGACAACCAGGGTGGCTCCCATTCATATATTTCAAGGCCACATGGAACATTATGATATCTAGTCTGATCATCTGCATAGCAACACATCACAGAATAATACCAAGTGATTCCTGCATCAAGCACGTAACTTGTGGTTAAGAGAGCATACCTGACAGCCAAATAAATCTTCATTTAAGTTTTCAAGTGATCGAGAATTCCTGACATCCTGACCCGAGATAAATTGTTCCAATGTTTAATTATCTCATTGCTAAAAATGTGCACTTTATTTCAAGCTTGAATTTATCTAGCTTCAGGTTCGAGCCCCTGGAGCTTGTTATGCCTTTGTCTGCTGGACTGAAGAGTGCTATAGTATCAGATCTTCTTCCCAGGCAGCTACTTGGTCAGGCAGGTTTTACATAAGAACGGCTATACTGGGTCAGACCAAAGGTCCATCTAGCCTAGTATCCTGTCTTCCGACAGTGGCCAATCCAAGTGCTTCAGAGGGAATGAACAAAACAGGTAATCATCAAGTGATCCATCCCGTCACCCATTCCCAGCTTCTGGCAAACCGAGGCTAGGGACACCATCCCTGCCAATCCTGGCTGATAGCCATTGATGGATCCATCCTACATAAACTTATCTAGGTCTTTTTGTGAACCCTGTTATAGTTTTGGCCTTACAACATCCTCTCGCAAAGAGTTCCACACGTCAACTGTGCATTGTGTGAAGAAATACTTTCCTTTGTTTGTTTTAAACCTGCTGCCTATTAATTTTATTTGGTGACCCTATTCTTGTGTTATGAGAAACAGTTAATAACACTTCCTTACTTTCTCCACATCAGTCATGATTTTATAGACCTCTCTCATATTTCCTCTCTAAGTCGTCTCTTTTCCAAGCTGAGAAGTCCCAGTCTTATTAATCTCTCCTTATATGTAAGCTATTCCATACCCCTAATTATTTTTGTTACCCTCTTCTGTACCTTTTCTAATTCCAATGCATCTTTTTTGAGATGGGGCGATCACACCTGTATGCAGTATTCAAGATGTGGGCGTACCATGGATTTATACAGAGACAAAATATTTTCTGTCTTACTATTTATCCCTTTCCTAATGATTCCCAACATTCTGTTCGCTTTTTTGACTGCCGCTGCACATTGAGTGGAGGTTTTCCAGATAAGTCATTCTTGTAGCACTTTCCTGAATCCTTGCGAATTTATCAACATCCTTTTTAAAGTGTGGACACTCCAAGTGCACACAATGCTTCAGTGACAGTCTCACAAATGATGTATGCAGTGGTAATCCCACCTCCCTACTTTTCCTCTATAGTCCTCTGCTTATACATCCAAGGACCTCATTTGTTCTTAGCCACCTCCCTGCGCGGGTTCTTAGCCACCTCCCTGCACGGGGAATGCTTGCATAGTTGGTTATTCACCATGACCCCCATCCCTTTCAGAGCCACTGACTTCCAGGATAAACTCCCACCTCTTATGTAACCTACATTCCATTTTCCTGGATGCATGACCTTGCATTTGACACAATTTTAAAACATATTTTGTTCAAATAAGCCCAGAAGGCAGAAGCTGGCCTTCTCAAAAGATGTCAGGTCTGATAGGTATGGTGGGGAGTCAATTGTGGAGGACTTTGAAAGTAAAGACACGAGGTTTGTATTCATTGCAGTGGGAGAGGAGAACCCAGTAGAGGGACTTCGCATGATGTAGTACAGGGGTAGGCAATCTATGGCATGCGTGCCAAAGGCGGCACGCGAGCTGATTTTCAGTAGCACTCACACTGCCTGGGTCCTGGCCACCAGTCCGGGGGGGGGGGTGTACATTTTAATTTAATTTTAAATGGGGCTTCTTAAACATTTTAAAAACCTTATTTACTTTACATACAACAATAGTTTAGTTATATATTATAGACATAGAAAGAGACCTTCTACAAACGTTAAAATGTATTACTGGCATGCAAAACCAAATTAGAATGAATAAATGAAGACTTGGCACACCACTTCTGAAAGGTTGCCGACCCCAGTGTAGTAAGAGCAATGAAGATGACTTTAGCAGCCACATATTGAATGGATACGAGGAAGCATCAAGGTCAGAGAAGGAGAAGGAAAATGGTGGCAGTCAAGCTCGAGATGATCAGGGCTTGGACAAGTTTTGGCAGTGTGGGCAGAGAGAAATGGTCAGGTCTTGGAGATACTGGGCAGGAAGAAGGGGCAAGAATTAGACATGGCTTGGTGCATGCGTCAAAAGGGGGGGCTGAGTTGAAGACGCAGCCAAGATTATGGACCTGAGCAATAAGGATAATTGATGTATGCAGTATTGTTGTAGCTGTGTCGGTCCCAGGCTATTAGAGAGACAAGGTAGGTGAGAGAATATCTTTTACTGGAACAACTTCTGCTGGTGAGACACACAAGATTTTGAGCTTACACAGAACTTGTCTTCAGGTGCAGGAAATTTACTCAGGGCATCACAGCTAAATACAAGATGGAACAGGCTGTTTGGCATAAGTAATTAATACATTTCAAGGGACCATTCAAGGCTAAGTGGCCCATTAACACTCCTCCAGTCATAGGGAGGCTGGAAGGGAAGCAGCTGAAAGGGGTTGCTAGTGGGTTATAGATTGTTGTAATAAGTCATAAATCCAGTGTGTCTATTCAGTCCATGATTTTTAGTGTCTAGCAAAGAGATGAATTTAAGCTCCCAGGCTCATCTTTTGAATGCGTTGTGCAGGTTTCCTTTAAGGATGAGGACTGATAGGTCAGATACAGAGTGATCGCTTTGTGAAAAGTGGTCACCCACAGGTACAGAGTTTTTGTTTGTTCTGACAGGGTCTGGTGCTGCTTTGAGTTGGTGTGTTCTGGTCTGTGGGGAACTTGCTTCTGATGAGGTGCTTGGAGAGGTTGGGAGGTTGTCTGAAGGGCAGAAGAGGATGTTCAGGAAAGATTTCTTTCAGGATGGGGTCCCCATCGAGTATGGGCTGTAGTTTAATGATATGCCTTATGGTTTCCAGTGTGGGGTGGTAGGTGACAACTAGGGGTGTGCGGTCAGAAGAGGTTTTATTTCTGTATCAAAGCAGGTTCAGGGAGAGTTGATGGCATTAGGTACAATTTTCAGAAGCACCTAAGTAACTTGGAAAAAATTGTACCCATTGTTAGTGATCAAAATAGGGAGCCTTTGGCCACAATCAGGCTCACTTGATGGCTGAACATTCACAAGGAGATATGGCAAAGAGAGGGCAAGATTTTAATTTGGATGGAGGAAGGCAGGTCCAGAGTACAGAGGCAGATGTGCAAGTCATGGCTAGTTGTCAAGATCATGTTTGTGGATAAGATCACCCAGAGATGGAAGTAGATGGAGAAGAGGAAGGGGCCAAGGATAAAGCCCTGAGGGACTGCATCAAGAGAGGAACAGGAGAAGAGGACCCTGCACTGTACATGGCTCTTGAAGAAGAGATTTGAAAGACTGGAGGGAGAACCAGGAGAGGATGGAATCACGAAAGCCCAAGGATGACAATTTCAATAATGACAGGTTTCAGAGTAGCAGCTGTTTTAGTCTGTATCCACAAAAAGAATAGGAGTACCTTAGAGACTAACAAATTTATTTGAGCATAAGCTTTCATGGGCTACAGCCCACTTCATCAGATGCATAAAATGGAACATATAGTAAGAAGATATATATATATACACATACAGAGAACATGAAAAGGTGGAGGAGATATATCTATCTATCTTCTTACTATATGTTCCATTCTATGCATCTGATGAAGTGGGCTGTAGCCCACGAAAGCTTATGCTCAAATAAATTTGTTAATTTCAATAATAGTGTTGTTTGGTTGTGTCACGGACACCCGGAGGGGTCAAAAAGGATGTAGATGAAGTACTGGCCCTGAAATTTAGCAGGGAATTAGGTCACTGGAGACCCTGGCAAGAGCTGTTTCACAGTGGGGAGAGAGTGTGTGCGCTGGGGAAGTGGGGGTTGGGAGAATGCAGAAGCCAGACTGAAGAAGATAAGGAATGGAATCTGAGGCCTGGAATTTAAGACAGCAGTTATAGATGGATGTATTAACTTATAATGCCACTATCATATTTTGTGCATTATTCTCTATCACCACCTTGATACATCTTAACATGTCACTTTCCAAAAGGCATGTGATAAAAGGACAAATGATTTCACATACCTAATAACCTACCATGTTTCATTTCATTCTAAGCCTCCTAAAAGCAACCTGTATCCATTTCCCTCTTTAAAGTGTCTAAAAATATTTAGTTATGTTGTTCACCGGAGAGAAAACAAGTGCACACTTTACAACCCTCTATCTTCTCTTTTCTAGCCCTATATAACACAAAAGATATGTAACTGCATGCAGAGTCCCCGTTTTTACTCCAAAACACGTTTCATATCATGCCAGAACTGCGTTCTTGACAAATGCTTAAAACTCCTTTATTTTGCTAGGCAATTTTTCCCCCCCCACACTATTTTCACATCCCAAAGACACCTCTTGGCTTCATGAAGCTGACGCAAGTCAGTGTAGGATTAGAGACAGAGTGTCCTTGTGTATTTTTAATTCTTCCTAGTTTTTTCCTATATCTTCAAATATCTCAGAATAGCTTGGAACAGATTCTGAATTTGCATTACAGTGCTCTCTCAACAGAAGGTGATGCGAAAGTGTTTGGTTACAACCTGCAGTAAATGTTTTTGCTATAAATCTGCGCTGTCCCTCCTAGCTGCCTGGAGGTTAGGTACCATGGCATTACTTCTCTACAAAGGTTTCAAGCCATTTATTTTCTCTTAAATAATCAAGTTTTCAGCATGCAGCATCTGATTTGTTTTAGGTAATTGCTATGTCTTCAAAGTGCTTCCTCCTCCACTCCCCCTCCCTGGGGTTCAGCTTCTGCCATATGCTTTTCATCCAAATGTGTACCTTGACCAGGCAGATATTAGTTGGGTCTAGGCGATATTTGCACTGTAAGTAAAAATGATATACAGCCGGGTATCATCTGCATCATGCTGGTAATGAGACCAGAGCATCTTAGAATGTCATACAACATGTTCATGTGCACATTAAAAAGAATGGGGAAAAGCATCCTTGTGTGACTCCACAGGTGAGTGCTCCAGAGGCAGAGAAGTAGCTGTCCAGTTTCTGTAAGCATCCTGAAAATAAAGACTGGGCCCCATTTCAGAACTCACCTGCCAACCAGTGCTGCATCTCAGAGGAGACAGTAACATGCCATGGTCTCAGAAAGAAATACTGCAGACAGATCCCAGAGGACGAATATGGATGTCCTTCCCTTATCCAGGGGCAGGAGGTGGCCATCCATCAGCACTGTCTGTCCCATGACCAGGCCAGAACTCCGATGGTAAAGGGACTAAAATACTGGCAGTATTAGGAAGCAGCTAGGATTATCTTGCCTAAAAATGGGAGATTTTACATTGGATCATAGACTGCAAGGTCTGATGGGGCCAAAGATGGTTTATTGAATTGGCCAGACTATGGCAGGTTTTCCTTTACAAAAATGGTATTGACAATCTGTCAGAAGAAGTCCTACTCTAGATACTCCTGGGCACATTTCACCAGATACAATAGGCATGGAACTGAATCATAGATGGTGACTTAGCTTTCAGTGCATTTTAGAGTGTCCTGCCCCAGTGATGTGCCAAATACTCAAGTGTGTTTTCTGTCTTGAATTCAGTGGTGTTGTTAAAGACTGTATGAAGGTAATCCTCTGCAAGTAGTCATTCAGCTGTGAGGCAGCTGGGACTGAAAGTGATTTGCTTTTGGAAAAACACTGCAAGATGGAATTTAGCTGCTGCAATGGAATCAGAACATAATAATGGTCATACTGGGTCAGACCAATGGTCCATCTAGCTCAGCATCCTGTCTTCTGACAGTGGCCAGTGCCAGACGCTTTAGAGGGGGTGAACAAAATGGAAATTTTGAATGATCCATCCTCATCATCCAGCTCCAACTTCTGGCAATTGAAGGTTTAGTGACACCCTGAGCATGGTGCTGCGTAAAAGAAAGGTCTTTTCTCTACTATGGCAGTAGCATAGTAGATTTCTGTTAAAATTCTAACTGAATCTGACAGTTTCATGACACCATTGCTCCAGATTCCTTCTTTCCCACTTCATCTGATGCATATCAGAGAATCATGGTGCTCTGCAGTGGCTATGGGGGGGTGGGAGGTGTGTTTATAGTAGTGGTCAGTGTCTGGTCCTATCACCTCAAAGTATTCATGCTCTGTGACCCAACAATTTGGTAAAGTTTTCATAGAAATGGCTCTACTCCCAAGAAACCAGAAGAACTGCCATGTCTAGAGACAAAATAGAAACATTTAAAACCAGATGGCAGACTACCCTACAGACATTCTGAGTGAAAACCCATTAGAAATTGTACATTCAAAGACCTAGAGATACTGAATTGATATTAATTACTTTTTTTATTTTAATGGTTCGTTTTTAAAGGTAGCCCTGATATGACTGTTTCTCAGGAACCAACAAAAAAAAGGTTCTTGGGGTGCTATCCCAAAGTCTAAAACTTAAAAACAAACTCTACACAACAAAGGAAACAGAATCACAGGGTGGAATGCTATCTAAGTTCTAATTTCAGTCTGAAGACATCTGCCTCTTACTATGGAACACCTGATAAGTGACTTCATGAGGGAGGCTTGAAAGTTGTACCACAGGCTGGGTTTAAATGAATTTCCCTAAGTTTTACAACTACTTGTTTAAAAAAAGGAAAAGTCAATGGCACAGACATATAGGCCACAACAAGGACTGAGACTGATGATGTTTTATAATGAAGCCCATTTATAGTGAATTCTGATTCAACGGAACAACTCTGTATATAATTGCGGCAGGGCCTGCTCACTCCCACCTCTGTTTAAATCTGCAAACAGCTCAGAGACAGTTTTGCTGGTAAAACATCTCAGGCAGTTTGTTTACAATATTCATTTCCACCACCCTGTACACTATGTAGCCTTAAGCCTACAGTCATAGGGAGCCCAAAGCGCCTGAAGAAAGCAGGGAAGAGCAATCTCTCTCCCCCTCTCTTTTCCTGCTTTCTCCCTTCCTTCCTTCCTTCGCCTTTTGTATCATCTTTCTAAGGGCCTAGCTAGCCTCTTCATTCACTCAGCCCATCAATTAGACATAGCTCTAAAGTAATTAGAATTGCAGTGACCAGAGTGCTGGCTAAGCTGCTGTTGCCGGTCACAATAATAAGGAATTAAATTCCCTATTTGTTTCAATGAACTACAGTGCACTGCACTTTTCTCATAGTGTACTGTACACAATACAATTGTATTTACTGTATACAATAAAAACCACACTTTGAACTAGTAGAGCATCTTTCCCCTGAGGATCCAAGAGTACGTTATCAATATTAAGAGTATGGAAATGATAACTTGACTACATTATGGTTTTACTGACTACAGGGAAGTGAAACAGTCAAATAAAGAGAGAAGAGAGGGATCTTTCAGAAAAAGAAAATGCTGACAAGCTGTCCGTTAACCGTAATCACATTTGTAAACAGAGTATAATAAACTTAGTGTAATGCTAAGATACCCCTTCACTTCCATTTGTGACTTAATGTCCCCACCACCAAAGGATAACTTTACACCAGTGACATTTTCCATTTAAGCTCTCATTAAATGTCTCCGCTCCAGGTGGAACGTGGTATATTTCTCAGCCTACATTCACTATAAACCCTGATTAACATTTTATTCAAGAAGTCAACAGGAAATTTTCCATTGAACTTTAGCTTTCTTTCTTGCCAAGAAGTTGAAGGGTGGAGGGGAAAAAAAAAGATGATCTGTGCTAAATGTAGCTACCTTCGGAGAGCAGGTAAAGTTTCAATGATTTAGATTATATTAATGTATAGTGCTAATTTGTTTGAAAATATTAAGTGACATTATCATTAATGTTAAATATCTAGTAAGAGAAACAGCATCTTATGTTTGACAGAAGAGGAAGGTGGAAAAAATCATCATGAAGCAGGCTGTTGAATCAAATGATCAGAATGGGCATTCTCAAATCTAGCAAAGCTACTTTATTTACATACTTTACAGTGAAATAAAACTAAATGTGGATCCTTGAAGATATGCAGGAAAATAAGCACTTATCCAGAACTTTAAATCTTCAAAGCACTGTAAAAATTAATCCTCAGAACACCCGTGAGGTAACTACACATTATCCCCACATTGCTGCTGGAAACTCAAGCAGATAAATTAAATGACTGACCAAGGCCAAACAGCAGAGACAAGATTAGAACTCAGAACCTCTTACGATTTTGTGCTCATTCCTTAACACCATACTACCCTTTCTTCCCTATTACACATTTAGCCCACTGCTTCACCCAAACAAAATTATACTTTGCACTCTTATAGCACCTCCCATTTGAGTTCAAAAGTGCTTTATAGATATTTATGAATTTAGCCGTAACTTCCCTGCAAAAGATAAGTATGACTATTCTTATTTAAAGACAAGGAAACAGAAGCACAGAGAGGCTGCACATGGCCACATAGGAAGTTTGTATAGTAGTTTGGAATGCAACCCAGACTAACCTGCTCCAAGTCCTGTATTTTATGTGGAGACCCATCCTTTCTGATTATAGCAGCACTCCATCATATAAGCAATAAGACATGATATGGCATGTAGCATCCCACATTGTCATATCTATGGTTTGTTTTCCTAGTATTATACTTTTGGAATAACATACTGTTGAGAGGAAATAACTATATATTTGCACTTTTAAAATTAGAAGTAAAGAGATCTGACTGATCGAAGGAGTAGCTCACAGGACTGGGTCTTATGATTCTACATGGCAGACAATTAGCCAAGTTTTAGTAGACAAAGGTAGCATATTTACATGTGCAACCCAGACTGCAAAATTAGAGCACTTTACTGAAAACAGCGAAAGTTAGTATGCTGAAAAGTCATCACACATTTGTCAGAGACATACGTGCATGAAAAGTACATTTCCAGTGTGCTGTGATATACATTTCATGTTCTGCATGCAAGAAAGGGAAGATGGGAGCCTGGCTGGGATCTCCATAAAGTGGGAGGAAGAGCAATGTTATGGTAGCCTGGGTGCCTTTTTCAAAAGTGTACCCTTAACCCTCAGCTATTTCCCCCCCACCCTTAGAATTACAATCTTTTCCCACAAACCACTGACGTGGCCCTATAACTTTAAAGTGCGAGTTAGAGCCATTCTGCTACAGGGGCAGTTAGAGGCAGGAGCTAATTGTAGTTTAACACTGCAGCAAAGGAGACGGGCTATAATAGCAAGTTTCTGATTTTCAAATTTCCGAACTGATTGAAAAAAAACATTCCTACTACATACTGTTCTTATGCTTACAAACTCTGGAGTCTGAGTTTCTGGAACACAAGATGTTCCCCTGCCATACTTAGTGCATGACTTAAACTGCAGAACCAGGATAGCTTTCCATCAAAACGCTAATCAATGTATTTTATTATATACCTCTGCAAACAGAAGTCTATATGCTTAACTCACGGTAAATACTGGATGTGTCTGACTAAGTACATGTAAGAGATACACAAAAGTGGCAAAAAGTCATTTAGAGAACATTCAGTACTGTCATTTGACCTGCCTCTCTTCGTCGTGATGCCCAGCAACTTTGTTTAATCTTCCAAACCACGGCAGCCACCAGGAGCAAAGACAGGAAACAACTGTAGAGGAGAAAACACAAATACTTACTGTCCCCATTCAGAATACATCAGCATTTGAAAGCTATAACAAAATAAAGGCTAGACTAGTCCTCTGATGAAAGGCTAGTCCTCTGATGAAAACAGCTATAGCAGTGCAAAGTGCTTTGCAAACATTAAGTCTCATTAGGTACTAGGTCCACTTTACGGAGAGATAAACAGAAGACACAAAAAGGTTGTTAAAGCGACTTGCCCCAGGTCACACAGCAAGTCAAATGACAGAGCTGTGATTAGAATCCAGAAATTCTATTAGCAGTTTAAGACAATAAGGCAGCAAAAAGTGAATCATAAGGACAATGCCATACAGCAATCTTTAGCAATATTTATTTTAAATGAGAGGTTAGCTCAAAAAAGGAATAATGTAGTATTCAATATGTACATCAGACAAAACTAATATATTTTTTCAAGTTTAAAGTGAAATATTTTAGCAAATTAAACTATGATTCTTGGAATTATTTTTCAAACAAAAAGCGTGTTCCCCAGTGTTACATACATCATCAGATCTTACTTTCATTAGCCTATATTGAATCCCAACAAGGAGGAACAGAGAAAGATGGAAATCTACATTAACTGTTAGGGCTTGCAACAACAAACGTTTGTTCTGCGTTTTTCATCTCAGATGACATCTATTTCCCAATACAGCCGGATTTCCAAAAACACATTTAATCTGAGGTATTCAATTTTGATTTTACTTTGGTCCACTGCAAAATCATATGAAAGTCACTTTTCTACAGTTATATAAGAAAAATTCAGACATAAAAGTACTTTTGAAGTTTATTTCATAGCACCCTATTGGTCCTACGCTTAATTGTGATATATTTTATTTTTTTATTTTTTCAAGTACAGAAACAGCATGCTCCACTCTCAAACCAGGAAGACATTTAGATTAATTTCTTGCCATCAGGACAAAGAAATGCACACACATACAACTGTTGATTTATGATTTTATAGCTTCCGTTTCCCCTTTCTTTCAAAAAATAATCTACTGATGTATTTAGTGAAGTGTAAGAACAGAATCTGCATGACCTGTAAATGGCATTTCTCCCACGAACAAGGTTAGATTTTGACTAGATGAATTTTTGCATACATCACACTTGAACAGGCACAAGTAAATGATGGAATAGCAACCTTTTTGAGCTCCAGAGGTTGTCCTGAGGCTGCCGTTAGCTTCCCCAGCATGAATGCCACAATACTTATTGAATGGTTTGGTAAGCTTTTTCCTCCTTAACAAGTTTCCCATTCCCAAAGAACCCTGAAGGCTCTCTGCAGGGCACAGCCTCCACTTTATCACAGAGGCCTACCCACACTAGGACTCCCTGCAGAGAAAAATAAACAGAGGAGCATCCAACCAAAAATGGTGGAACTGAGACAACACGCTGAATCTTCACTCTTCTATCGTGCTGCCTATTGGTATATCCGATCCCCAATCCTCCAGTTGTACGCTGGATGTTTAGACTACAGTCCTTGGAGTCAAATATCTTTTATCCTTCCTGTCCACAACACCTAATACAGACACTAAGTAAATAATATCCAAAGGTCTGCATGATGCCTCTCAAGACTGTGTCTAGGCCAAAGCAACGTCTATATCTTAACCGTAGCTAAATAAATAAAATAAATTAATGGAGATATCCTATCTCCTAGAACTGGAAGAGACCTTGAAAGGTCATCGAGTCCAGCCCCCTGCCTTCACTAGCAGGACCAAGTACTGATTTTGCCCCAGATCCCTAACTGGCCCCCCTCAAGGACTGAACTCACAACCCTGGGTTTAGCAGGCCAATGCTCAAACCACTGAGCTATCCCTCCCCCCTGGCTGTCTGCCAGGCCATCCGGCTAAAGTTCTGGTTTCAACAGCAACTTTCAGCTGAAAGCAAATGGATGGCACTCGGCTTATGGAAAACAGCTACTGTCATAGATTTGCTGATTTTGCCATGACCCTCGATATCGCTCAACTCCCAAGGAAAAGAGATCTAGAGTTTTAGACTGTTCAGCAGCTCCTGACTGTTAGGACTGGGCCAGTCCCCTCAGATGGATTTTCTTTGAGATCCTAACTGATCTTTTCAGAAAATTTCTCTTGGAAATGAGGTACATAGCGAAGGATTGTCTACACTGTGTAATGCAGAGCATAATTGGGGAAGTTAACCAGAGCCTCACAAGAAAGTAGGTTGGGGCTAGGAGATTCTGCCATTCCTTTAATTGCTCACATCTGTTAAACATTATTAATGGAACTCGTATTTAAAAGCTCATTTGTCCAGTTGGAAAAAAACAAAAAAGGCCGATTGTGAATTAATTGGATGATCGCTGGCATACAACAACAATCTCTAGAAGACATGAAGCATTTTTTAGAACTGTACATGGCGGTTTTCTCTTTTGCCCTTTTCCATATCACAGCTCCCCTTTTGTTTTCATTGCTGATATCATAGAATATTAGGGTTGGAAGACACCTCGGGAGGTCATCTAGTCCGACCCCCCTGTTCAAAGCAGGACCAATTCCCAACTAAATCATCCCAGCCAGGGCTTTGTCAAGCCGGGCCTTAAAAACCTCTAAGGATGGAGATCCCACCACCTCCCCCCAGGTAATGCATTCCAGTGCTCCACCACCCTCCTAGTGAAATAATGTTTCCTAATATCCAACCTAGACCTCCCTCACTGCAACTTGAGACCATTGCTTCTTGTGCTGTCATCTGCCACCATTGAGAACAGCCGAGCTCCATCCTCTTTGGAACCCCCCTTCAAGTAGTTGAAGGCTGCTATCAAATCCCCCCTCACTCTTCTCTTCTGCAGACTAAATAACCCCAGTTCCCTCAGCCTCTTCCCGTAAGTCATGTGCCCCAGCCCCCTGATCATTTTTGGTGCCCGCCGCTGGACTCTGTCCAATTTGTCCACATCCTTTCTGTAGTGGGGGGACCAAAACTGGACACAATATTACAGCGGTGGCCTCACCAGTGCTGAATAGAGGGGAATAATCACTTCCCTCGATCTGCTGGCAATGCTCCTACTAATACAGCCCAATATGCCAATATCATAACCAAGACTATTTGAGAAAAGTATAAATAAAAATTCAAAATTAGGACTAGTTATCTGATTTTTCTAAAACATTTTAAATGCTACACTACATTTTGCAGAGGAACAACACTGATAAGCTTTTTGTACTGTCACAAGGAGGCAGCAAATACATGTGAAAGATATAAAGCCAATAAGGAACACACATATTCCCCCCCACTGCACTGCATCTTTCAGCAGCACGCCTAGAGGAGTAAAATGCAGTGTTTACTTGGTACACTAAAGGATGTCATCTAATGGCAAAGCCGCAGGACCAAACTGAAAGCAAGATCTCTTGGGTTTACTCAGAGTAAAATAGTCTGAAATAGGTAACAGCATTATACTGTGATTCGGAGAGGTCTGCTTTCTGCTAACATCCCCATTTCTTCCACCTGTTTCACAAGCAACACCACAAACACTGAACTAATGGACAGTATTCTCCAGAATTACTAACATGTGGCAGTCATGTGTATGCACCAAGAGTCACTGCTCTCCACACTTCAACACAATGCTGCTGGCTTGCCTTCACACACGTGGCCATGATGTTCTGTATTCCACTCTCATTGTGAACTAAGACCATTCAACAATTTCAAAATGCCCTTATTTCAAACAAAAACCAACTGACTCTCCCTGTGGGACTTACTCCAGCCTCCTTCTGGCCTTAGTTCTGTCGACTCCACTCCCTTCTATCTCTGTTAATCTAGCAGCAGCCTCTTCTGTCCTGCAACACAATCTGGCCACTGCTGGGTTAGGTCTTCTCTTTGCAGCTCCCACCACCCTGAATAGCACCTCTTCTCCATCTTTTCTCCACCTACCTACATCTCTTAAAGAGGTGTGCAGGAGTGATATTCACTCTGCAGTAAAAGCCTCAGCGCATTTTGAACGCTATTGAAAAAATAAGGCTAGACTGTATGTTTAGCACCGGTACTGGACCCACCAATGCTGCCCACTCTGAGAAGGCTGAAAATAATGATGCTGAGCACAGTTTAAGACTAGTTCAGTTTTTCAAATTGAGGAGAGCAAAAGAGAAAATTGAGGCAATAGCTAAGTGTAAGACAGTGGTAACTGAGCCACTGAAAGACTACCACATTGGGTTTTTTTTAGCCTCTATGGGATGAAAACTAAGACCCATGCTCAGGACTAGATCCTACCACATTTAACCGCAAGTCTATTTTTAACTCTTATCTACAGCAGCGACAGAAAAAAAAGCTTCATGCTTTATATTAAGGGTACATTTATAATTTATAAAGGATTAATAAATGATAAATAGATGTTATAAGGCTATTACATGAGTTGTGCATGTTAGACGGTCATAGGCACATCAGCAGAGGGTATTACAGAAGGTTATAAGTAACTTATTGACTGCTAGACTCAATTTGATTAACCATTTAAGTGTCTTTAATTTATTAACTTCTTATAATCCATAAATGTATCCTTAAAATAAATTCTGACCAAAACCTCAATCATCCCAGCCGCCTCTCCACCCCTCTCTCTGACAATTTCCTTGCACTCTTCAGTGTCCTTAAAATTCTTATAACCAGTAAGTTTTCATTTTTACATGACACTGGAGAGGAAGACATTGTAAGAGGAATCCTGACAACGAGAGGAGAAAATCCAGCTGGCACATTAAGGCCCAAATGACTGAACTACCCTACATATTTATCAACATTAGAATGGCTAGTAAAAATGGCAGTTTTAAATCTCGAAATATACTGCAGCTTTGGCTCTAATGTGCCTTAGCGTGTGAAAGTCAATTTGTAATTTCTGAAAGCACCGAGATGATTACTAGAAAAACATTTCAAATTATTCTGATGAAGTGGAAACTATTTAAGTGCTATCTGAAAGTAACTTTTAATGTGTGGAGAGTTATAGGTCACATTTTAGCTGTTCCATGCATTAAAATCCAAACAAGATAGAACCAATACATAAAGCCTGAGTGGTTGACTGTATAATGATGCTAGGCTAAACAGACTGGTTAAATAGCTTCTTTAGTAATGCATGCATTGACACTGCACAGCTGGTATTTGCTGAACTGCTACCTGATGCTAATAGCAAAGGAGGGAAGGACCTACTTTACAGATTAATGAACTTTCCTTATTGTGGAAGACACCATAAGGGTTTAATAAACCATCACCCACTTCATCTTGAACAGTTGCCATTATAAGAGTGTTACAGTCTGGTACACTCTTGAATTTTATCATTCGCAGCAGGATGACTGAATCAAAAATACCTTTTGGGTAGGAAATTGTTTCATCTTCTTTGGCCTCGCTCAGAAAACACACTGGCCATTTGAACTCTGAAAACGGTAGTTAAACCTACTTGCAAAGTCCCCCTAGTAAAATGAGAATGATCCTGCAATATCTAGGAAAGGTACCAACCTTATTTATATTTAATGAGTGAAATAGATTTGCATGAGTGGCAGCACACAGGAGAAGCAGCCATGAAAAGCCTGCAACTTTATTCACTGCCTGAGCAGAATGTCCTATTGCCAGCGCTGCTGCTCTTCTACCCATGATACCAAAGAGTAGACTGGTATCCTTCCCCATATACGAGGATGGGAAATGTCCCCAGGAAAAATATCAGTCCTAGCTAAGTATTTATAAAATATTACTATAAATTTAATCTTACTTTCATCTAGTGTCTTTCCATCTCAAATTTCTCCCAGTACATGCATGTATTGATCTTGCTACAACCATCATTGGCAATATTAAAATCAAGATTGGATGTTTGACTTGAACATCTGCTCTAGGAATCATTTTGGGAAACTTCTCTGGCCTGTGTTATACAGGAGGTCAGACTAGAAAAATCACAATGGTTCTTTCTAGCCTTGGAATGTGTGAAAACCTGAAATGCTGCCACTTCCAGAATGGACACAGCATCTGTTAGGACACAGCAGCTGTATCCAATTTAAAGAAGTGAAGGTAATCAGTTGAATTCGGTAGGATTCTGGCATTTGTAAGGACTACTATGAAAAAGCACTCTCTCAAATCTGAAGGAAAGAGAGCAGTTACTGTGGGAGAACAAGTCCATAACATGCTTACACTGAAAGCTGCCAAAGGATCAGTCTCTGCCCAGGACACAAATCTGCGTCACCTACAAAATAGAACTTTGAACTTCTGCCTCCTCCCACCAGTTATTTAGTTATGAAACTGCATTGCTGTAGAATTAATGGACCAGGAGGTGGTTCTCTCTGGAGCTAGATACCAAACCTGAGGAATGCCAGCTTGCTGTCCTTAGGTCCAGTAAGTGTCTCCTCTTCTTCTGGGTAGGACCACAACCATTATGTGATTATTGCTATTTGAAGTGCAGTAGTGCCTATGGCCCCATTCATAGGGTGCGCCCCATTGTGCTAGGTACTGTACAAACAAAACTTCAAACTTTCAGCCATTGGATTATGTTATAATCTTCTCTACTAGACTGAAGAGCCCATTACTAAATATTTGTTCCGCATGTAGATACTTCTAAGCTGTAATCAAGTCACCCCTTAACCTTCTCTTTATTAAGTTAAATAGATCAAGCTTCTTGAGTCTATCACTATAAGGCAGGTTTTCTAATCATTTACTAGTTTTCATGGATCTTCTCTGAACCCTCTCCAATTTATCAACCTCCTTCTTGAATTGTGGACACCAAAACTAGACACAGTGTTCCAGCAGCAGTCGCACCAGTGCCAAATAAAGTAACCTCTCTATTCCTACTCGAGATTCTCCTGTTTACATATTCCAGGATCGCATTAGCTCTTCCGGCCACCGCATTACACTGGGAGTTCGCGTTCAGCTGATTATCCACCATGACCCCCAAATCCTTATCAGTGTCACTGATTCCAGGCTAGAGTCCCTCATCCCGTAAATATGACCTGCATTCTTTGTTCCTAGATGTATACATTTACATTTAGCCATATAAAATGCATATTGTTTGCCTGCGCCCAATTTGCCAAATGATCCAGATCACTCAGTGATCATTCAGTGACCTGTCCTCTTCATTATTTATGGTCCCTCACAAATCAGTATTTGTCTCATCTATAAACTTTATTAGTGATTTTATGTTTTCTTCCAGGTCATTGATAAAGATGTTAAATAGTATAGCATCAAGAACCGATCACCTACTAGAAACATGCCCATTTGATGATGATTCCCCATTTACAATTACATTGAGACCTATCAGTTAGCCAGTTTTTAATTCATTTAAAATGTGCCATATTAATTTTATATTGTTTTTTTTTTTAATCAAAATGTCATGCAGGGCCAAGTCAAATGCCTTAGAGAAGTCTAAGCATATAACATCAGCACTATTACCTTTATCGATCAAACTTGTAATCTCTTAAAAAAAAGGTATCGAGTTAGACAGGATCTATTTTCTATAAACCCATGTTCATTTGCATAAATTACCCTCCTTTAGCTCTTTATTGAGACCCATATCAGCTGTTTCATTATCTTGCTCAGGATCAGTGTCAAGCTGACAGGCCTATAATAACCTAGGTTATCTTATTTGCCCCTTTAAAAAAACTGGTATAACATTAGTTTTCTTCCAGTCTTCTGGAATTTGCCCAGTGCTCCTACAGCTGCCTTCACATCCCCTCTAAATCAGGTTGTTGTTGTTTTTTTAATCCAGCACACCCTTCTTTCTCAATTGTGGCTTCTAGGGCACCTCGTAAGGTGTTCTTAAATGAGTCCCAATTATCATTCACATTTTTCTGATTGAATTCTTCCTACTAGTTGATTTGGCTCATAACTGGTTTCCAGTTTGGTGGAATTGGCCCTGTTAAAGCCCCAAGTGTATATACATGTATTACTACTCTGGACTTTATTCTGCATACATACTATAAATGTGTTCAAGTCAGGATCACTTGACCTAAACTGCCATTAATTTTTAGTTCTGTGATCAGTTCCTCTTTATCTGTTAGGAGAAGTTCTAATATAAACAGAATTCCCCGGTGTTGGCTGTGACACCTTTTGAATTTGGAAATTGTCATCAATTATGTTTAAAAAATCCAAGGATGTTTCAGTACTGGCAGCATGAGACCTCCAGCTTATGGCACCCAAATTGAAGTCCCCCACGATCATGCAGCAATTTTCCTACACATTGTAGATAGGTGCTGGTCTCAGCTCACCCACTACATATTTTTTCTTTATAGGCTTCACTGCAAAGGAAGAGTTTTAAGGAGATATTTGAAGGAGAATAGTAAGGTATTTTGCAGAACCTTACAAGAAATAGTTTCCATGCATGAGGGACAACATAGGAGAAAGCATGAAGGCACTTGTTAAATTTTCAAACAAGTGGAAGGGGGTTATGGAGGCTTGCATTATGGGCTGATCAGAGGTAGGAATTGACTGCTCAACAGCGTATGAGAAATAATAGGTAGGGTAGAGATGCTGGGGTGGGCCTTGCATGGGAAGATCAATAGTTTGTGTTTGATGTGATGGAGAATGGGCACCAATGGAGGGATGTAAAGATGGATGTGATGTGGTCAGTGATGAGCCAGGAAAGTTTAGCTTTGCAGCAGAATTCTGAATGGGTACCTATGGGGTAAGATTGCATTTGTCAAACCAAAGAAGAGGATGTTACAGTAGTTGAAACATGAGGTGAGCAGAGGTTGGGAAAGAGTTTCAGCTGTGTGGATGGAGAGGAAAGGCTGTTATTTTAGAAATATTGTGCAGCAAGAATAGAAAGATTTGGAGATAGCCTGAATGTGAAGATCTAAAGTGGGGTCCATGTTGAAGATGATGCCAAGGTTATGAGACTGAGTGACAAGGAGGAATATCACGTTGCCCACAGTGACTCAAAAAGGAAAGGGTGTATGTAGAGATCAAGAGCTCTCTTTTGGCTAGCTGACCTGAAGCTGATAACTGGACATTTAGAAGGTGGGGGTCTGAAAGGCAGGCAAAGATTTTAGTTTGGACAGGAAATTTTTCTGGTGTGAAGAGGTAGATCTGAAAGTCATCAGCACAGAGACTATTAGTTGTGGATGAATTGCCCAGAGACAATGTTTAGAGGGAGAAGAACAGACTTGTGTGGGGAACACCCACAAAAGATTTGAGATGGATGAGGAGGATTGGCCAAATGACATACTGAAGGAATGATTAGAGAGACAGGAGAATTTGAGGAGGACTGAATCTCAAAAGATGAGGTAGGACAAGATTCCAAGAACAAGAATGTGATTGACGTGTCAAAGGTGGCTAACAGATTGAGGAGGAGGAGGATAGAGAACACGTTCTGAGTATGCACAGAAAGATGTCAGAGACTAGTGAGAGCACTTTCAGTGGAGTGCAAAGGGCAGAAGCTGGATGGAAAAGAATCTAGGATGGAACTGGAGGAGAGGAACACCAGACAATGTTGGTAGTGTGTGCAATGAATACAGAGATGAAAGGGAGAAGAGAGATGCAGCAGTAGATGGAGACACAAGTGGGGTCAAGGATTTTTTTTTTTTTTTTTAAATATGTGAGAGATTAAAGCATGTTTGTATTAAAAGGGTCAGAATCAGAGGAAGAAGAGAGGGTAAGGAGAGGATGAAAGTGGGGTGAGGGAGATGAGATGGCATGGGGTCATTAGAGCAAATGGAAGGGTTAGCAGGAGCCCAGATGAGAAACTTCTGTGCCTATGACATCAGGGGAGGAGAGAGAGTGTGAAAAAGATTTACATGCATTTCCTTGCCTCAGGTTCCTCACCACAATCAAAGTTAACAAAACCTCTTTTGTATTTGTTCCAGGAGAGACTGCTTACAACCTAATCACCAAATAATGGATTCCGCATCCACAAAGAGGCATTCCGTGATAAAACATGTTTCATAACTTTATAACATCAGCCAGAATTCATAAGTTGTATGGACAGATTTCCCAGATCTGGGAAGGTCTTGTCATATTTCAATTTGAAGAGATCAGTAAAATCCTGTTTAGAGTGGAAACTGGGGGTAGGGGAGTGGGTTTGAGGAGGGAGTCAAAGGTGGTGAAAAACTGGTTGGGATTACAGGCATGGAATTCAACGAGGGTGAGAAGCAGTGTGACTTGGCTATGAAGATGGCAGAACCAAAAAGAAGAGAGAACAAATTCGTAGTAGAGGAAGTCAAGCATGGTCATGAGATTTCTGCCAGACACACGACTCTGAGCAAGAGCAGGAGTGAAGGAAATGGATATTTGAGGTGAATCGGGGCTGGGAGTGGCAGAGTGGACCTTACAATAGGAAAGAGGAGCAAAGGAGTCAAGGGTGAAGGAGAAGGTAGAGTAATGGAGGTCAGCTCCTCAACTGCATAGGTTTGGCTCCATTGTCAGAACTTGTGGGGTTGGGAAACACACAGAGAAGCCTCACTGCTTTATCTCAAATGTTCTATGCTGTAATGGACTGTCACTTGTCTCTATCAAGTGTGGGGATCGATTTCATACTGCCAGGAGAAATCGGCCTCTCTCACCTGTGGGATTCAAGTCTGTGCAAGACACGAGGTGGTTAAGGTGCTGAGAATAGCGATGGACCGTGTCTGACAGAGACTAGGCAGGAGAGACTGCACTTTGTGAGGGAACAACATGTTTGGCTGCATATGCAGGTCCGAAGTCTTCTGAGCTGATACCAGGGAGATTTGGCTTCAGATTGTTCATGAATCAATGTGCCTATATTATTTTTAGTGTCTAGTGGGACATGAGCTCTGCTGTTTCTCAGAAAAATGGATCTGAGATTGGATTTTGTGTGATCTTTATAAATAGTAACATATAATGACTATAAAATAAGTCAATGGATAATCAAAGAATATCAAAGAAAACATCTACTGCAAGACTCCAGGAGATCTGAATTATTGCAATGTGACATATTCCTGCTTTGCAAAAACAATAGGGAAAGGCTTACAACAAGCAGACCAATATATAGTACGTAAAAGTGTCTCCTCAGCTATTGTGCCACTATACACACTGCTCCCCCTAATGGTGATTCCTGAAATTATAATCAAATTAGCCACTTCATCAAAATAAAATAAGCAGAATTATATGTGGATAATCACTTACATAGCAACATAAATTTATATGGAGCTTTACAAACAAAAACACAATGCCTCCCCTAAAGATTGCAAAGAAAAATACAGAGAATACCAGCTCAAGAAAGATAAGACTATGATGAAACCAGGGAGAAACAGTAGCAAATACCCCTGGAAGCAGCAGGCTTTAAGGAGGGATCATAGAATCATAGGACTGGAAGGGACCTCCAGAGGTCATCTAGTCCAGTCCACTGCACTCGTGGCAGGACTAAGTATATCTAGACCATCCCTGACAGGTGTTTGTCTAACCTACTCTTAAAAATTTCCAATGATGGAGATTCCACAACCTCCCTAGGCAATTTATTCCAGTGCTTAACAACCCTGACAGTTAGGAAGTTTTTCCTAATGTCCAACCTAAACCTCCCTTGCTGCAATTTAAGCCCATTGCTTCTTGTCTTAGCCTCAGAGATTAAGAAGAACAATTTTTCTCCCTCCTCCTTGTAACATTTAATGCACTTGAAAGCTGTTATGTCCCCTCTCAATTTTCTCTTCTCCAGACTGAACAAACCCAATTTTTTCCAATCTTCCCTCATAGCTCATGTTTTCTAGACCTTTAAACATTTGTGTTGCTCTTTTCTGGACTTTCTCCAATTTTCCACATCTTTCCTGAAAGGTGGCGCCCAGAACTGGACACAATACTCCAGTTGAGGCCTAATCAGCGCAAAGTAGAGCGGAAGAATTACTTCTCGTGTCTTGCTTACAATACTCCTGCTAACACATCCCAGA
>NW_020664983.1:0-15619 GCF_002925995.2 Terrapene triunguis | reverse complement strand
TTCCACACTCAAGCTGTGCTGCAGTTAATAGCTCTGTCTGGGGCTAGAGCGTGAGCTGTGAGCAGACCTCTGCTAGGAAAGCCGACAGCTGCAGAGGAGCATGTGGATGGGACAGAGAGACTTCTCTTAGAGGAGAGTCAATTGATAGGGATTCTCTAGGTTATAGTCAGGAGCAGAAGATGGAAGAGGATAATGTAAGGGCCAGATCAGATGAGAAACATTCACATAAACAAGCGGACACATCAGAAAAGGGCAGACAAATAAACAGTGACAAGTTTTTAAAGTGCTTGTACACAAATGCTAGAAGTCTAAATAATAAGATGGGTGAACTAGAGTGCCTCGTGATAAAGGAGGATATTGATATAATAGGCATCACAGAAACCTGGTGGACTGAGGACAATCAATGGGACACAATCGTTCTGGAGTACAAAATATATCAGAAGGACAGAACAGGTCGTGCATGGGGGGGATAGCACTATATGTGAAAGAGAAAATGTAGAATCAAATGAAGTAAAAATCTTAAGTGAATCCACACATTCCATAGAATCTCTATGGATAGTAATTTCATGCTCTAAGAAGAATATAACATTAGGGTTCTATTATCGACCACTTGACCAGGACAGTGATAGTGATGATGAAATGCTAAGGGAAATTAGAGAGGATATCAAAATTAAGAACTCAATAATAGTGGGGGATTTCAATTATCCCCATATTGACTGGGAACATGTCACCTCAGGATGAAATGCAGTGACAAAATTTCTCGATACTTTAAATGACTGCTTCTTGGAGCAGCTGGTATGGGAACCCGCAAGGGGAGAGGCAACTCTCAATTTAGTCCTGAGTGGAGCACAGGAGCTGGTCCAAGAGGTAACTATAACAGAACCGCTTGGAAATAGTGATCATAATATAACAACATTTAAAATCCCTGTGGTGAGAAGAACATCTCAACAGCCCAACACTGGGGCATTTAATTTAAAAAAGGGGAACGATGCAAAAATGAGGGAGTTAGTTAAACAGAAATTAAAAGGTACAGTGACTAAAGTGAAATCCCTGCAAGCTGCATGGATGCTTTTTAAAGATACCGTAATAGAGGCCCAACTTAAATGCATACCCCAAATTAAGAAACAGTAAAATAACTAAAAAAGAGCCACCGTGGCTTAACAACCATGTAAAAGAAGCAGTGAGAGATAAAAAGGCATCTTTTAAAAAGTGGAAAGTCAAATCCTAGTGAGGCAAATAGAAAGGAGCATAAACACTGCCAAATTAAGTGTAAAAATGTAATAAGAAAAGCCAAAGAGGAGTTTGAAGAACGGCTAGCCAAAAACAAAACACATTTTATTACCTTTTGAAAGTACATCAGAAGCAGGAAGTCTGCTAAACAACCAGTGGGGCCCCTGGATGATCGAGATACAAAAGGAGCGCTTAAAGACGATAAAGTCATTGCGGAGAAACTAAACGGATTCTTTGCTTCAGTCTTCACGGCTGAGGATGTTACGGAGATTCCCAAACCTGAGCCAGCTTTTGTAGGTGACAAATCTGAGGAACTGTCACAGATTGAAGTGTCACTAGAGGAGGTTTTGGAATTAATTGATAAACTTAACATTAACAAGTCACCGGGACCAGATGGCATTCACCCAAGAGTTCTGAAAGAACTCAAATGTGACGTTGCGGAACTATTAACTATGGTTTGTAACCTATCCTTTAAATCAGCTTCTGTACCTAATGACTGGAAGATAACTAATGTAATGCCAATATTTAAAAAGGGCTCTAGAGGTGATCCTGGCAATTACAGACCGGTAAGTCTAACGTCAGGCAAAATTAGTTGAAACAATAGTAAAGAATAAAATTGAGAGACACAGAAGAACATAAATTGTTGGGCAAAAGTCAACATGGTTTCTGTAAAGGGAAATCATGTCTTACTAATCTATTAGAGTTCTTTGAAGGGGTCAACAAATATGTGGACAAGGCGGATCCAGTGGACATAGTGTACTTAGATTTCCAGAAAGCCTTTGACAGGTCCCTCACCAGAGGCTCTTACATAAATTAAGTTGTCATGGGATAAAAGGGAAGGTCCTTTCATGGATTGAGAACTGGTTAAAAGACAGGGAACAAAGGGTAGGAATAAATCGTAAATTCTCAGAATGGAGAGGGGTAACTAGTGGTGTTCCCCAAGGGTCAGTCCTAGGACCAATCCTATTCAACTTATTCATAAATGATCTGGAGAAAAGGGTAAAAAGTGAGGTGGCAAAGTTTGCAGATGATACTAAACTGCTCAAGATAGTTAAGACCAAAGAAGACTGTGAAGATCTTCAAAAAGATCTCACAAAACTAAGTGATTGGGCAACAAAATGGCAAATGAAATTTAATGTGGATAAATGTAAAGTAATGCACATTGGAAAAAATAACCCCAACTATACATACAATATGATGGGGGCTAATTTAGCTACAACGAATTAGGAAAAAGATATTGAAGTCATTGTGGATAGTTCTCTGAAGACATCCACGCAGTGTGCAGAGGCAGTCAAAAAAGCAAACAGGATGTTAGGAATCATTAAAAAGGGGATAGAGAATAAGACAGAGAATATATTTTTGCCCTTATATAAATCGATGGTATGCCCACATCTTGAATACTGCATACAGATATGGTCTCCTCATCTCAAAAAAGATGCAATTGCAATAAAGAGCTGTGGTGACTTACAAAATGGCTTTGTGCGCTCAATGTAGAATGCTAGGGCACGCCTAACACCCAGGGAATGGAACATGAGATTTAAAATAGGTCTTGGTTCACATGAAACTGGGAGACTACGTTTGGCAGAAACACAGGGTGTAAAAGACCGTATAGAGGGCCTCGGAAGTCAGAGCTCTGAGCTCAGATACCCTTCTGGCCAAGGTTATGGCCACCAGAAAGGCCACCTTCCAGGAAAGGTAGGACAGAGGGTAGGTCACCATGGGCTCGAAAGGGGGCCCCCCCATGAGTGCGGACAGGACCAGGTTGAGGTCCCACCGGGGAACGGGCAGGCGTACCTGGGGATAAAGTCTGTCACAGCCCCAGGCTGGTGGTTCTCCAAACAGAGAGGACTTCGGTTTCACCCCACTAGCTAGCCATAAGTCATACAAGCAATTCCCTTAGACACTCCAGTTTCCCAGTATCACCACCAGTGCCACTCGTTATGGGGACAAATGGTTATGAAAACTAGTACCCCAGTAAAAGAAAAAAAGGTTCTCCCGACCCCAAAGGGCCAAGCCCCAGACCCAGGTTAATATATAAGTCAGATCTTACCCACAAATCATGCTATTGCCAGTCCTTTAGAATCTAAAATCTAAAGGGTTATTCATAAAAAGAAAGAAATATAGATGAGAGCTAAAATTGGTTAAATGGAATCAATTACATACAGTAATGGAAAAGTTCTTGTAGCAGTGATGGGTCATTCAGTCCTTTGTTCAGAGCTTCAGTTTGTAGCAAGGTTCCTCCAGAAGTAAGAAGCAGGATTGAAGACAAAATGGAAGGGTTACCAAGGCCTTTTATATTCTCTCTCTTGTGTGTGGAAACCCCTTTGTTCTCCTGTGCAAAATCACAGCAACAAGATGGAGTTTGTAGCCACAAGGGCAAGTCACATATTCATACATGACTCAGTTTGCAGGTGGCAGCCATTCCTCACATGCTACCGTGAACATTCCCAGGGAGGCTTCTCAGATATGGATTGGAGTCTCCCAAGGTCTGTTGTCAGTTAAGTGTTTCTTGATTGGGCACTTAATCTGAAAATTCCTTTCTCAAGAAGCTGACCAAATGCTTCACTGAAGCCATTTAGAATCAAACACATTGAGATACAAGTACATAGCCAATATTCATAACTTTAAATACAAAAATGATACACAGCATAATCATAACCAGCAAATCATAACCTTGTCATAGACACCTCACTTGACAACCTTTGTACAATATTTGGTGCAACTATATAACAGTGGTTGCAACAATGATCTATATGGTCACAGTTCATGTCAATAACGTCACAGGATCCCCAAAGACTTCAAAGTCGCCCACGAGTCCTTAAGGCTGTGCAGGCAAAAGTCCGTATTTTGGGTGAACAGGCTCGCACAGTCAAAGGGGAGGTCCTGAATTGTGTTCTGGACCTCAGGTGGTATCCCCAACACCTGGAGCCATGCACTGCACCTTGTTGTAATGGCAGTGGCCATGGTCCAAGCAGCCGAGTCCGCCACGTCTAAAGCGGCCTGGAGGGAGGTTCTGGAGACCACCCTGCCCTCCTCAAGGAGCAAGCTAAACTCCTTGCGCAAGTCATCTGGGAGCAACTCCTGGAACTTTGCCAATGAGCTCCAACAGTTGAAAGCATAGCGGCTGAGTACCGCTTGCTGGTTGGCCGCTCGAAGCTAGAGCCCCCCGATCGAGTAGACCGTTTGGCCGAAAAGGTCCAGCTTGTTAGCGTCCTGTGACTCAGGCGCGGGACCTGGCTGTCCTTGCCACTGTTTGTGATTTGCCACATTGACCACCAGAGTCCCCGGTTGGGGGTGGGCGAAAAGGTGTTCATACCCTTTCTGCAGCACAAAATAGCGCCTTTCCACCTCTTTAGCAGTGGGTGGTATAGAGGCCGGAGTCTGCCAGAGCACCTTAGTGGTGTTTTGGATTGTTCTTATTAGGGGCAAGGCCAACCTAGAAGGACCCTCCAGGGCAAGGATGTCCACCATCAGGTCAGACTCCTCTGTGACCTCCTCTGCCTGGAGATTGAGGTTTAGGGCCACCCTACTAAGAAGGTCCTGGTGCCCCGTGGTGTCCATCGCCAGAAGGGTGGCGGTGGTGCCTGCCACTGCCTCGTCTGGCGAGGAGGAGGAGGCCCGTGGGACAGGCTCTTCCTGCCCTTCTGGCTCTCTGAAGGCTGGGTTCAGTACCTCAGAGCCTCCTGTGACTGGAGGTGGCTCTAGTGTCCCTGATGGCTCTGGTTCGGGTGCTGCGCCTCAGCGTGACAGCCCAGAGTCCCCGTGCAGGATCCTCAGTAGCCCTGTGGGTGTGGCGAGCCAGCGACATTGCTGGGGAGGGGACGGCACAGGGTGCAGATACCACCGATGCTGGCCTGGAGCCCTGACCCTGATGGTAGGCCCAAGGGGTCCAAAAGGACCATTGTACTGGGCCCTGCCACTGGGTCAGCCAGGCGACCGCCAGTGCCTATGATTCCACCGTCTGCGGTGCTGGGACCGGTAGTGGATGAGTCGAGACAGAAGACTCGGCATCTGACTCGGATGAGTAGTCTGTGCCCGACCACGGGCGGTGGGGAGGGGGAGGCGGAGCCAGACAGTGCTAGGGAATGGTAGCAGGGAGATGGTGAGCGGCGCCGTAACATCATAGGCTTGCCACGATGATGAACCGGAGGCGGTGCCGCCACTGGTGCCACAAAGGGTGCCGGAACCACATGTGGCGCCGGGATAGACGCCGCAGCCGGTGCTGTTGCCAGTGCCGCTGATGGTGCCTGTGCTTGTGGTGCCAGGGGCCACACCTGCGGGGCCAGGGACTGCGCCATAATGGCAATGAGGTCCCGCGCTGCCTCGTAGGTATCCTCCTGAGTTAGGTAGTCCACCAGCACCGGACTCGGTGGGCCTCCTGTTGGGGCCGGAGTCAACGGTGCCGGGTCTTGAGGCCCAGACTGTGGGTGTCCCGCCAGAGGGCACACCCTGCTGGAATCCCCTCATGGCTTCTTGATGGGGAAACAACCCCTGAACGCCTTCTTTTTCTTATGCGGCACCAGGAACTGTGAGTGGTGCCACCTGGTAGCACTGGCCTTACGAGTCGGGGAGCAGCGCTGGTGCTCCTTGGAGGAGTCCTTTCTTGGTGCCAGGACATCACGCACTGAGTCCGGGGCGCTGCGCACTGATGATGCCAGTGCCGCTTCTGATGCCAGCTGTGGGCGGAGCGCTGACTCCATCACAAGGAGCTTCAAACACTAGTCCAGCTCTCTTAGTCCTGGGTCTAAAGCTCCTGCAAATTGGGCACTTATCTGTCTGATGGCCCTCTCCTAAGCACTTGAGACAGGCAGCATGTGGATCGCCTGTGGGCATAGGTTTCGCACACCTCTCACACGCCTTAAACCCCTGCGATCAAGGTATGCCCCAGTGCCTGGGGAAACTAAGGCGGGGGATGGGGGAAGCCCCCCGAAGCAAGTCCAACAAACTACTATAAAATGAACCAACAACTATGTACAACGAAGAAAAGGGAACCACTAGGTAGGCACTTGCGAATGCAAGAGACTGCGCTGCTCCAACAACAGTCACTGGCAGCAAGAAGGAATTGAGCAGGCGGCAGGTCAGCAGGGACCTATATACACCGCTGTGACGGGTTGGATCACAGAAACCCCCTTGGGAGCTGCCACCCGATGTGCCAAGACTACCCCTGCTCCTGTTTTCCCTGCCAGCTCAGGGCTCCAGCACCCTGTCTTGCTGAGCCAGCCACTCCTGTCTGGCTCCAACACAGAACCAGGGTCTGAATCACTTGCCCCAAAGCTGCAAGTTTACTCGAAAACAGCTCACAGTAGTGTGCTTGTCTTTAGCACTCAGATGCCCAACTCCCAATGGGGTCTAAACCCAGATAAACCCGTTGTACCCTGCATAAAGCTTATGCAGGGCAAACTCATAAATTGTTCGCCCTCTATAACACTGATAGAGAGATATGCACAGTTGTTTGCTCCCCCAGGTATTAATACATACTCTGAGTAAATTACTAAATAAAAAGTGATTTTATTAAATACAGACAGTAGGATTTAAGTGGTTCCAAGTAGTAACAGGCAGAACAAAGTAAGTCATCAAGCAAAATAAAATAAAATGCGCAAATCTAGGTCTAATCAAACTGAATACAGATAATCTCACCCTCAGAGATGCTTCCATAAGCTTTTTCTCAGACTGGACACCTTCCAGGCCTGGGCACAATTCTTTCCCCTGGTACAGCTCTTGTTGCAGCTCAGGTGATAGCTAGGGGATTCTTCATGATGGCTCCTCTCTCCCTCTCTGTTCTCTTCCACCCCTTTCTATATCTTTTGCATAAGGCGGGAACCCTTTGTCCCTCTGGGTTTCCACCCCCCCCTCTCTGGAAAAGCACCAGGTTAAAGATGGATTCCAGTTCAGGTGACATGATCACATGTCACTGCAAGACTTCATTACTCACTTGCCAGCACACACACATACAGGAAGGCTCACAGGTAAATACAGCCATCTGACAATGGGAGTCATCAAGATTCCAAACCATCCTTAATGGTCCACACTTTACATAATTACAATAGGCCCTCAGAGTTATGTTTTATATTTCTAGTTTTAGATACAAGAGTGGTACATTTATACAAATCAGATGATCATACTCAGTAGATTATAAGCTTTGTAATGATACCTTACAAGAGACCTTTTGCATGAAGCATATCCCAGTTACGTTACATTCACTTATTACCGTATTTTCTCTAAAACTATCCCAGGTACATTATATTGACTTATTATCAAGTTTTTATAAAACCATATAGACTGCACAACGTCACAACCGCCATGAAGGCACTGCTCCAGGGGTCTCCACACCCGACTCAACGGGTACCTCTAGAGGAAAAAACCTTCCGATGATTGTGCACGCAGCGCGCGTGCACACCTTTTGGAATGGACATGAGCAATCACTCGAAGAAGAACTATACAACACACACATAATAAATACATTCAAAAGAACATTAAGGTTACAGAGTTAAGGACTCAAAAGTTAGAAAATACCAGAAATAAGGTTGTCTGTGCAATCTTAATTCAGCTTCCTTGGGTGTATGCATTATGATACAGTCTTCAATTACATGACCACAATGTACTTGCCACAGGACTCCTGCCTCATTCAATGCACAAGATAGAAGGTGCTCACTTAATGAGCAGCTAGATATTCTTTTTTTTTTTAAATCCTCATTGTTCAATTTACCACACACTATTCAAACACTATTATTAAGACATATTAATTTCCTCATGGAGTTTTCTATGGTGCACTATAGTAGCTGAGTGCTTCACTGATATGAATGAACTCATTTTCAGAAAGCCTCTGTGAGATGATGGGGTGGTATTATTCCGGTTTTACATCATGGCTCAGTGAGGCCCAGAGAGCTAGATCTACATAGAAATGTAAGCCCAGATTTTTAAAGGCATTTAGGCATTGCTGCACTAAACTTTGCAATGCTTAATTGATTTAACAGCCTATAGCTCATGCCCACAAAATGTGTTTTGAGAGCCTAAAATCTGTTAGGTGCTGCAAAGCTGAGTACAGCAATGCCTACATACCTTGCTTTCTATAAGCACCTAAGTCCCTGGCTTTCCTACTGGCTAGCTTAGGCAGCTCCCTGCTTAGCTTGCTGACTTACGTAAGTGCCATTCTTAGGCCTTGGCGCTGTACAGCGCTGCAACTTGCTGCGCTCAGGGGTGTGAAAATGCCCCCCCCCGAGCGCAGCGCTGTAAAGAGCCAGTGTAATCAGCACCTGCAGCGCTGCACGCTCGCTCGCAGCGCTGCAAGCTACTCCCCTCGGAGAGGTGGAGTACTTGCAGCGCTGTGAGAGAGCTCGCGCAGCGCTGGCGGCGCGACTACACTCGCGCTTCACAGCGCTGCCGCGGCAGTGCTGTGAATTGCCAAGTGTAGCCAAGGCCTTAGGTGCTTAATGCTCTTCAGGCACATAGGAGTAGCCTGGGTGGCTAATTCAGGGCTCAGGATTCCACTGGGCAGCAGCACACCTAAATGTTGGCCATATGAGATCTGCTCCTAAGAGATCCCCTAAGAGATCTGCTCTGGTTCAAGCAGGGATTAATTCAGGGCCTGGGTCAGACGGGGGGACAGATGAGATGATCACAGGGATCCCTTCGGGCTTTGGGATTAATGAGAACCTTGAGCTGTCAGCAGAGACCCAGGGCAGCTCGTTGTAAGGGCTGACACCACAGTCATCATCAGCTGTGGATGCCTTGGTGGGAGGAGGAGCCAGGCTGATCTCCAGGTGGACAGGGAGTTTCACCACCTGCAGCCAATCAGTGGGTACAGCAGGGTCAGGAAGTTTATTTAAAGGCTGGATCTAGGCCGGGCTCCCTCTTATGGGGAGGACTGTGACAGAGAATCTTCTTCAGAAACTGCTCCAGCTTGCAGCTAGTTTGGGGTTTTCCAGACCCGCCCCGCTCTGCTGGTGGGTGGGAACAGTCTTCTCATTTCCAGCCTCAGCTGAGCCCTGGTGAGTTTATCCTCATTGGTTTTTGGGACAACATTGTCCTTTAGCTTTACTAGCTCTTTCCCTTCCCTGGTGTACTTACAGGGAGCAACCACATCCCTGTTTTTAGGCCAAACAAGCCAAACTCTTCCAGTCTCCTCTTGGAAGAGTTGTGGGCTGTTTCCCTGAGCATTGTAGTTGTCCTGCTCTGTCTTAGGCCTGGTCTACACTACGGGATTAATTCAGATTTAGCAGCGTTAATTCGAATTAACCCTTCACCCGTCCACACAACAGAGCCATTTAGTTCGAATTAAAGGGTGCTTTAAATTGATTTCTGTACTCCACCTCGACGAGCGGAGTAGCGCCAAAATCGATTTTGTTAATTCGAATTAGGGTTAGTGTGGCCGCACACCACCGAATTAATGTGATTAAAATAAATGGGGTAGTGTGGCCGCACACCACCGAATTAATGTGGTTAAAAACCGAATTAATGTGCTTAGTGTGGCCGCGCACAATCGAATTTATACAACCTGTTTCCCAAATTCGAATTATCTAAATTCGGATTAATCCTGTAGTGTAGACATAAGTTAGGATTCTTATTTGGGGCCACGAATTGGACCTAGGATTCCAGATGAGGCCTGGTCCACAGCATTGAAATGTCTCAATAGCTCCTGGAAATACATGGCCTGGTACATCAGCTGAGCATCACCTGATGATGCCAGCAGGACTACCCTGTGGACTCTCAAGGAGGGGTGAGGAGAGACGGAGGGGGTGGGGGAGCCGTATGGGCTTTGCTTGTTTTATCTGAATATCTGTGACTCTTGTGTGTGTTGAGAGTAAAAGTTACTGTGGTTAAACTCCTCTTACTTTGCCTGCCGTGCGGCCCCCAAAGGGTTAAATTAAAAATCAGAGTGCCCATGGGGATCCCTGTATAAACAGCCCCCACACCCCACCCCAGAGGTGGCTGCATCTCAGTACCAGGCAAGGGGGGGTCCCTGTATAAACAGCCCCTGCGCCCTATCCCAGAGGTCTGAGGATTCATACCCATTCCAGAATATGTGGGCATTAACTGTTGTTATGCTGGACGGTGATAATGGCTCTTTGATCTATAGACAATCACAAACCTGAGTGTGTGAAGAGCTTTTCTTTCCAGCTAAGCAGAAGGAGCAATTAAATGCCCCTTTGTGTAGAGATAGCTGTGAGCAATAGGGAGCCACCACCCGAGACACTGGGCCGCATGGCACAGCCAATCAGAAGCTGAGGGGTGTCTCTGGGACCAGTTGTATACGCAGAGGCTGAGGGATCGGCTGTGTTCTGGGCAGAAAGTTAACAGACAGTAAAGGAAGTTAGGCCCCTGGAAGGAAGCAGAGAAAAAGCTCCTTTGGACATGGGGCGGGCCGGAGAAGCAGGCTTGGGTTTCGGAGCAAGGAAAGGGCCTGGGTGGTGTGATTCCCTCGAGGAACAGGACTCTGTGTGTTCTCCATGAGTAATTCGCATTGTGCCAGATGGAAATAGTTCAGCACAGTCCCAAGTAACAGCCAACCAGAGGGGCCAAAGGAGTTGCCATAATGTTGCTGATCATGTGTACCTCATAATTCCCCTCCGCCCCCTGGCGCTACCATAATGCTGCTGACGATATGCACTATAAAAAGGGGAGGCTGTTACTGTAATGCTGCTGTCGGAGAAAAACTGAGTTCTCACTTTTTGTTTGGGTACAGCAAGTCAGATGCTTTATTAACTCTCACAATTGTGCAGAGGGAGAGAGCTAAGCAGGTCTCTCTCAACAGTAAACAATTACAGCAAGCATTTATACCTTTTGTTACAGACAATAATGAGCAACAACTGCATTTTGTTTATACATAGGTCATTCTGATATCTTGTTTTGCTCACTAATGTAGACTCTTAGTCTACATTCCATATTATCTACACAAGGTCGCAATAACTTCTCACACAGTTCTTTCTCACCCGCCTCACACAATCCTCACTTCTACAAATCTCGCGTTATCAGGGCTACAGTTAGCCTGACTCTTGCTAACAAGCTGTCATACATTGCAGTTCTTTTCTGACAGTTCTGTTTCTGCTTCCACACTGCTGATAATGTCTACTTCATACTGGGGCACCTCCCAGGTGGTATGATAATGTCGGGGCGTGCAAAAGGGGGGGACAAGCAGAGGCACGTCCCCTCCCCAATAATTGTCAGGGACACTGAACTCCTCCAGCCCTGCGGTTGCGGTGGTGGGGAGAGCGAGCTCCTGTTGGAGCTGGGGCGGGGGGAAGAGAGGGAGGGAAGCGTATGCTTCTGCCAGAGGGGTGGGGGCACAGTGCCCCAACAAAAGGGGTCAAAGTTAAATTTCTGGGCATGTCCCTGGATAATGTGCACTTGGTTCTGGGACAGGTGCTCCCATACAGGGGGTTCCCCCCAGGCACTATAAAAAGGGGAGCCCGTGGGCGCTATAGTAGTGCTGCTGCTAATGTGCACTTCATAATGGCCCGCCTCTCCTCCCAGGTGCTACTGTAATGTGCTGCTGCTAACATGCATATCATAGGGTTTCCTCCTTGGTTTTGGGCTTCTATGTGCTACCATAATACTGCTAATAATGCCCGTGCCATAAGTGAGCCCTGATTTTGGTCAGCGCTACTGTAACCCACACAACAATGATCCCAAGCGGCCAAGCTGCGCTGGCTCCTGGCTGTTGCTGCCCTCCCCCTCCCCCCCCTTCAATTCTTTCTCTCTCATTGCTGCTGTCAGATCAGCACCCTACAGTTCCAGGGGAGTAGGCGTTACATCACCAGAAGAGCACAGCCCGCCTGGATGGTATTACTGCTGGAGTCACTAGAGCAGAAAGGGTTAAAGGGTGCAGTGAGGGGTCGCTCCCTCAGAAAGCCCAGCAACTGTTTGACTCTGGGCTGGATTCTGCTTTTGATTCCTTTTGTGTGATCCTGCTGACTCCACTTCAGACTGGATTTTGATCTTGATATCCCCCTACCCTGTCTCTCCCCATTGGGTCATTCTGGTTTTACAGGGGTCTGATCAGAGCACCATTGACCACTGTATAGCCAGGTCTCTCCATTCAGGGACCAGGGCCCTTTGCCAGTAGCGGATTTACCATGGAGCCGGGCCCACACTCCAGGGGGGCCCCGACCAGCCCCACTCTTCTCCGCCCCCCGCTCTCTCCTGTGGGGGGCAGAAGCTTGTTGCTCCTGGCAGTGAGGCTCCTGCTGCAGTAGGGCAGCCAAGCTCCCCCTCCCCTGCCTCTTCTCACAGCTTGCTCCCTTCCCCCCCTCCCGCTCCCTGCCGCCGATCAGCTATTTGCCGGCAGGAGCAGGGCTGGCTCTGGCTTTTTTGCGGCCCCAAGCAAAAAAAAAAAAAAAAAAAACCTGCGGGAGGGGGAGAGGGTGGAGTGGTGAAGCGCACACACACAAAAACACCTGCAGGGCAGCCAGAGCGGCAAAGCGTGCACACACACACACAAAACACCTGCAGGGCAGCCAGAGCGGCAAAGCGTGCACGCACACACACAAAACACCTGCAGGGCAGCCGGAGCGGCAAAGCAAAGCAAAGCAAAAAAAAACAAAAACCTGCAGGGCGGCTGGAGCCAGGGTGCAGGGGGACTCCCTGTGCTGCAGACGTGCAGTGGAGTGCGCGCCAGGTCTAGCGGGGGAGAGGGAGCAGGTGGGAGAGAGAGAAGTGGGGCGGCCAGGGCTTCAGCGGGGCGCTCAGCACCTCCCGCCACGCCGCCTGCTGGGAGGACTCCGCGCCGCTCCGGTCGGCGGGGAGGGAAGGATGCGGGCTGCCCTGCCGAGTTTGCTGCAGGGCGCTCCCCTCCTCCGCGCCGCTGCCACCTACAGGGTGGCCGGAGCTGCAAACCAAAAAGAAAAAGGAATAAAAAAGGGTGGCCGGAATGCTGCCCCTTGGGATCTGCCGCCCCAAGCAGGAGCTTGCTCGGCTGGTGCCTGGAGCCGGCCCTGGGCAGGAGGGTGGGGGAGGAGCACAGCTGCAGCATGCTCACCTGGGGAGAGGAGGCAAAGAAGAGGCGGGGGTGGGGCCTTGGGGAGGGAGGGTGGAACAAGCATAGCTACTCTGACTGCAGAGCTGCACAGCCAGGCTGAAAAAAGAAGGTGTTGCTCATCTCCTGGGACTTTGCAGCTGGACACCACCTTCTGGGTCCTAGTGCTGGTTGAGCTCCCTTCTGTGTGCTGGGAGCCATCCTTCATCTTGTACAACAGTGAGTGCCCATGGTGGCAGGCAGGGCAGGGGGACAGAGGCAGTGGGAAAGGAAGGGGGTGGGATGGGGAGGAGATGGAGTGGTGGGGAAGGGGCATGGGACGGGGAAGAGAAGGGGATAGGGCAGGGATCGGCAACCTTCGGCATGCCAGGGTAAGCCCCCTGGTGGGCCACATGCCGAAGTTGACCGATTCCTGGGATAGGGGAAATGGGGGCCCAGCATGCGGATCCCCTTGGCAGCAGCTGGGGCTCCCCTGTTAAGCAGGCCCATCAAACCCTCACCCTGACAAGCCCCACCTCCCCTGCATCTGTACCACCCCAATGAGCCCCCCCAGACACCCTCCCCACTGAGCCCCAACCACCTACACCTAGACCCCACCCAAATGAACCCTGTAGATAAATCTCTGTATTAAGCATCTTCACATAACTTTCATATGACTTTGTATTATGCCTCTCTATATAACCTTGTATTAAGCCTATCCATATATAACCTCTAACTTTCATATGACTTTGTATTATGCCTCTTCATATAACCCTGTATTAAGCTATTTTCATACAACTTTGTATCAAGTCCTTTGATATAGGAACTTTGTATCAAATCCCTATGTAGAAAAACGTATAGAAAACTTTGTGTTAAGCCTTGGTATAATGTGATAGCCCCTAAGGATAGTTAAAGTAGAAGAAAAATGTCTTTTTGCTAGGAGTAGAATAAGATACCCCCTCCCCACACTCCCTTAATCAATTGGCATGTTGAATGAATGAGGTGTGAATGAGCAAGGCTTGGAAGGCAAGCACCTCCAGACAGCTAGTTGGAGAGGGGATGGAAGCCCGATCCAAGGACAATCAAACTTGTCAAGTGGGCTCACTAAAGAAGAGCAGACATATTGACGGCCTGGGGGGGACGTGGTTTAGAATCAAGCATCTTCTTTTGGAAACCCCCTCTTTGAACAGCATTGGGACAACACCCAGAAGGAAGCAGCACAAAGGACCAATGGACACAGATTTTGAATATGGTATAGATTTGCATGAGAGGGAAGCTGCTATAAATGTGAGGTGTCTTGCAGAGGACCCTGGCTCTTATCAACATTGGAGCATTGATCCAGACCGGCAGAAGCCCGGCTCCACCCCTCCCCTATCTAACTCACCTGGCCAGTGAAGTTAAGGGGAGCAACTAGTTGGTAACAACAACAAGACGGAGTGTGTTTGTGTTTGTGTGTGTGTGAGTGCATGAGTGTAATATAGATCATATGCACATGATACAGTGTTGATTGATGCATGTATTACCAATGAATTTGGCGTTTGCCTTATTCCCCCGAAAAGATCCTGTGCAGTACTTTAAGTACAACCCCACCTACCCTGCACCCAGACTCCCCCCCCGCCACTGAGCTCCAACCACTTTCACTTGATCCCCCCCTGCAGACTCCCGTTGCCCCTGCACCTGGCACCTCCCTGTGCATCCAGATCCCCCACTGAGCTGCCTGCACCCAGACTTCCCCCACGGGACCCTCTTACTCCCCTCTGGATCCCCCCACCCTAAGTCCCTCTGCACTCGGATCCTGCTGCCAGGCTGAACCTCCCTGCCCACATCTGGTGTGCCTGGCGCAAAAGGGGCAGGGCCCCAGGGTGTTTCTGTGGCAGGCCTGGCCCTTGTGCTGTGTCAGGGTCTCACTGCCAAGTCCCTGTCCCAGGAGGGCGGGGGAGGCTGCAAGGTGTTCTCCCACCTCCATGCAGCCAGTGGCCTGTGCTCCCCACTGCCATGGTGGAGCCTCCACATTTATTTATTATAAAAAAAATCAGAATTTTAAAATATTATGCACAGAATTTGATGCCGAATTCCCTCCAGAATATGGGGCACTGTACAGCTGTGATGGTGGAACTGTGAAGGGGGTGCTGGACAGTCGGAGATCTATGGGTGGGGGAGCTGGACAGGGGTATGGTGTGCAGAGTGCTGTGCAGTTGTGGTGGGAGGTCAGCGGGAGGGGTCTCTAGGCAGGGGGTGCTGGGCATAGGGATCTGTGGGGAAGTCTCTGGGTGAGGGGGCACTGGCATAAGGGCAGGGCACTGGGCAGGGGGGCAGTGTGGAAGGGGCACGTGGCAGCGCAGGGCTGGGTGGGCCAGTGCGCATCTAGCAGTTTGGGGTTTGTAAACAGTGCCCTTGTGCTGGGCTGAGTGGGGCCACTCCTGCTGCGCTGAGTCTCAT
>NW_020664982.1:279432-291496 GCF_002925995.2 Terrapene triunguis | reverse complement strand
CAGACATGTTCGGCTTTTTGGCAATTCCCCCCAGACGGGGGTTTGAGTGCCGAAAAGCCGAACATGTCCGGGAAAAAGAGGACGTATGGTAACCCTAAGTGGTGTAGTGAGCTGGTGTGGCTCCCCGCCGCCCGAAGAGGGTCGAGCCCCGGCAAACCCTTGTACAGGGAGGTTTAGGTTGGATATTAAGAAAAACTATTTCACTAGGAGGGTGGTGAAGCACTGAAATGGGTTCCCTAGGGAGGTGGTAGAATCTCCATCTTTAGAGGTTTTTAAGGCCCAGCTTGACAAAGCCCTGGCTGGGATGATTTAGTTGGGGGTTGGTCCTGCTTTGAGCAGGGGGTGGGACTAGATGACCTTCTGAGGTCCCTTCCAACCCTGATATTCTATGATTCTTTGGGAAGACTGTCAAATTGAACCAGGATGGGCCTGCGGAAAGGCTCCGGTGTCTAGCCCCCTTCCTGGGTCTCAAGCCCATAGAGCTGTTTAGCCAGATGGGCGGGGTGGCAGACTGGCTCCAATTCCCAGCCCCAACATATATGTCATATATGACTCTCCTGGGCTCAGGCCCCTCAGACCCCCAGTGGGAGCGGAAGGTGGTGGTGAATGGGGAGACATTCCTCGGGTGGCGAGACCCTGGGACCAAGAGAACTGTTGTCAGACCCCGGGTGGTGCAGTTTCACCAGATGCTGAGGGGCTGTGTGACCTGGGTGAAGGTCCCAGGATGAAGCCCCTCACCCTGCCTATGGCCCAGATCCCTGTGCAGACACAGGAGGGGTTGGGCTGGTAGTTGGGGTTCTCCAAGATACCGGCTGTGAGGTCCTGTTGGGGAATGACTGTGTCTCTTTGTGACAGGATCCAGGCCCTGCTCCTGTAACGGCCTAGGATTTGAATTTGAATCCAGGGAACCAACTGGCTGAGACTGAAGTGGTCAGTGAAAATGTAAATGATCTGGCTGGCTGGTGGGAGGAGCGGCTGGGCTCAGGATAGATGCCTGTCTGTAACCAGAGCCCTGGAGCTCAGTGGGACAGAGAGATGCTCCCCCCTCCACCCTCCGCACAAGAGGTAGGTGGCTTATGCTGGCTCTGATGCGGTGAGCAAAGCAGCGGGCTCGCTGCCTGCCCTCACTGGGCCAGCAGGGGTAAAGCTGAGCCCAGGGGGATCGGAGACCCCAGCTGAGCGTGGGGAACCACAGCAGGGTGGGAAAGCTGCCAGCCAGGGCTGCCTTGTCCAGAGGGCCTGGGACAAGGGTAAAGCATGGATAAACCTGCCTGTCATAAAGGAGCCTTTTCAGAAGGTGGCCCTGGGCTTGGTGAGGGACGAATGGGAGGGGGATGTCTCCCCCAATGGAGAATCAGTGGTGGAGCATGTGCTGACTTTCCGGGAAAAGCTCACTGAGCTCATGGGTCCGGCCAGGGAGAACCTAGCCAGGGCCCAAGGGAGGCAGAGGGTCTGGGACAACCGCTCAGCCTATGGCAAAGGGGACCAGGTCAGTGTTCTCATCCCGGTGAGGAAGAATAAGCTGCAAGCTGCCTGGGACGGGCCCTTCAAGGCAGGGCCAGTGCAAGGATGTTTCGTGCCCTAGGCGAAACTTCCACCTTGCACCCTCCCCCCTCCCTGCGCCTAGGTCGCCTAATAGGTTGCACCAGCCCTGCTTCAAGGTAATCCAGCAGCTGAATGAGGAGAACGATGTGGTGGAACTGCCCAACTGGGCACCGAGGGGACCAGGTCAACGTGATAGATACATACTGTGACAGGGAGAGGCTGGTACTGGCCGTGTATGGCCAGTGGGAGAATGGGGAAGATCCTCCAGTGGGTCTCTTCCCTGAGACCGGAGCCGGCTCCTTGCTGGAATCAATTCCCCTTTCTGACCAGCTAACCCCTGCCCAGCAGGCAGAGATCAGAGAGATGCTGCATTCCTACCAACAGCTGTTTTCCAACAGGCCTGGGCTCACTAACCGAGCTGTCCACTGGGTGGAGCCGGTCCTCCCATCAGGTGTTCCCCATTCAGAGTAACTGGGAACACAGCCCAGGTCCTGGAGGCAGAGGTCAGAGACATGCTGGCTTTAGGGGTGATCTAGCCATCCACCAGACTTGGGGCTGGTCCCAAGGAAAGATGGGTCGATCCGATTCTGTGTGGCCTATTTGAAGTTCAATGCCATCACCATGTCTGGTGCCTGCCCATACCTAGGCCTGATGAGATCCTAGACAATTTTGGGGGGACTCAGTACCCCATGACCAGGGATCTCACCAAAGGCTACTGGCAGATGCCTTTGGATCCAGGTGCCAGGTTTAAACCTGCTTTTGTCACCCCTCTGGGGCTGTGCAAGTCCCTAGTCCTACCTTTTGACCTCAAGGAGGCGCAGGTCACCTACCATCCCCAGGTAGATCAGTCACTGAGGTGGATGGGGAATTTTACCCTACCGTACATGGATTATATTTGTGCCATTAGCCAGACCTGGGAGGACCATGTGTCCCAGGTGAAGAGGGGGCTGAGTCGCCTCCAGGATGCAGGGCTGACTGTAAAAGCTGGGACGGGCAAGGGGGGGATGGCAGAGGTGTTGTACCTGGGCCACAAGGTGGGGAGCAGCTGCCTAAAGCCAGAGCCAGATAAGGGGAGGAGGGGCGATCAGAGACTGGGCTGCTCCCCAGACTAAGAAACAGGCCCAGGCCTTTATTGGGGGGGGGGCACTACCGGAGGTTTGTGCCCCACTTTAGCTCTGTGTCAGCTCCCATCACTGAGCTATGCAGGAAGGGGAAGCCAGACAAGCTGGTCTGGACCAGGCAGTGCCAGAGGGCTCTCTGCATGCTGAAGGAGGATCTGGTCAAGGGCCCGGTGCTGGGAAACCCAGACTTTGACAAGCCCTTGTTCACCGATGCCCCAGACACAGGGCTGGGTGCGGAGCCGGCGCAGGCCAATGCAAAGGGGGAGAAACATCCCATCATGTACCTGAGCAGGAAGCTGCTGCCCCGGGAGCAGGGCTATGCGGCCATAGAGAAGGAGTGCCTGGCCATGGAGTGGGCTCTTAAAAGGCTGCAGCCGGATCTATTTGGGTGGCGCCTCTGTGTATCTGGACCACTCGCCCTGCCGTAGCTGCACCAGATGAGAGGGGCCAACACCAAGCTCCTGAGGTGGAGTCTGTCTCCCAGGATTATGAGATGGAGGTGGTCCACGTTAAGGGGAGTGCAAATGTTATAGCTGATGCTTTGTCCCAGAGAGGGAGGCCTGAACTTCCCGAGGTCACTGGCTAAAGTTCGGTCTCGAAGGGGAGAGAGATGTGACGAAGTGGGGATTTTCCCTTGTTCTATTGTGTGTGAGTGTGTGTGGGTCCTGCTGTTTTGCATGGATGCTGTGTGTGACTTTTGTGGAGGCTGCTCCAGCGGCCTGCATGGATGCTAAGGCCACCCCTTCATAACCTGAGACCCAGGAGCGGGGTGCAACCAGGTGACTCTGGCCCAGGAGGCGAGACAAAGGCCGGAGGAGGAGCAACGGACAGGGCAGGGGCCGGCAACTGGAAGCGAATCAGTCTTAGCTGGCTTGGGGCTCAGGGGGAGGACCAGAGCCCTGGCTCTGAGCTCCCCTCCCCCCAAGATGGACTTTGCTGAAAGTCACTGATTTCTGTGCTAACAAGTTCTTCCCTATACTGTGTTCCTGTCAACTAATAAACCTTCTGTTTTACCGGCTGGCTGAGACTCACTGCTGGCTGCAGAATGGGGGTGCAGGGCCCTCTGGCTTCCCCCGGAGCCCTACCCGGGCAGACTCGCTGCAGAAAGTGCACGGTGTGGAAGGGGATGCTGAATGCTCCGAGGTCAGACCCAGGAAGGCCGAAGCTGTGTAAGGTTCTTGTCCTGGAGACAGTCTGCTCAGAGAGAGGAGGCTCCCCAGAGTCCTGGCTGGCTTTGTAGGGAGTAGTTCCAGAGCATCGCCCGGTGACTCCGTGACAGATGGATGATGGATAAATATTTCAGAAGGAGGGAGGGATGGATGGATGATGGATAGATGTTGAAGCAGGATGGAGGGAGGGAGAGATGGAGAGATGGATCAGTCAAGCCTGCCGTGAGATTTCCCTCCAGTCAGAACTCTTTATTTTCCAAGACTTCTGCCTCTGCCCTAGCCGATTCCATTCTATGTTTCTTCCCCAAGTTCTTTTTAAAATTCATATCAACCTCCTTTGCTGGCAACCCAATGCCTCCATATCTCATCAAACTCTGTGGGGATTTTCAGGGAGGGGATAAGAGGGTTCCCTAGCTCGTAGCTTTCTGCTATATTAGATCACGATTCCTACAGAGGCCAACTCACCTACTTACCAGATTAGCGGTCAGGGTTACCAGTGTTATCAGTTGTTGGCTACGTGTGTGTTTTCTGAGTGTGCTGGTGTAGCCTGACCCAAAGTTGAGTAAATATAAATGTAACTTAAGGATTAAGAGGTTCTTGTTCCAAGATCAGGCCCAGTAAGATTATTATAAAATTATCATATAATTTGGGAACCCCGATGTGCACAGGTGCAACACTCAGACTATAGGAACTCTCTCTATATATAAATATATGATTTATTAATAATTTAGCAAAGATTATACACACACTTAAACTTAACAAAGCAGATAGAGATAACACAGAAAGTACATTTGTACGTCCCTACTTACACCCTTATCTTTCATACTTAACCATTATCTTTCTCATCACCGTCATCGTCCTCATCTTCCCTGGTGGCCATCATTCTGGCCCCTCCCAAGGTCTACATTTCTCCAACCTCCCTGCTGCCCCTGGGATGTTACTTTTATAGTAGGTTATGCTGACGCTGCCATGACCAGTGCATATTCAATAGAGGTCCTTATTTGTATTTCCTCTCCTTAAGGTGTCCGTTTTCTATAGGTTAGTATATGTATGATGTTACCCTATTAGCATACAGGTCAATTTGCTGTCATGGCAGCTTTACAGTCGGAGGTCCTATCTGGAACTTTCCAGATGTTGGTGTCAGCTACGTTCTGTGCTGGGGTCAGCTGGGTTCTGTGGGTGACTAATGTCAGTATTCTAGCCAAAATTCCCCCTCTGGCATACCACTTTCAGTTCCCTATAACTTATGAGTTACTTAAGTTTATCTATACCAAAGGTTATAGGCCTCAAGCCTCACACGATCTACTAAAGCCAAATCTTATGGATAAAAGCCTGTAGGTTCCTTGCATTACTACTAAATATAATAAAGCAGGATAACAAAGCAATGAATATAATACAGGTAAGCTGGCTCACTGGGCTACACTGGCCAGATAGTCTGTACAACAGACTTCAATTGAACTGTCCAAAAAGACCACAGACTTGGTTCATTGGCAAAGGCGCTCGGCCAGGTTTATTGCCGACAAAGCATGGTATTAGTGCCGTATAGATGGTACTCCTGTTCTTTTTGCGGATACAGACTAACACGGCTGCTACTCTGATAGATGGTACAGGTACACTAATACATGTATGCCCGTGACAATAGACTCAGCTCAGTGAGGGTCACTCCCCCCTCAGCCAGACAAGGACACTCCGTCTGTGACCCCCCCTTTTATACACTGATACAAATAAGTTACGTATTGCCCCTCTGATGTGGTTAGTTACCACCCTTTACCGTATACCTGTTGGTTCGATCAAAACATCTCTATCCATCACACTGTCATCTTGAACTTATCTTTAGGAGGGGTCAGTGTGTCCCTATATCATCTTCAGGAAGTGTGTTTAACTTTTACAAGGGTGTTTACCTTGTATTAAGATGTTCTGGCACAATCTTTCTGGAATGTGTTTACATTAATACTTAGTGCCTAGGAGTGCTTGTGATTTTGCCACACCAGCCCTGTCCTTGGCAAGTTCGTGTACTGGATACTGAACCTGCAAGTAGGCAACTGCTTCGTTACAGGGCTTCACCTTTGCTTGTAGCCTGAATCTTACAAACTTTACTTTATCTCAGCAGGGCCTGACTTTAAGTTCAGGCCTTAGATTTTACACCAGGCCCCTTATAGCAGGCCTCATGTCTCAGGATCTCTTTCTCCTACATCCTCCATGTCCATCCACACCATTTGATCTCTCCATCCTGCCATCCATCCCTCCCTCTTTCCCTATGCATATGCAAGTCTCCATCACTTCCTCCCTCCCCACCACCCCCTCCAACCCCTGACAGTGTTACCCATTGCTGTAGTATGTCAGCTGTGTTGATGCCTTCACCTCTGCCATGTTTGCTTGTTACTTTCACTCCCTGTCCTCTAGCTGCTGGCAACCATAGAGTGTTGTGACAATCAGCCTTCTTCAGTGTTTAATTCTTTCCAGGGCCTTTAGAACTGACCACCGCTATTACAGACAGCCAGGCTGGGATGTCCAGAGCCTCCTGCAGAGTGAGGCGTCTAAATCCCATGGACTTTCAATGGGTGTTGGACCCCTAACACCCTGACATCCCCTTTATAATTCCCAGCCCATCCTGTCAAGTGCTGGCATTTCAATCCCACATAAGTTCAGTGCTCAGCATCTCCCAATGGGGGGATGTGATAAATGGAGGGGGAGTAGCTCCCTTTTATAGACACCCAGCCAGCCAATTAGCTATAAAATCCCTACTAGTAGCTGTTCTCTTCTTGCTTTACCTGTAAAGGATTAAAAAGCCCGTAGGTAAAAGGAAAGGAGTGCGCATCTGACCAAAAGAGCCAATGGGAAGGCTAGAACTTTTTAAAATTGGAAAAAAACTTCCACTTTGTCTGTCTGTTGTTGTTCTCCAGAGAGAGGGGACAGAGCAGGGACAGGGCTGGAACTATGCTGTAAAAGCTTGTACCAGGTATGAAAATCATCATATCATACCGAGAAGCTACTCATTTGAAACCCCAGATATGTAAGTAGATCAGGAAATGTCTAGGAAGATGCAATTAGGTTTTTCTTCTATTTCTTTATGGCTGTGAACTCCTCTGTGCTAACCCCAGGTGCTTTTGTTTTGCTTGTGACCTTTAAGCTGGATCTCAAGAGAGTCATCTTGATGCTTAATTGTCTTTTTTAAATCTAGCAAAAAGCCTAAGTTTCAGATATATTTTCTTTCTTTTTGTTTTTAATAAATTTTACCTTTTTTTAAGAACAGGATTGGATTTTTGTGTCCTAAGAGGTTTGTGCATATGCTGTTTAATTAGCTGGTGGCAACAGCTGATTTTCTTCGTTTTCTTTCTCAGGCCTGGTCTACACTACGACTTTAATTCGGATTTAGCTGTGTTAATTCGAATTAACCCTTCACCCGTCCACACTACAGAGCCAGTTAATTCGAATTAAAGGGCACTTAAAATCGATTTCTGTACTCCACCTCGACGAGCGGAGTAGCGCCTAAATCGATTTTGTTAATTCGAATTAGGGTTAGTGTGGCCGCACACCACCGAATTACTGTGGTTAAAGTAATGGGGTAGTGTGGCCGCACACCACCGAATTAATGTGGTTAAAAACCGAATTAATGTGCTTAGTGTGGCCGCGCACAATCGAATTTATACAACCTGTTTCCCAAATTCGAATTATCTAAATTCGGATTAATCCTGTAGTGTAGACATACCCTCAGCTCTTCCCCGTGGGGGGGGGGTGAAAGGGCTTGAGAGTACCACACAGGAAGGATTTCCCAAGTGCGCCTTCTTGGGTTCTCAAAAGGGGGTTTTTGCACTTGGGTGGTGGCAGCATCTACCCATCCAAAATCAGAGAAAAGCTGTAACCTTGGGAGTTTAATAGCAGCCTGGAGTAGCCAGTATTAATTTTTAGAATCCTTGCAGGCCCCCAGCTTCTGCACTCAAAGTGCCAGAGTGGGGATTCAGTCTTGACAAGGGATATGGGGAGATTTTCACAAGCACCAAACATTCAATGGGCCCCCCTAGTACATATGGCCAGGAGCAGGTACACACAGGAGTCCACTCAGCCCCTCAATCAGTGCAATGGAAACAGCGTCTCATGGGATCCAGTCTCTCAGTACACAGCGACCCTTCATGTGAGGGTGGGTGGTAAATTGACACAGGGCCTTTCTCCTCTAGGGGGTGCTGACTGCAAACGAGACCTAGGGCAGAGACTGGCTTGATCAGGGTGGGAGGGGGTCAGGAATGGGACATGGGGCCTTTTCCCTCTAGATGGTGCCAGCTCCAATCTAGTCCCAGGGCAAATACTGGTTGGCTCAGAAGGGGCAGGGAATGGGACATGGGGTCTTTCCCCTCTAGGGGGTGCTGGCTCTGACCAGTCCCAGGGACAGGGACTGGCTGGCTCAGAGGGACTGGGAATGGGACATAGGGCCTTTTCCTTCTGGGGGACACCGGCTGTGGACAAGCCCCAAGGTGGGGCACTGCCTGGCTCAGGAGGGTGGGAAATTGGACATGGGACCTTTCCCCTCTAGGGGGCACCATCTCCAAACCAAAACTGGCAGGCTTAGAGGGGTTAAGAATCAGATTCACTGTTTCTGCCCCTGTCCCCAGTCTGGGTGTCTGTGGTAAGTGATGCTGTTACAGACGAGCAGGATCTGGTCTCCCTGATGCACATCCCTCCCCCCGGCTCACAATCGCAAGGCGGGGGAGGCAGGCAGTTGAGAAGGATCAAGGGACCAGAGCCCAACCAGCAGCTAAGCTGAGTCTTAGTCAAACCATGGCTCCCACCACAATAGCACAAAGCTGGGGTGAGAGCAAAGACTCTGTTGTTAGCTGCTGAGCCACCTCCCCAAGCTCCGCTCCAGATGTGCGCAGTACCCAGCTGTGCACAGCTGCCAGGGGCATAGGGGGGTCCCAGCTAGGTGTGTCCCCAGCTGTGCCTTGCACCAGAATGGGCAGCCCCCAGCTGGGCAGGGCTCCTGGGGCTCAGCTGTGGGGGTTGGGACCCATCTGGGCTTGATCTTCCCTCCCAGCCTGTGTGGTGGCATTTCCAGGAAAGGAGAGGGCTGAGGCCCCACGTGGCAGAAGGAAACATCACACTGAGGTGTCCCTCCCCCATGTCTGCTCCAATCCAGGCGCCTGGAGGAAGAGGCCAGCAAAGCTGGTTCAGTCGATGTCTCAGCCCTAGCCACATGCCTCACCAGGCGCGTGCAAGGAGCGGGGGGGCCAAGCTGCATCACGGCTCAGCTACGTGCCAGATGTGCACGGCCCCAGGCTGGACCAGTGCCCAGATGTGCCAGAGCCCTAGCTGTGGAAGGAACCAGGCCACAGCAGAGCCTTATTCCTGTTTCTTCACCTGGATGAGGAGGGAAGGGGTGGTGTTGCTTTCCAAGACATCAGGCAAGCAAGGCTGTTAGCCTGCAGCTGGTGAAGGTCCCAACCGGGCACAGGAGCGGCCCTGGTGCACTGAGATGCTGAGATGAGGCTGGGTTAACCAGTCTCATCTCTTTTCACTTCCCCCTACTGCTCGGCAGGGCTGCAGGGCACTGTCCAGGGTGAGCGCAGCCCTGCGATATGCGATACCCGTGACCCCACCAGAATAGACTCTGCAGTCAAGGGGCTGCAGATGGTGACTCCCCTTTCCAAACTCCCCGCCAGCTGGTGTGGTGGGGGCTCCAGGCGCTGAGATGGCAAGTCCCGCATCCACACACTGGAGCGCATGACCCTGAGGTTTCCTGCCTTGCATCTGCGCTGCTCAGACAGGCCTGTAACCGACCTCCCAGGCAGATGCACCCCCAGCTGGGTCCTGACAATGCTGCTCCTACTCCTTCTCCCCAGAGCTGGTGAGTGGGGGTGGGTCATAGTGGCCCCAATGTGCACAGCCACCAGGGGGCGCAGGGCCTCAGACATGCACAGCCCCCAGGGGGTTCAGGACCCCGGATATTCATGTCCCCTGGATTACAGGACCCCAGATGTGTGCAACTCCAAGGGTGCAGAACCCAAATGTGCACAGGCCTAGGGGTGCAGGACCCCACATAGCCACAGCCCTGGAGGTTAGGAGCCCCAGATATGCACAGTCCCATGGGGGCAGGAAGCCACATGTGCACAGCCCCCCAGGGATGCAGGACCCCACATGTACACAGTCCCCAAAGGGTGCAGGGCCCCATATATTCACATGCCCAGAGGCTCTAGGGCCCCAGATGTGCATAGCCCCAAGGGTTGCAGGCCCCAGATGTGCACAGCCCCAAAGGATGTAGGGCCCCAGAAGAGCACAGTCCTGGGGATCAGAGTGCTAGATATGCACAGCTCCCAGGGGGTGCAGGGCTCCAGATGTCTATAGCCCCAGGGGATGCAGGGCCCCAGATGTGCACAGCTCCAAGAGAGCAGGGCCCCAGATATGCACAGCCCCAGGCGTACAGGGCCATAGATGTCCACATCCAAAGAGTTTGCTCTCTGCCAGCTCTGCAGGGTGGCTGGTGAGTCCCTTATGCTACTTGTGAACTTCTCCCCAGCAGGATCCAGGGCTGTGGTTTACTCTGAGTCAAGCATCACGGGAGAGTGGGGGGAGCAGCCCCTCCCTTTCCTTTTCTCCTGGCCAGTTCTATAAGTGACCCCAGAGGCAGATGCATCACCTTCTTCCCCAGACCGCCTCTGAGGATGCTGCTGCTGCTCCTGTTTCCCATGGTCTTTCCCCTGCTCCCCGGGGCTCAGGCTGGTGAGTACAGGAGGGGATAGGCCACCCTGGCCTCATAGGGAGTGGAGCCTGGCACTATCGGACCTGTCTGCAAACCCAGGCTCCTCCCCAGAGTCAGATGCTTCCACCAGGGCCATCGGTGTGTCCCCAGCACCCAGCTGGAGTGCGCTAGGGCCTGGGGGGCTCTTGGTTTATGCCCAGGACCCAACTGGCGAGCTTCAGGGCCATGGGGTCTGGGGATGGTTATTGGTGTGTATGTGCCCTGGACAAAGCTGAGGTGCCCCACAGCCATGGGGTCTGAGGGTATTGGTGTGTGCCCAGGACCTAGCTGTGGAGTTGAGGGGTCTGGGGGCAGGTGGGCAGGGAGCTAAAGGATGCGGGGGAGAGGTGGGGGCTGATGCTACCATAATAAATTGCCTGAGAGGGAGGCGACAAAGAGAAACTCAGTGAGGGCTGATGTGAACAGCCAACTCCTAGACAGAAAATGCAGAGCTGTGCAGCCTGTGTGGGTAGAGCAGGGATGGCTGGGAGCCAGGACTCCTGGGTTCAGTGTCCGGAGCTGGGAGGGGAGTGGGTTCTAGTGGTTAGAGTGGGTGATTGTGGGAGAGTTGAGCATCAGGACTCCTGGGTTCTTTTTCCAATTCTGCCCCACTCTGCACCAGTGATCTGGAGTGAGTCACTTTCCCATTGTGCCTGGATTTCCCAGTGTGTGAAATGGGGATGAGGATCCGTCCTTTGTCTACATGAACTCTGTGGGGCAGGGCTTCTCACTGTTTCTCTGCAGTGCCTAGCACAATGGGGGCTCATCTCAGGCGGTGTCTGCGCAGCACTCGGCACAACAGAGGCCTTGGTCTCATCGGGGTCTGTGCAGCGCTAAGGACAACGGGGGCTCTGATCTAGGTTAGCGGATGGGTACACCGGCTGGCTGGATTGGGAACCTGAACTAACTCCGTCTCTTGGCATCTCTGCCAGTGTTGATCATCAGGGGATGGGAAGCCCGGCCTCACTCCAGACCCTACATGGCCTTTGTGAAAATAGAGAGAGAAGGAAAAGGAGAAATCAGGTGCGGAGGGTTCCTCATCTGGGAGGACGTGGTAGTGACGGCGGCTCATTGTAACTGCAACATTGGGTGAGAAATGCAGGATCCCCTGCCCCTGAGACAGCCATTCTCCTAACCTGGGGCCACATAAAGCTGCCCCCTGCCATGCAGGGGAAAGGCACCAGAGCTCTGGCTTCTGAACATTCAGACTGAGTGCAAAGCAGAGTCTACACCCACCCACTTTAACGAGGTTAACGACCCATGACTGAATCCATAGTGTTGGCCTATCTGCAGCACCTGCATCTCCTTGTATTTCACAGCAACATCACTGTGCTGCTTGGGGCCCACAACACTGAAATAGATGAACCAGGGACGCAGAAGATCTTGGTACATCGTCGAATCCCCCACCCAGAATTCAATGGCATCACGTTTGAAAATGACCTCATGCTGCTGCAGGTACCACCCCCATCCCATCACCCCGCCCCCAGTGATCTCACACT
>NW_020664982.1:223629-279422 GCF_002925995.2 Terrapene triunguis | reverse complement strand
ACACTGCTGCAGGTACTGCCCCATCCCATCACCCTGGCCCACAGTGATCTCAAACTGCTGCAGGTGCCACCTACTCTCATCACCCCACCCCAGTGGGCATGTGGCAGCACAGTTGTCATGGGGATGCCCCACCTGGTCCCATTCCCCCAGGACAGGATGCAGCCCCCACGAGGAGTTTGATTTCCCTTCTCTCCCATCACAGCTGAGGGACAAGGCCAAGCTGACCCAGACTGTGGGCACCATCTCCCTGTCCCAGAAGAAGGTGAAGAAGGGGGCAGTGTGCAGCGTGGCTGGCTGGGGTCAGACCAGTTACAAAACAAATGACAAGCCCTCTCCGACCCTGCAGGAGGTGGAACTGACGGTTATGGGCAAGAAAATGTGTCTGTCTCGGCCCTCCCTGCACTATGTCCCATCCAGGATGCTGTGCGTGGGGGGCCCCCAGGGGAGGAAGTCGCCATTCCAGGTGAGTGTGGGACAGAGGCACGCGGCACCTGGGGCAAGGTGCTGCTAGAATAGGAGACTAACAGGGCTGGGCAGAATGGGGAGAGTCAGGATCCATGGTGAGCCAGACAGATCCTGGCAATCAGGAACTGGAACTGGCCAGATCCTAGGAATCAGGAATGGAATCTGGAAATCAGGGACAAGAACCAGGCAGATCTTTCAAATGAGGAATGGATCCTAATAATTTGGGACAGGAACTGGCTAGATCATACAAATCAAGGACAAAAACCAGGCATATCCTGGAAAACAGGGAAGGATCTTAATAGTGAGGGACAGATCCTAGAAATCAGGTTTGGGAATCAGCTGGATCCTAGGAGAGAGATGATGGGAATTAGTGAATGAAGAACCCAGGGGTGGATCTGAGAAATCAGCAGGAATTCCTAGTAATCAAGGGCAGGAGTCAACCAGATGCTAGAAATCAGGATTCAGAATGAGGGATGGAAACTGAGCAGGTTAAAGAAATTGGGGATGGATGCTAGAAATCAGACACTGGAACTGGGCAGATCTGAGAAATCAGGGACAGGGGTCGGCTGCATCCCTGGACTTTGGAGTGGGAGCCCTGGGCACATCCTGGGAGTGACTTGATCATGATTCCCGAGGAACTGCAGTACAGCGCTGGATTTCAGGACCGTGAATAGAGAATGCAGCCTGCCCTTTGCTTGGACATCAATAACCCCATGCCTGGTGTTTGCTTCTCAGGGCGACTCTGGGGGCCCCCTGGTCTGTGATGGGAAGGCCACAGGCATTGTCTCCCATGGCAGCGGTGACGGGTCAACTCCCAGTGTGTTTACCAGGCTCTCCAAATACATGTGCTGGATCAAGAAAACTCTGCAAAAGCTGTAGTTTTAGAGAGGAGCGTCCATTTCCTCCAGCCTGACTGGAGATATACATGGTGATATATTGCAGATGGATGGATGGATGGATGTGTAGCCAATGATTTTAATTTATTACTCTTTTATTGTGTGACATTATGATTAACTAACATGTTATGTCATATATAATCTCTGTATGCTGAATAGAGTAAAGTTGTAGGATTATAGAAGTATAGGATTGATCAGTAGTTAGAAGGTAAAATTAGGTATTAGGTGTCTAAGTAAGGAGGGCTCAAACGCAAGGTCTACAGCCTGTAAAATTTTAGTTTAGCCATACTAGGCCATAGCCTTAAGAAATGTTTGGCATGAGTAAGCGACCAAAAATGACCCTATCCCACAAGATTACAGGGAAAGATATATCCACGGGTGATATTGTGAAAAATTAAGAGCAAGAGTAATTTTTTGCTTACACGTTACCGGTAGTCACATTTTCCTAACACACGCCCTAACTGCAGGGTGCACAATGTGTGTAAATGCTAATGAGGTATAGTCAGAATCGTCCCTAGGGGGGTGTGGGGCCCGAGACAACTCCACCCCTCCAGCTCAGGTCCCACCCCCACTCCACCCCTTCCCCCAACACCCCGCCCCCACCCTGCCTCTTCCCACCCCTGCTCCGCACCCTCCCTGCACCCATTTCACCCCTTCCCCAAGCCGCTGCCCTGCCTCTTTCTGGTTTCCGCCCCCTCCCCTGAGTGACGCGGGGAGCCAGCGGGGCAGAGCGGAGCTGGGCAGGCTGGAGATTGGTTGCTTGCTGTTGCCAGTGCCAGGCCCCCTGCAAACCCCCCAGGCCGCCCTGGACCCCATGTCCCGAAGTGCGGGGCCCCACAAAGCGTCCCTCCTATGGACGGGATGGCTCTGGTCAGAATCATATTATAAAAAGAGGGTGCCCAGATTAGGAAAATTGAGCTCCCTATGGGAAACCCGAGCAGAAACCATCCCTTTACTGGCAATCAATTGGCCAGGCAGCCATCACACCTTAAGAATATCCTTAAGGATGTGAGTATATCTATATTTGAAGCTTGTGCATAGGTCTTTATAGGATTTCTATATGCTTGGGTAATCATAACTTTAACTGTAACTTTAATAAAATGTTTAAAATAGACTGAATCTTGTCCTTGTCAATGTATGTGTGGTCACGACCCTTGGTCCTTATGTGTTCATAGAGACTCTAAATCTGAAGCAAGTAGCAGAGGTGACTTTCACTCTGTGAGCTTGAAACTGTAGCTACTAGAGCCGAACCCGCGGTGTTGTAATACCACACTACAAAATTCAGTTTAAATAAAATAAAAGGCAACAGATGGATGGCTATTTTGGAAGGGTGGATGGAGAGCTGGATGGATGGATATTGTGAATGGATGGATAGAAAAGGTAGATGAGAAGACTTATAGATATTGCAGAAGGATGGATGGACAGATGATGGATAGATACTGCAGAATGATGGATGGATGGACACGGCAGATAAGAAGATAGAAGGATGGATAGATGGATGGATAATACAGAAGAATGGATGGATGGGTATTCTAGAAGGATGGCTGGATAGATGGATAGATGGATGGATGGATATTGCAAGAGGATAGACAGATTGATAATGAAGAAAGATGGATGATCAGGAATAGATACTGGGGAACGATGAATGGATGGACATAGTAGATAAGAAGACAGATGGATATTGAATAAGCATGTATGGAGAGATTGATATTGCGGAAGGATGGATGGATTGATGATGGATAGATGTTGATACAGGATGGATGGAGGGATTGATGGAGGGATGTGGCAGATAAGAAGAGAGACAGCTGGATATTGCAGAGGAAAGATGGACAGAGAGCTTCTAATGTTCCAGAGAAATAAACAAATAACCAGTCAAGTCAGCCATGACATTTCCCTCCAATCAGAATTTACTCTTATTTTCCAAGGCTACCGTCTCTGCCCTAGCTATACAGATTCAGTTCTATGTTTCTTCCCCACTATCTTTCATAAATTCATATGGACGTCCTTTGCTGGCAACCCAGTGCATCCATATCTCATCAAACTCCATGGGGAATTTCAGGGAGGGGATAAGTGAGTTCCCTAGCTCTTAGCTTTCTGCCATATTAGATCACGATTCCTGCAGAGGACAATTCACCTACTTACCAGATCAGCGGTCAGGGTCACCAGTGTTGTCAGCTGCATGTGTTTTCTCCTTGTCTGCTGCATATGGCCAGGTATCCCATACAGGAGACTTCAATCAAACTACCCAAGAAGACCACAGACTCGGTTCAGTGGCGAAGGTGCTCAGCCAGGTTTATTGCCCACAAAGCACAGTATTAGTGCCCTTTATGTGCTACAGGTACATGAACTCATGTGCGCCCGTGACAATGGGCTCAGCACAGTATGTGTCTGGGGGACTTTCCACTCCCCCCTCAACCAGACAAAGACACCCCCTCTGTGACCCCCCTTTTATACTCTGATGTTAGTGCCTGGGCGGGAGGGCATACTGAGATTTCTCGATTGGAGCAAACTGCAAAGAATGGGGCAGACGATCCCCAAAACTGGTGGTTATTCTAATACTTAGATTCACCAAGCCTGCAACAAAACGGCTTCTACGATACCTTACTAGTTACCTAGAAGCCAAACACAGCTCCCTTAAAGCACCCCAGCCCTGGGCTCCCACCCAACCAGCCATGTCAAATATGATGACATTATTAATAATCTTGTTAATCATATATAAATGTCTACCAAACCCAAAGGATTGGACACATCACCCACCACATCAACAAATATTTCAGATCTTACCCATATACACACTTACATCCAGTTCATACTAACTACACTAAGATTTATTAAAAAAGAAAAGAGAGAGAGCATTGGTTAAAAGATCGTTACACTTACAGATATGAACAGAGCCCTTAGGTCAATATCATAGTAGAGATGTTGAGCTTTAGAGTTGCAAAAAGTTCTTTCAGAATTAGTTCATCGGTTATAGTTCACATAGGCAGTTCATGGCCAATATCAGGATGATCCAGACGGGAGCTGGAGACCTCAGCCTTGCAACTCAAACTTCCCCTGACAAAGCTTGAGAAGGTCTCAGATAACAGGATCACATCCTTTTTATAGATCTCTGGAAGGCTCTTGACAGCAGGTATTCCTTGGGTGATAGTAGGTGATCATTGTGGCTTTGAAGAAAAACCTCCTATTTACTATGTGTACGCAGGCAATTAGTTGCATACATCAGCATAAGGTAATTCTCCATTAAGCAGTTCATAGATGATTTACTACAAACTTCAAAGAGAAATATAGACAATGATATTCTTACACCCAAGTTTCATCTTAATGTTAATATTCCCTTGTAATCTCTGACTCAATAGAATATAGTAACAGACAGGAACCTTCTGGTAACATTGTTAACCTTTAACAAGATATAGGTAAACACACAAACGCAATTAGTATTTACCACTAATTCTCTAACAATACAGGTTTGCATTTCAAAGCTCTAGCCTATGTAACATGGCTTTGTAAGCTATTTATAATGATCATTTGGTATACTTTCCTAATGTCTTTATGTCCCTGCTCTCAATCCAGGTGTCTGTGGGAAGCAGCGCTGTCACAGACGGCGGGGGGGGAGGGGAAATCTGGTCACCCTGACCCACGTCCCTCTCCCCAGGTCACACCCACACTGGGAGGGAGGGGGGCAGTTGAGAAGGATCAAGGGGCCGAGCTCTGAGCTGAGTCTTGGTCAAACCATGGCTCCCACCACAGTAGCACCAAGCTAGGCATCACCCTCCACCTTCAGGCAACTAAATACCTTTTAAAATCTGGCCCCATGTACACTACGTTTAGAGGAACTATACCAGATTGTGAATGTTTTCTTTCAAACTGATTGTTGCCCCCTTGGAAGTGATAGGAATTGTCTGGCCCAAGAAGAAAAATTAATATTGAAAGGCAGAGACACCAATCGTGTGTGAGACTTTGAAACATTTAAAGAAATTGCTTTAAAAGGGTGGAGGGACCCAATTATTAGGCTGGTTTAATACAGAAATGCAGTGTCAGAAATGACTAAAGCATAAAGAGCCTCAGATAAGCGAAGAATGACAGAGAATGATGATGCACCATCGCCATCTACTAGATAGTGACGGAAGCAGCAGAGAAAATAAGACCAGAAATCTGTGAGTCTTGGTAAGTGTCCAATAGAAAATAAGAGGATTGCCATCCTCCAATGAACCCCAAAACAGCATTAGCATGGTGAACTTCAGAGTTTTGCTGAAGCCACCAGTGAAGCTAGGGAACTGAGAAGTTCTACCAGACACGTGGACAAGCCACGTATCCCGCTCTCTCCTGTCTCAGTCTTACCAGGCTGAGAAGAAGTGGTGAAACTTCCTTTAAGAGATTGCATCTCTTGGTGTTTCTTTAATCACAGTGTCTGAAAGATCCCCTGTTGCATCTGCATTTTCTAGCATGACCCCAAGGAACCACATCTTGGATTTTAACCAAGCAATGCCATTTGCATGTTTCTGCTTCATCCATCTAGGTCAATGGCCTAAGAGAACCTCCTACAAGAACTTTAAGCAACTGCTTTTGATAGTTAAATTAGTCCCTTTGAAACCAAACACTAGAAACAGTAAGGACCACATTACTAGAGTGCCTTCAGACAAAGTGCAGGAGAGAACTACTTGAAGGGTGGGAAATATATCCAAGATATGGAAGAACTGATGACCATAAATAAATGAAGTAAGAAATCTGACTGGTTGTTTGGTTCGTGGCATAAGTGCTGGTCCATAACACTGGCCTCTCTATGGCCTTTGAATGCAAGACTGTGAGTATTTTGAATCTGGTACACCCCTAGGATAGTTGGTGTATCTAATCTTTGATCTGTAAAGCTGATGATTATATACCTTGTTGATTGTAGAAGTACTGTCCAGAGTAGAATTAGACCAGAGAAGAGTTTAGCATTAAAATGAGAACACTCACGCTCCCTGGACTCAATAATACGGGGTTATCCTCATTACATTTCATTCAAACATGGACTGCAAATCCAGTTTGCTAGATTTCAGCTTTCAAATCTACTCTGGCACCTTGGCAAATCCATATTTTAGTAGTATTGACCCCCGTTCTCACTTACAACACTTCAGGGATTCCTCTGGTTTCTACTGAACTCTTGACTGTGAGGGAGCCCAAAGCAAACTCTAGGCTGTGACTAACAGTAACAACTGGAGAAAGAACATGACATTCAATCACTGACATTACAGGCGAGATTTGGAGGGAGGTTTGGGAAAGGCTGTGAAGGAGGTGGATGAAGGAGAATTGAAAAAAGCAGAAGTGGTGGAGGGAGAAGTTTGGGCCGGCCGTGTGTCCTCATCATTAAACCTGATTGAGATATTGATTTCGATGGAAAACTGGATTGTTTTGCAAAAGGAAAATATTCATAGCAACTGTCGGCTTCCCTCAAAAACTTGGCTACAAATAAAACATTTTTCAGTTTCAGCAAATATATTTTTGTTTTTGGCACCATTTTGCCAAACATTTTTCAGTTTCTGGCACGTTTTTGTCCAATTATTCAGTTTTCGGCACTTTTCTGCCCAATTTTCTGGGATTTCAGCAGCTTTTAGTCAATTTTTTGGTTTTGGTTTTTCAACAGAGTCTAAACTTTGTTGTGCACACTGTATCGAAAAAAGTCTTACTAAAATCAAGCTATATCCCCTGCTTCCCCCTATCTACTAGGTCTGTAACCCTGTTCAACAAAGAAATCAGGTTAGCTGGGCGTGGTTTCTTCTTGACAAATCCATGCTGGCTATTTCTTATAATTCTATTATCCATGAGGCGCTTACAAGCTGGTTGGTTAATAATTTGTTCCAGTATCTTTCCAAGTATAGAGGTTAGACTGATTGGTCTATAATTCCCTTGGTCATCTTTCTTCCCCTTTTTATAGATAGGTACCATGTTTGCTCTTCTCTGGTCAGCTGGGACCTCACCTGTCCTATGTAAGTTCTGAAAAATAACTGCTAACCATTTCAAGACCGCTACAACTAGTTCCTTAAGTACCCTAGTGTAAATTCCGTCAGGCCCTGCTGACTTCAATACATCTAACTTCTCTAAATGTTCTTTAATCTGTTCTTTCCCTAGTTTGGCCTGTGTTCCTTCCCCCTGATTATTAATATTAACTGTGTTCAACAATTGGTCACCACTGGCCATTTTAGCGTAGACTGAAGCAAAATAATAATTAAACATCTCAGCCTTCTTGATGTGACTAGTTATTAGCTCTCCTTCCTTACTAAGCAGAAGACCTACACTTTTCTTCCTCTTTCTCTTTCTCCTAATGTATGTCAAGAACCTTTCCTGATTGCCTTTTCTGTCCCATGCTAGATGTGTCGTTTTGTGCAATTACCTTTCCGATTTTGTTCTCACATGTTTCTGCTTCCTTTCTACTCCTGCTTGGCAATTTGGCCCCATTTATAACTTTTGCAGGATTCCTTTTTATCTTTCAGATCATTAAAGAGCTCCAGATGGAGCCACATTGGCCTTTTACTGTTCTTCCTATCTTTTCTTTACAATGGATTACATTGCAGTTATGCAAAACTACTTCACTAGGAGGGTGGTGAAGCACTAGAATGGGTTACTTAGGGAGGTGGTGGAATCTCCTTCCTTAGAGGTTTTTAAGGCCCAGCTTGACAAAGCCCTGGCTGGGAAGATTTAGTTGGGGTTGGTCCTGCTTTGAGCAGGGGGTTGGACTAGATGACCTCCTAAGGTCCCTTCCAACCCCAATCTTCTATGATTCTGTGCCTTTAATATTGTCTCCTTGAGAATCTGCCAGTTCTCCTGCACTACGTTTTCCTGTATGTTTTCTTCCCATCAGACAGCACCTACCAGTTCTCTGAGTTTGTTCATCTCTGCTATGTGGAAGTCTGTTGCTCTCACTCCTTCCATTCCTTAGACTCACAAAACCTTATCATTTCATGATCACTTTCACCCAAATTGCCTTCCACTTTCAGATTTGCAACCAATTCCTCCCTGTAGGTCAGAATCAAGTCTAAAATGGCTGTCTCCTGAGTTCTTCCTCCACTTTCTCAAACCAAAAGTTGCCCCAGTACATTCCAAGAACATATTGAATGGTATGAAAACAGCCACTCAATGTGCAGCGGCAGCCAAAAAAAGCGAACAGAATGTTGGGAATCATTAGGAAAGGGACAGATAATAGGACTGAAAATACCATATTGCCTCTATATAAATCCATGGTACGCCCACATCTTGAATCCTGTGTGCAGATGTGATGGCCCCATCTCAGAAAAGATGTACTGGAATTGGAGAAGGTTCAGAAAAGGGCAACAAAAATGATGAGGTGTATGGAACAGCTTCTGTATGAGGAGAGAGTAACAAGATTGGGACTTTTCATCTTGGAAAAGAGATGACTAAGGGGGGATATGATAGAGGTCTATGAAATCATGACTGGTGTGGAGAAAGTAAATAAGGAAATGTTATTTACCCCTTCTCATAACACAAGAACTAGGGGTCACCAAATGAAATAGGCAGCAGGTTTAAAACAAACAAAAGGAAGTATTTCTTCGCACAACGCACAGTCAACCTGTTAAATTCTTTCCCAGAGGATGTTGTGTAGGCCAAGACTATAACAGGGTTTTAAAAAGAACTAGATTCATAGATTCATAGATTCTAGGACTAGAAGGGACTTCGAGAGGTCATCGAGTCCAGTCCCCTGCCCTCATGGCAGGACCAAATACTATCTAGACCATCCCTGATAGACATTTATCTAACCTATCTTAAATATCTCCAGAGATGGAGATTCCACAACCTCCCTAGGCAATTTATTCCACTGTTTAACCACCCTGACAGTTAGGAACTTTTTCCTAATGTCCAAGATATATTCATGGAAGATAGGTCCAACAATGGTTATTTGCCAGGATGGGCAGGGATTGTGTCCCTAGTCTGTTTGCCAGGAGCTGGGAATGGGCGACAGGGGATGGATCACTTGATGATTCCCTGTTCTGTTCGTTCCTACTGGGGGACCTGGCATTGGCCACTGTTGGAAGACAGGATACTGAGCTAGGTGGACCTTTGGTCGGTCCAAGTATGGCCATTCTTATGTTTGTTTTTTGCCATATGACTTTTCCAACAGACGTCTGGGTAGATACAATCTCCCATTACTACCAGCTCTTGCATTTTGCAGCTTGCTGTTCTTTGTTTCAGAAATGCCTCCTCCACTTTCTCTACTTCATTTGGTGATCTATTGTAGACCCCCTACCATGACATCACCCGTTTGTGTCCCTTTTATCTTTACCCAGAGACTTTCATCTGGTCTGCCTCTCACCTCCTTTTACACTGCAGAAGAAGTGTATGTATTTTCTGGATTCACCCCTGAGCTTTGCCCTTTCCTCCTAAACAATACAACTTAGAGTCATAGAATCATAGAATATTAGGGTTTGAACAGACCTCAGCAGGTCATCTAATCCAATCCCCTGCTCAAAGCAGGACCAACACCAACTAAATCATCCCAGCCAGGGCTTTGTCAAGCCGGGCCTTAAAAACCTCTAAGGATGGTGTCAGGGTCCCCCCCCACCCACTCTGAACTCTGGGGTACAGATTTGGGGACCCACATGAAAGACCCCCTAAGCTTATTTTCTACCAGCTTAGGTTAAAACTTCCCAAGGCACAAATTCCTTTCCTTGTCCTTGGATGGTATTGCTGTCACCACCAAGTGATTTACACAAAAATTTAGGGAAGAGTCACTTGGAATCCCTATTCCCCCAAAATATCCCCCCAAGTCCCTTCACCCCCTTTCCCGGGGAGGCTTGAGAATAATATACCAACTAATTGCCTTAGCAATGAGGGCACAGACCAGACCCTTTGTCTTCAGAACACTGAAAATCAATCAGGTTCTTAAAAGAAGAACTTTATTATAAAGAAAAAAGTAAAAGAATCACAGCTGCAAAATCAGGATGGAAGGTAACTTTACAGGGCAATAAAAAGATTTAAAGCACAGAGGATTCCCCTCTGGGCTCAGCTTCACAGTTACAAAAACAGGAATAAAACTACCTCTGTAGCACAGGAAAATTCACACAAGCCAAAACAAAAGATAACTTAACACATTTCCTTGCCCTACTTACAATTGCTGTGGTTTTAGATGGATTATTCGAGGTATATTTTCAGGAGATGTTGTACCTGCTTGGCTTCTCCCTCCGTCCAGAGAGAGAACAACAAAAGAGAGCAACAAACAAATCCTTCCCCCCTCCAGATTTGAAAATATCTTCTTTCCTCATTAGTCCTTCTGATCAGGTGCCAACTAAGTTATTTGAACTGCTTAACCCCTTACACGTAACGTGATTCAGTACAGCTGCCTCTATATTTATGACAGATGGAGATTCCACCACCTCCCTAGGTAACCCATTCCAGTGCTTCACCACCCTCCTAGTGAAATAGTGTTTCCTAATATCCAACCTAGACATCCCCCACTGCAACTTGAGACTATTGCTTCTTGTTCTGTCATCTGCCATCACTGAGAACAGCCTAGCTCCATCCTTTTTGGAACCCCACTTCAGGTAGTTGAAGGCTGCTATCAAATCCCCCCCTCACTCTTCTCCTCTGCAGACTAAATAACCCCAGTTCCCTCAGCCTCTCCTCGTAAGTCATGTGCCCCACAGGGCCGGCTCTGGCATTTTTGCCGGGGGGGGGCGGCCGGAGCCCCTGGGGGAGGGCGGCGACCCCCGGCGGCGGCTCCGGTCTCCCCCCCGGCGGCCAGAGCGCCGGGGGCAGGGCCGCGAGCCCCAGCGGGGGCTCGGCTCTCCCGCCCCTCCCCCAGCGGCCAGAGCGCCGGGGGCAGGGCGGCGAGAGGGCGGCGAGCCCCGGCTGGGGCTCGGCTCGGCTCTCCCCCCGGCGGCCAGAGCGCCGCGCCGCCCCCCTTCAGGTGCCGCCCCAAGCACCAGCTTGGGTGCTTGGTGCCTGGAGCCGGCCCTGGTGCCCCAGTCCCCTAATCATTTTTGTTGCCCTCCTCTGGACTTTCTCCAATTTGTCCACATCCCTTCTGTAGTGGGGGCCCCAAAACTAGACACAATACTCCATGTGTGGCCTCACCAGTGCCAAACAGAGAGGAATAATCACATCCTTTGATCTGCTGGCAATGCTCTTACTAATGCAGCCCAATATGGCATTAGCCATCTTGGCAACAAGGGCACACTGCTGACTCAGATCCAGCTTCTCGTCCACTGTAATACCCAGGTCCTTTTCTGCAGAACTGCTGTTTAGCCAGATGGTCCCCAGCCTATAGCGGTGCATGGGATTCTTCCGTCCTAAGTGCAGGACTCTGCACTTGTCCTTGTTGAACCTCATCAGATTTCTTTTGGCCCAATCCTCCAATTTGTCTAGGTCACTCTGGACCCTATCCCTACCCTCCAGCATATCTACTTTTCCCCACTCTTAGTGTCATCTGTGAACTTGCTGAGGGTGCAATCCATCCCATCATCCAGATCATTAATAAAGATGTTGAACAAAACTGGCTCAGGACCGACCCCGGGGCACTCCACTTGATACTGGCTGCCAACTAGACATCGAGCTGTTGATCACTGCCCTTTGAGCCCGACAATCTAGCCAGCTTTCTATCCACCTTATAGTCCATTCATCCAATCCATACTTCTTTAACTTGCTGGAGGGGGAGGGGCACAGGTTTAGTTTTCCAGCACGCTGGACTGAGCTGTGTTTGAAGTCTAGCAGTCCCCATGGAAATAAAGGCCTAAACACCAAGTGGCTATTTGTGAACCAGGAGGTCACGTCTGGTTCATTTCTGGGTAGATGAGAGAGAGAAGGTCTGGGGGATGCAAGCCCAGAGTATTGTGGGATAGCATTGGTGGACTACTCAAATATGAGCCTGGCAAGAAAGCTTCAGCCACACTCTGCCAGGTATGTGGTTAGGGTCACACACCTGGCATATGTGGGATCTGCCAGCAGGATGTGAGATCAGACCCACCCCTTGGGTGAGGCAGCTGCCCTGTGTCCAGAAGTGGTGCAGGTCCATGTCGGAGGGCTTTGCTTGTGGACAGTTTGGGCTTAAATATATGTCCAAGCCTGGACACACTGCAGTGTAGACACACACAGTGTGGGCTTGGATAAGTCACTTCCAATCTCTGAGCCTCAGTTGCACCTCTTCTGACTGGGGTTAAATGATACTTCCCTTGTCGCTGTAGGGCCTGATGTGCAGCCAGGGGAAAGAGGACAGTTGATTTCAGGGGGGTGAGAGGGGCCCCTTGGCTTCCCAAGGCAGGCAGAGTGAGCTAGAGCAAAGGGAACTGGGCTGGGATCCTGCCTTCCCTGCTGCACCCACAAGGAAATGCTCCTTTCCAGGGAACCCACTGCTGTAAGCTGATTGCATGGCCCACGGGAGGAGAAATATGGCCTCTGAGCCCTGCCCTGATGTCACCTCTTGTGCCATGGTTCATCATGGGTTGTGAGGCCTAAGGCCTGGTGTTGAGTGTGGGTGGCCCGTGGGTCCCAACAGGCACTAGAGAGGATGCTGAGACTGGAAGACTCTGAGGTCCCTCAGTACTGGAAGGCCCGGGAGGAACGTAAGGCCCATGGGACCCATGAAGCCTGTGAAGACGAAGAGGCCTGTGAAGCCTCTTTCGTTTGTTCCTCTCCTGGAGCTCATTTCTCATTTTTTTACAGTATCAACTTTCCCCCCAGTTTTCATGGTTCTTTTCTAGTTTCCCACCATCATCTCCACAGAGACTCCAACTCCTAGGCACATCCCACCTCCCTCCTGCTTTCCTTCTTTTGCCTCCATTTTTTTACCAGTCTATAGACCCCAAACCAAGGAGAAAACCAAGGAAATTCAATGCAAACAACTTGGTGAATGCTGCAAAATTGATTCTTTATTCAGGTTGGACAAATATTTTGCATTTCGGCAGAAGATTTGATCCCAAAATAATCCCAAAGCAGGTTGTAATGAGAGAAGACAGGGAGATGTAATGAAATCATCTGCCTTGGTAAGGAGGTTTGGAGACAAGGTGGGTATTAGGAAGTGGATGATCTGGGTGTGCAGAGGAGGTGGGCATTGAGAAGGAGTGGATGAAGGAGAATGGAAAAAGCAGAAGTGGTGAAAGAAGAAGTTTGGGCCAGCTGTTTGTCATCATCATGAAAGCTGGCTGAAATATTGATTACAAGGGAAAATTGGATTGTTTTACACAAAGAAAATATTCCCAGCAAGAGTCGACTTCCCTTGAAAACACGGTCATTTTTTTGGTTATTTGCATAGCTGCAAATAAAACATTTTTCAGTTTGCAGGATATATATATATATATAGTTTTGGCACCATTTTGCCAATAATTTTTTTCAGTTTTTGGCACCTTTTTGCCAAATTACTCAGGTTTCAGGTTTCAGCAGCTCTTAGTCAATTTTGTTTTTGTTGTTGTTTTGGTTTTTCAATAGAGAATCCAAATTTTGCACAGGAAAATCAAACCCCATTTTCAGATCAGCTGGAATAATAATAGGAAGGGAAGGACATTTAATGAAACTGTCTACATTGCAAACAAGATTTGGGTAAAGCTGGGAACAGGAGTAAAAACAGGAGGAGGAATGGTGGGGATTCTGGGAGAAACTTTGGGAAGCTCGGGAAAAGATCTGAAGCGGCAGTACTAGGGCAAAGAAGCTCACATGCCCACATTCAGAATATCATCATGGTGCTGGCATTCTCCCTCCTCACAGATGTTCAGGCTACCAGAGACAGAGGGACACGGTCGGGTGCGTTGTATTCTTTGGTGAACTGGGTGTTCCTACAGAACAAGATGGGCTCCTGGCCTATGCAGAGGTGGTACTGCCAGATGTAGAGGTTCTGCTTGTGCTCCAAGTTCACCTGGACTGACTCCTCTTCTTCTCGGGCTTCAGTCCAGTCCTCCTGCCATGTGTAGATGCTTTTCACGCCGTATTTATCCTTGAGGGAGAACTGGAACTGGGTGATGAGCTTGGTGATCTCTCCAGTCTCGCAGGACATCTCAGCAGAAACACTCCAGTTGCGCTCGATGCTGGACATGTACTGCAGGGTGAAGCCCACCTTGAGGGTGACCATGTCAGACCAGGCGATGGGGGAGTCGGAGTCATATTGCAGGGTCTTGATGCACTCCCAGCCCCCACAGGCGATGCCTTTGGTGAAGGTCAGCCCCCCGGGGAAGAAGCTGAGCACATCTGGGTAGATGGACTAGAAGGAGATCAGGCTGGCAGCGGAACTCATGTCCTGGTACAGGTAGAACTGAGCCCCCCACTTCTCATCCACCTTGATCAGGGTTAGGAATTCCTGGATCCCAAAGTAGTAGACCCTCTCGCTGCATTCAGGGGCCAGGCAGGAGTCAAACCCACCTTCATCTGTGCTCAAATCCTCCACACTGCGGACTATACCCCAATCCTGGAAGATGATGAAGAACTTCCCACCACACTTCAAATAGTGTCTCCACCACAGCAACAACAAGGAGTCTGGTGGCACTTTAAAGACTAACAGATTTATTTGGGCATAAGCTTTCGTGGGTGAAAACCTCACTTCTTCAGATGCATAGAGTGAAAGTTACAGATGCAGGCATTATATACTGACACATGGAGAGCAGGGAGTTACTTCGCAAGTGGAGAACCAGTGTTGACAGGGCCAATTCAATCAGGGTGGATGTAGTCCACTCCCAATAATAGATGAGGAGATGTCAATTCCAGGAGAGGAAAAGCTGCTTCTGTAATGAGCCAGCCACTCCCAGTCCCTATTCAAGCCCAGATTAATGGTGTTAAATTTGCAAATGAATTTTAGTTCTGCTGTTTCTCTTTGAAGTCTGTTTCTGAAGTTTTTTTTGTTCAATGATAGTGACTTTTAAATCTGTAATAGAATGACCAGGGAGATTGAAGTGTTCACTTACTGGCTTATGTATGTTACCATTCCTGATGTCCGATTTGTGTGGTTTTTACCCATGAAAGCTTATGCCCAAATAAAATCTGTTAGTCTTTAAGGTGCCACCAGACTCCTTGTTTTTGTAGATACAGACTAACACGGCTACCCCCCGATACTCTCCACCACAGCAGTTGGGATGCAGCTCACAGACCTTGGCCTCTTCATCCATGCTCAGGTCCTTCACCACCTGGTAGGAGCCGAGCTGCCCTTCATGATGTAAACATTGGGGTCCCCCACACAGCCCAGGTACGAGGGTGCAATCTCAGGATCTTGATGTTGTGCCCCTTCTCAAGGAGCTCCATCTGCAGGTAGCAGCTCAGGTCAGAGTGGACAAAGTCTCCATTGTCGCTGCGGAAGATATCTGTGCCTAGAGAGTCCTTCTGAGGGACCAGTGATCCAGGGACTGGCCTGTAGGCCTCGTATGGGGACAAAGGGGAGACAGAGGGAGGGGAGCTGTTGGCAAAAGGATCAAGGCAGTTTGAGAAGATCATGTGCACGTGGGGTTGGACTGGGGAACGTCAGGGGACTTCTCTGTTTCTATCAAGGAAAAAATGTTCAGTAACACCAGGAGTGAATCCCTCAGGGCAACCACGACCTCTCTTCACTCACCCCAGTGAAGCTACGGCCGATATACACCAGCTGGGGATCTGTCCCTTTGACACCAATGGAGCTAGAGACATTTGACCTTAGATCATCTGATCTTACATGAATCTTTGATGCTTGAAGACCCCCCAGTTCCGACAGTGACCAGGCACCTGGTATAGGAATTGGGCAGCCCTGGGAGGTGTCTGCATTGAAATCTCCTAGATGTGCCCTGCAGCCCTATCTCCAGGGTGTGGCATTGTCCTGAGGGAAGGAGAGGAAGACAAAGCCCAGGGTCCTGCCTTGGGAGGATCCTGCCTCACATAGGATTCCACTTAACACTGTTGATCTATCTGACTGGGCCATGTCTCCTCTGTCTCACCCCGTAAGTATGAAGGGCTGTCCTGCTGTCAAGGCTGATTCCCCACTCTGGCACTTCAAGTGCATAAGGTGGGAGCCTGCAAGTATTCTAAAAAATAATACTGGCCACTCCGGGCTGCTATTAAACTCCCAAGGTTACAGCTTCTCTCTGACCTTGGATGTGTAAATGCTGCCACCACCCAAGTGCAAAACAACCCCTTTGGACCCAGGAAGGCACATATGGGAATTCCTCCCTTTGGGGTACCCTCAAGCCCTTTCACACCCCTACAGGGAAGAGCTGAGAAAGAAAACAAAGGAAATCAGCTGTCAGGGTTCCCTTCCCACTCTAAACTCTAGGGTAGAGATGTGGGGACCCGCATGAATGAGCCCCTAAGCTTATGTCTACCAGCTTAGGTTAAAAACTTCCCAAGGCACAAATTCCTTCCTTGCCCTTGGTATCTCTGCCATCACCAACTGTTTTAAAGAACATTCAGGGAGGGCCACTTGGAGCCCTACCTCCTCCAAAATATCCTCCCAAGTCCCTACACCCCTTTCCTGGGGAGGCTTGAGAATAATATCCTAACCAATTGGTTACAAAGTGAGCACAGATCAACCCCCCTGGGTCTTTAGGACACTGAAAAACAATCAGGTTCCTAAAAGAAGTTTATTTAAAAAACATAAAAGAATCACCTCTATAAAATCAGGATGGAAGATAACTTTATAGGGTAACAAAAAGATTCAAAACACAGAGGATTTCCCCTCTAGGCAAAACTTTAAAGTTACAAAAACAGGGATAAATCTCCCTCTTAGCACAGGAAAAATTCCCAAGCTAAAACAAAAGATAATCTAACGCATTTTCTTGCTATTACTTACTATTTTTGTAATATTAGATGCTTAGTTCAGATATGTCTTAGGGAGATGTATTTTCCCTGCTCTGTTTCCTTGTTGACTCAGGGAGTCACAGACAAAAAACCTTCCCCCACAGATTTGAAAATATCTTCTCCCCTTATTGGTACTTTTGGTCAGGTGCCACCCAGATTATCTGAGCTTCTTAACCCTTTACAGGTAAAGGAGGGATTAACCCTTTACAGGGTAAGGAGGGATTTTATGCTACCCTTAGCTGTATGTTTATGACATCAGCTGTTGCTACCAGCTAATTAAAGAACATGCACAAACCTCTTAGGACACAAAAAAACCCAATCCTGTTCTTAAAAAAGGTAAATTTTATTAAAAACAAAAAGAAAATATATCTGTGATTTAGGCTATTGCTAGATTTAAAAAGAGTAAATATAATAATTAAACATCAAGAATGGTTTTCCTGAGGTCCAGCTTAATGGTTACAAGCAAAACAAAAGCATTTGGGGGTTAGCACAGAGGAAATCCACAAGCCAAAATAAAGAAATAAACCTGATCGTGTCTATCTAAACATTCCCTGTCCCAGTGATTCCTTCTGGGTGTGGAAGATAATTTTTCATACCTGGTTTAAACCTTACACAGCATTCCTGCTTATAGCATTGCTGCTCCGTGTCCCTATAGCCCCGAGAGAACAACAGACAGCAAAGGGAAGATTTTTCACAATTTTAAAAAGTTCTAGCCCTCCCATTGGCTATTTTGGTCAGGTGCCCACTCTTTTTTTTTTTTTTGGTGGTACCTCTGCAGGGAGGCTTTTTAACCCTTTACAGGTAAAACAAGCAGAGAACAGCTACCGAGAGGGATTTTACAGCTAACAGTCTGGCCGGGTGTCCATCAAAGGGAGCTACCCCCCTCCCTTCATTTATCACATATCCTATGAAAAGTCTTCTGAGATGAAATCCTCTAAGCCTTCTTCCCCTCCATTGCCCCTTACATGGAGCCAGGTTGGGTAAGGAACGAGGGAGTTATGAAACATCACACCCAGCAAACAAAGCCATTCTGGAGAAGTTTCTAGGAACTGGGAGTAAAAGGACATGACTCAGTAGAGTGATGGGGAGTGGAGAAATGACAGATTTGCCCACAAAGATAGACTTTTAATAGTTCTGCTAGTGCCCCTCAATTCTTACCCACAGCTCCCTATTATCCCAACTCTGGACTCCTCTCCCAAGCTCTGCTGATGCCCTTCAGTCCCAATTTGCAACCCCCTGCTATCCCAGGGTTAGTCTCACCCCCTCCCCCAGCAAACAGCTCCGCTTGTGCACGCCACTGTTTGGCTCTGAGAACTGTTTCCATTGATGACACAGCCATGCGTGGGGATGCACCTTTCACTGTCACAGGGACGAGGAGATGTCCCTGCTCAGATGCTTGGCTTATCAGTCAGGCCTCAGCGCTAACCACCTGCTACAGATGAGAGAGTTTTAGCCTGGGTGTCCTCTGCCCAGAGAAGCAAAGGCTTTGAGAGCTGAACCACTTGGCCCAGTGGGAAGCAAAGTCCTGAGCTCTGGTTTACAAACCAAGCCTTGAGCTATGGTGCCAGCAGCCCTGTATGATAGACCAGAGCCAGGGGTGAGGGGCTTGTCTGGGCACCTCTGGAATGACCCTTTCCCCTCCAACCAGCCCTCCTGGATTTGCTATTCTGACCTCCTGGGCGTTTGTTTCTCTGCTCAGCTCATTCTCTTCTAAGGAACCCAGAGCAGGAGGTTATCCCTGGGCAAACCCAAAGGCAGAACTTCAGGGTATGGTATGGGCAAGGTGCATTTATGCAAACACTGCCTCATTGTAACAATTGGTTATTGACTCTGGGGTGGCTAACACAACAGAGGAAGAACAATCCAAAGCTAAAGCATAAGACAATTTGCTCAGTTACACACACCCCACTTCACCAAGATCTCTTTCACAACTGATCCACGAAAGTCCACCCTTTGAACCAACTTCCCAAAAATCACTTGAACCCCAGGATCAAATTAACACTTCTAAGTATCTAACAAAGTCCTCCATTTATGACACAATGTCTAGACTGAGTGCAGTTCAAGGGGCTCGCACACAATCTTGTTTTATGTTTGTATACACCTGGAACTTGAGCTGCAGTATGAATCCATTAACTATGGTATACGCACCTCGGGCGTTCCACAGTCTTAGTTATAAGGTGATCATTGTGACGGGTGCCCCCTTTCGATATGCCACCTGATGTGCTGATATACCACTGAGCCGGCTTACTCTGCCAGCTTGGGCACCCTTATTACCTGTCTTGCTGAGCCAAGTTATTAATCCTCCTCTAGCACACACATAGGCAGGGCCACACCCAACTGCAGAATGACACAGACACTGAGATCAGCTCTGGGAAGACTCAGTTTAAGGGATTTTCCCCAGCACTCAGATGTCCACCTCCCTTGGAGTGCAGACCCAAAGATATATTATGAAATCTGCCTCCTCCCTCAATGTGCAGGAAGATGTGCACAGCCTCTTACCCCCTCCTCCCCCCAATTATGAATTGCACGAACTGGGTTATATTATGAACAAGAAATAAGTTTATTCACTACAAAAGGTGAATTTTAAGTGAATATAAGAGATAACCGACAGAACAAAGCAGATTAGTAAGCAAATAAAACCAAACATGCAAAGTACGCTTGTTTTACTTACGAAATTGGTTACAAATAGTAATTTCTCACCCTAAATATTGAATTTCGGCAGGATGCAGAGTTTTTGTAACTCAGAGTTCCTGTTATTTTTCTTACAGACTGGACCCCTGTCTCAGTCTGGACTCACCACTGCCTTTCCCTTCAGGTTGGTTTCTTTTCCCTTCAGGTACTTGCAGCAGTCTTTCTTCTTGGATAGGCCAAAGAGGAGAGTCTCATTTGTCTTCCTCCCCACCCTTAAATAAGATTTACATAAGGTGAGAATCCTTTGTTTCCCAAACTTGACCCCCCTTCTCTTTCAGTGGAAAGTTACAAGAAGTTAAAGACAATGCTTAGTATCAGGTGACCAGACCACCTGACCTAGTATTGTCACAGCTACATCCCAGGACGCCTCCCAGGAGGGAGAGAGGTTAGCATCATCAGAGTCTTGTTCTTCCTTCCTAATGGTCCATCAAATCTGATGGCCTGTCGTCTGGTGGGTGTCTGCCGAATACACACCCAGTTGTAATTGTTACATAGTCCATATTCCTAACTTTAGATACAGAAATGATACATGCATACAAATTGGATAATTCCATTCAGTAAATCATAACCTTTCCAATGATATCTCACATGAGCCATCTTGAATAAAGCAACAGAGGGTCCTGTGGCACCTTTAAGACTAACAGAAGTATTGGGAGCATAAGCTTTCGTGGGTAAGAACCTCACTTCTTCAGATGCAAGAAGAAGTGAGGTTCTTACCCACGAAAGCTTATGCTCCCAATACTTCTGTTAGTCTTAAAGGTGCCACAGGACCCTCTGTTGCTTTTTACAGATTCTGACTAACACGGCTACCCCTCTGATATCTTGAATAAAGTACATCTAGGTCATGTTATATCCATATCATAAGCATATTTTCATAAAGAATATGGAGTGTAATGTCACAACCGTATTTCCCAAAGGGAAAACAGGACACTGCGTAGGGCTAGCCCAGGCCCCTCTTTGCCCCCTCCCCACACAGGGCTGACCTGAGCCACTAATCTTAGGCTAGGTCTACACTGGGGGGGCGGGGATCAATTTAAGATACGCAAATTCAGCTACATGAATAGCGTAGCTGAATTAGACATATCCGAGCTGACTTACCCCGCTGTGAGGACGGCGGCAAATCGACCGCCGCGGCTCCCCCGTCGACGGCGCTTACTCCTACCTGGGCTGGTGGAGTATGCGTGTCGATTTGGGGATCGATTGTCACGTCCCGACGAGACGCGATAATTCAATCCCCGAGATATCGATTTCTACCTGCCGATCCACATGGGTAGTGAAGACAAGCCCTTAGCCTCTTCCAACCCCCACACAGGGCTGCTCCAAGCCTCTCGCCCAAGCCCTGCCCCTCCTCCCTGCATGGGGCAGGGGTCGCTGCTTTCCCAAGCCCTGCCTGCCCCCCCTGCATCACTGCTCACCTCCTGTGTGACTTTTTTGACAAAAGTGGTCATTTGTCGCATTTGCTCTTGCCAACTGACCAAAAAATTCAGGACACCCGGAACAGCCTGTGTGGGGTGGAAAGGGGTGAACTTTTAATTTCTGATTGCAAAGTAATTTTATTTAAGATATTGCTAAATATATTTAGTCCAGAAGAACAAGAAAAGGGAGGCCAACTCTCACTAGTCATTCAGGAACGTGACACCCGCTTCTTTCAATGCAGGGATTCTTCTACATAAATGAAGTTGGGGGACTTTTCAATCGGGGCATAGGAGCTACAGAATCATGGGATACTGAAAGACCCTGTACTCAACTTTATAAGTGTCATAAGAATATAAGTCATCTGGATCTGTGTGGGCTGGGAGGAAGTCATAGGATTTTTCTGCAGGTGCTAAAATCATTGGCAAGTAATAAATGCAAATCTCTAGAGCACTGTTGACCAGGGGCTCTAGAGACCCTAGTTCAAGACCTGTGGGATTATAACAGTTCAGAGAAACCTCACCACCCTAGGGGAGATTGCATAGACCAATTGGAGCTGGTTAAAGAAGGCATGGCTGAAACCAAACCAAACAGCAACTAACCCTGGCTCTTTGATTACAAAAGAAAGGAAAATAAGCTAACAAAAATGACAGCCCACAAGCGATAAACTGGGAAATTGATTTTGTATTCTTTCCTGTTTATACAAACACCTTCAGTGGCCGAGTGCTGATGTATGTACCTTGCCAGTGGTTCAAGAGTGAGATTAGAAAGGAGGAGTGAGAGGGGACAGCCTTGTCTTGGTGCTCTTTCTAGCAGAAAAGTGGAAGAAATAATTCCCATTAGTTGGCGTGACGTGCAGGGAGAGTTGTGTAAGTCATTGACCCAGTTGAGGAATATGGAAAATGCTGAAAGTCTGTGTTTTTTAAGGACTGCCATTAGATGAGGCCACTCATCCCTATCAAATGCTTTCTCTGCATCTAAAGATAAGTCTATGGAGGGTACATCTGACATCTGAGTTTGTTGAATCAAGTGAGCGATTTTTCTCATATTATCAGCAGCCTATCTTCCTTTAATGAAACCAAACTCATCTATGTGTATAATTCAGGGGATAATGGTGTTGAGTTGTGTCGCTAACATTTTTGCAATTATTTTGCGATATGTGTTCCATAGAAATATGGAGTGGAAGTCCCCACAGTTGAAACCATCTTTGTTCCTCTTTAATATTCAAGTAATGAATTAAAGCAGTTCTCATGTCATGAGACATGGTTCCTTTTTGGAATGTTTCAGTGAGGACCTTTCTACTGGTAAGTGGCAAACTGGCAGACACAAAAATAGAGGAGGCACGTGCTGGGGTGGGGGACCAGGGGGAAACCTGCAATTCAGGGCATGGCCCTTCATTGGTGGCTTCGATTAACTGTATGGTCCACCATGCTAGCCCCAGTGTATACATCCTCTTTTCGGGTTCGTTGGAGGACAGCAATCCTTTTGTATTGGACCTTTGCCAGCAGCTCTGAGATTTCCCTTCTCTGCTGATTCCATCACTATCCAGTAGATGGCGCTGGTGCATCAACATTTTCTTTCAGTCTTTGCTTATAGGAGGCATTCTATGTGTTAATCATTGATTTAAACAAATCCCTGCTTATAACTTCCCAGTGCCCTCCTCCCAGCTTGCAAACCCAGCTCATCCACTTCCCCTTCTCCAGCTTCTCTCCAAATCTCCTTATCAAGGCAGGTGATTTCATGACATGTTCTCTCTGTCTTCTCTCATGACTGGCAGCCTGAATTCTGCTTTGGGATCATTCTGGGCTCGAATCTGCTGCTGAAACGCAGAGAATTAGTCAAGCCAGAATAAAGAATTGATTTTTTTTCAGCATTCACCAGGTTATTGGGGTTGAATTTCCTTGATTTGCTCCTTGGTTCAGGGTCTGTAGAAGTGTAAAAAGCTGGAGGGAGCCATGATGATCGTAATTGTCTTCACACAGGGCTGCAAGTGCTAGCAGCAGGTTGAGCTGCATTGATTTAATTCCTTAATTTCCATCCCCCCAGTTCATCTAGAGGGGAAAGGCTGCATGTCCATTCCTGCCTCCCTGAGCCACCAATTCCCCAGCTCTGGGGCTGGATGGGAGCCAGCGCCTCCTAGAGGGGAAAGGCCCCATTACAGATTCACTGACCCTCGCATAAACAGGAGAATCTTCAGCCCCAGTCGGTTACATCCTGCTCCACCTGAACCGACCCCTGGCAGGTGCGACGGGTCCTTTTTATACTGCCCTATTCTGCCCACTCCCAGTCTTCCAGCCCATACAGGACCAATTCTTGTTGGTTCTGCTGGGCTGGATCTCAGGGGGCACTCTAGGCGTTTCGAACTTGCTGGTTTTTCCCCCAGACAGGAGAGCTTCTTCGGGCATGGTGCCCCCACATGGCAGAGCCCCAGTAGGGGGCAGAAAATGCCCAGCACACCCTGTAACAGCACGTGGGGCAGGAGACATACAAGACGCAGGTAAGGGAGAGGTACCCTGGCAGGGAACCTATTTCATCCCCCCCCTGAGCCTTCCACATCCCCTTCACCCTGTGTCTACCCTACCTTCTCCCTCCTGAGCATCCAGCATGTAGCTATAAAGGTGTCACCGCTGGACGGAGCTGGGGGGGAGGGGCAGTAGGAATGGGACCCTGAGAGCCATGGGGACAGGAACAGCCTGTGGAACTCACCACCACATGAATTCAACAGACACTCAAGGGCCAATCAGAAGTTCATGGGTATCACCTCCAGCAAGGCAGAGGAGCCACATGCCGGGGTGGGGGGCCAGGGGGAACGCCTGCAATTCAGGGCATGGCCCAGCAATAAAGTAAGGGGGGCAGGAGGGAGTGGCTCCCTTGGGCAGGTTATTCCACAATTGTCTGCCAGGTGGTGCCACTCTCAAAGGCCAGGCTAGGGGTCCTTCAGCAACAGCGCAGATTTCGAGCATGCCATGGCAAAATCTGGGCCAGCTACCTCCCAGCTACATTCCAGCTCCAGGTGATTCACCGAGGGGGATGGATTCACATACAGCTGGGGAGAGCTGGGAATGAAACCCCAAAAGCTCTACTGCCCAGTCCCCTGACTCCAGTGCTCTAACCACTAGACCCCACTCCCCTCCCAGAGCCAGGGAGAGAACCCAGGCATCCTGGCCCCCAACCCTCCCACTACAATCACTAGACCTCCCCCCTCTCTGAGCACGGGATAGAACCCAGGAGTACTGATCCCCAGACCACCCCAACACACACACACACACACACACACTCTCAAACCACTGGACACCACTGCCCTTTCCGAGCTGGGAACAGAACCCAGGCATTATGCTTCCCCCCCCCCCCTGTAACCCTCCCCAACCCTTTAATGGATATGCAGCTGGGAGGACCCAGCTGGCTGCTTCCCCTCCCTTTTAGCTATGACTTCCTGTTGTGGGGCAGTCCACACGGATCTCTAGCCAGCGCCTTGGAGAGGGTCACAGGGCACCGAGATCGCAGGCCTTGAAGAGGGGCGCATGGCCACATCTTCACTCCCAGTGCCAGTGTGATCCACGTGCCATCCTCGCCCCCTTCCAGGCTGCCCCATTGCCCCATCCTGGGGGCTCTGCAAGTGGAGCCTCTCCAAGGTCCCTCCCCTTCTGGGGTGGGGGGAGCAGAGGCTCCGCTGGGCTGCTGGTTACCCGTGGTTCCTGGTGCAGAGCCAAATTCCACACCGCTCCACCTGGGGCCAGGACCCTCTTCCCCCACAGACCCAGGGCCAAGCCCCTCTTGGTGTGACCCTCTCCCAAATCCTCCCCCAACCTCTGCTTCTGGGGCCTGGCCGGTCTCAGCATCAGCCCACCCTGTGCCCGGGGTAGTGGAAAATTCCTGCCTCCTATCAATTCTTGTGAGCAATTGGACCCAGAGCGTGTCAGCCTGACCCACCAGCCAGGCATCTCAGAGCCCTGTCCCACCCTGTTTCCAGATCTGGACGATCACTGATGCTTCAAAAGAAGGTGAGAAAACATTCCAGAATACAGGGAGCCAATGGGGCATCAGGGTAACTCTTCCTGCCTCACCCCTGCAGGGGAAGTCCTGAAGCATGAGATTGGATGATAGTAATTGTCTTCATACAGGGCTGCAAGTGTTAGCACCAGGTTGAGCTGCTTTGGTTTAGTTCCTTATCTTCCATCCCCTGCCCTCCCCCCGCCCCCCAGTTCATCTAGAGGGGAAAGGCCCCGTGTCCCATTCCCCACTCCCTGAGTCACCAATCCCGCAGCCCTGGGGCTGGATTGGAGCCAGCACCCCCTACAGGGAAAAGGCCCCTTGACACAGTCACTGACCCTCTCAAAAACAGGGGACTCTTCAGCCGCAATCGGTTATGGCCTGTTCTCCTCACTGGAAATGTACAAACTGCTGCAGGCACAGGGGGTGTGACTGCAATATGGACCAGGCAGATAAGAGTCTGGCAGGGATACCACTATCTGGTGAAACAACTGTGGCCCCTGTCAGAGAGCAGGGTTTGGGGTGGACAGAATTGGTGTTACCTATCAGCTCTGCATGCTTGGGGAACCGGAGTGCAGTATCCAGCCTGTCTGACTCATGAAGGACACCCCCCACACACACCTGCCTTTGCTAGAACCAAAACTGCTCAGAAGACGTATGAAAAGCAATGAAATGGCAGTGAGAGACACACCTAAGCCCCTCCGGAAAAGGGTGACAGGATTAAGGAAACTCTGTTAGCCTCATTTGCATCAAAGATGGGACAAGGAGGCATCTCCATTAGCATACGGAATGGAGAACAGAAATTCCAAGGCAAGCACCACACTGAACTCTGGGACCAGCAAAACAGGGAAGCACTGCATGATGGGAAATCTCTGCTCCAGATGTTAATGAACCCATGCCTGCACACATCCAGCTCAGTAATTATCGGACCAGTTCTAGTAATAAATCCTCTATTGGTATCCAAAATACTGAAACTGCCTAATTGCATTGGGAACTCCCTTGAAGGAACAGCGCCCATAGCCAGGAATGATCATTCCTATTATTCAGCCAGAACAAAACCACTTTGGTATACCACTTGAGCCATCAATTTACCCATAAACAAATCTAGTGTCCCCCCTTGTACCATTCTTCTTTCCCTACAAAAACCCCTACCCATGCTCAAGTAAGTGTTCTGATGCCTGGATCCAAAATCTGCATCAGTTCCATTGGGACTTCATCTTCTCCTGACTGATTGTGCTGGGGGCTCTGCCCGTCTCCAGCACTCCGGACTCTCAGCTACTACCAACACCTGGGACCCCCAATCGATTCAAGCTTCATGGCCTGGTGAGAACACCCCCCCCCCCCCCCGGTGACATTCTATAGCTTGGAGGAGCGTACTGTAACCCCCATATTCCTCATTTTCATATAATTGTGATCTTATATATAAAGTATTCCTTGTAAGGTATCAGGGGAAAGGTTATGATCTGCTGAAAGTCATTTCTCTATCCATATATGTATATCATTAATACATATGAAGTTATGAGAATTGTGTAGTATGGCTATCACTAAAACATGCTGTGCATTGGGGAATTAGCCAGATATTAGCTCCCCAGAGGCAACAACAAGGAAAGTAGCCAGCACCCGGGTGGGGAGTCAGGCAACCCATCAACAGCCATTGTCCAGCAAGGGAGCCACAATGTGATGACTCACCTGCATGAGGCCACACCAGGAAATTTGCTCAACCTTGCTTGGAGAGACTCAGTAATGCTCACCTGATTCTGAAGGGGGGAAGAAAGGACATGATAAAAAGAAGAGACATTTGCCATCCTCCCTCTCTCTCTCTTCCACCTACATCTACAGACACCACCACCACCACGCAACTGAAGCGCTGATCAAAGGGGAGAGCCTGGCTGAAGAGCAGCGAGCCTGTGGTGAGAAGCATCTAAATTTGTAAGGACATTGAAAGTGTTAAGATCAGCGTTTTGCTTTTATTTCATTTGACCAAATCTGACTTGTTATACTTTGACTTACAATCATTTAAAATCTATGTTTATAGTTAATAAATCTGTTTGTTTATTCTACCTAAAGCAGTGTGTTTGGTTTGAAGGGTGTCAGAGACTCCCCTTGGGATAACAAGCCTGGTACATATCAATTTCTTTGTTAAATTGATGATCTTATATAAGCTTGCAGCATCCAGCAGGCATAACTGGTCACTGCAAGACAGAGGTTCCTAGGGTTGTGTCTGGGACTGGAGATATTGGCTAGTGTCATTCGCTTGCAAGTATCTGGGAGCAGCAGTTTGTTTGGCTGCCCCATTACCTGGCAATAAATAACATTCATGGTTAAGCTGGTTCCTTCCCCACTCCCCTCCCCCTTGTGGGTGTTTTTGGCTTCCCCATTCAATCTGCAACAACGCTCCTCATACCTAAGCTAAAGATCCCTGCCGCACCCAAAAATCCTGTGGGGTTTGCTCATCAAGTGGGCTGTTACTAGAACGATTGTACCGTGAAAGTGGGGATAGGGATGTGCTGAACCTGGGGCATCTGAGGGTGGCAGCCTGGAAGTGCTGCTTGACCCAGCCCGCTCAAGCATACTCTACTCTGGTGTGATGCTCATGGCATATGGGGGTGACAGCTTGGAAATACTGCTCGACCCAGCCTACTAAGTCCAGAAACAAATAAGGGGTCTGCTTGGGAGTGCTGATTGAGCCAGTCCTCTCACACATGCTGTTAGTGTGTGTGTGTGTTTGTCTGATTCTGGGGCTGCAAAAACCCAGCCCTGGGGAACCTAGGTCTTGCAGGATAGCGCCATTGGGACAGAACTTGCAGCAGGGAGAAGTAGAGCTCCACATGAGAACACAAGTGACATAACCAGAACATTGGTAGAATTACAGAACACCCCCTCTCCCAGAAGAGTAACTCTAATAAATGAACGTACCCCAAAGTAACGGGCAAATCTGGTAACAGAGTCAGAGTCTTGATACACTTGCAGCCTCTGGAGAGGTGCCGTTGGTGAATATCAGGACCCCAGGGCAGAAGTTCAGGCCCTCAGGTGGCTGGAGTAGAAGGAGATCAGTTTGGGGTATATCTTATCCTGGTTAAGGTGGAATTGAACCCCCACTTCTCGTCCACCTCGACCAGGGTTAGGAATAGCTGGATCCTCAAGTAGTAGAATTCCTTGCAGCATTCAGGTTCTGGGCCAGGGGGGAGTTACAGTGCCTTCATCTGTTCTCAAAGCCATGATGCAGCAGACTATGTACCTGTCTTTGAAGAGGATGCTAAATGTCCCACCACACTTCACATAGTGGTCCCCACCATGGCACCTGAGAGGCAACTCATAGATGTTGACTCTCTCATCTGTGCTCAGGCCCTTCATCACCTCTGTAAGAGCAGGAATCCTGGGGCATAGCCGCTGAAAGAGAACTGTGACACAGGTAGCTGATATTTGACACCCAGGTGAGTGACGGACACTGATCTATCACCTTTTATTATATCTTTAATTTTTGTTAATTCTTTTTATTTACAAATTATTTTAAGTGTGGTGTTGGCCTTGATATTAAGGCATGGATTATCCCATAGTGGTGCAAGGAGAGAATTAGTAAAATACGATGCTGTAATCATCTTAACACACTTCCGGATGCCCCTTGCAGATGCAAGTTTGGATTTTTTTCCCTTAAGGGTGAGGGTACCATCTTAAGATATATGAAAGAAGAGGGGGAACCAAATGACATAGCTGAGATTTTTTCACTCTCAAACCAAGTTGGTGTGTACACAGAGCTACTGGAGGAGGATCAACTTACAGTAGGATGCATTTGGAATGCTAGATAATATAGACACAATTCTGACAGCCCCATACCTCCAGTTGCCCAGGATTGTTTAAATGTCTTCTATGACAAGCGAGGTTCTCTTTTATCCTATATAAATGGGATATTTATTTGAGCAAAAGCAAGGGAGAGACCTTGAAAGGTCTGATGATGTAAGACACTCTTCCCTAGATATTCAGTATGAATGTTTCTGTACTCTCCAGTAAGGATAGAGGGAGGATATGCCACCTCTGTACAGCCTTGGAAATTTCTTTTAATTTATAGTCCATACTTATAGAAACAATTTTGGGAAGATTAGGAGAAATTTTAAGGCCTCAGTAACATTTCCTTGCATATTTGCAATGGAAAATGCTGAAACTGAGACTGAGTGCTGATGTATGTACCTTGCCAGTGGTTCAAGACTGAGATTAAAAAGAAGGAGTGAGAGGGGACAGCCTTGTCATGGTGCTCTTTCTAGCAGAAAAGTGGGAGAAATAATTCCCATTAGTTGGAGTCACGTGCAGAGAGAGTTGTGTAAGTCATTGACCCAATTCAGGAATATGAAAAATGCTGAAAGTTTGTATTTTTTAAGTACTTCCATTAGATAAGGCCACTCAACCCTATCAAATGCTTTCTCTGCATCTCGAGATAAGACTATGGAGGGTACATCTGACATCTGAGTTTGTTAGATCAAGTGAGTGATTTTTCTCATATTATCAGTAACCTATCTTCTTTTAATGAAACCAAACTCATCTGTGTGTATAATTCGTGGGATAATGGTGTTCAGTTGTGTTGCTAACATTTTTGCAATTATTTTGCAATATGTGCTCAATAGAAATATGGAGTGGAAGTCCCCACAGTTGAAACCATCCTTGTTCCTCTTTAATATTCAAGTAATGAATTAAAGCAGTTCTCATGTCATGAGACATGGTTCCTTTTTGGAATGTTTCAGTGAGGACCTTTCTACTGGTAAGTGGCAAACTGGCAGACACAAAAATAGAGGAGCCACGTGCCAGGGTGGGGGACCAGGGGGAAAGCCTGCAGTTCAGGGCATGGCCCAGCAATAAGGTAAGGGGGGGCTGCTGCAACACAGACCCAGGGTCTGGGGAATGTCCCCAAAGCTGCAAACTTAACTGAAAACAGCTCAGCAGGCTACGTATCTGCAGCACCCAGACATGCAGTTCTCAATGGGATCCAAACCCCAAATAAATCCCTTTTAATCTGTATAAAGCTTAAACTCTTCGCCCTCTATATCAGTGATAGAGAGATATGCACAGCTTTTTGCTCCCTCAGCTATTAATCATTTACTCTGGGTTTATTAATAAACTAAAGTGATTTTATTAAGTATAAAAAGTAGGATTTAAGTTTCAAGAAATAACAGATTTAGGTTTCAAGTAATAACAGAACAAAGTGAGTCACAAAGCAAAATAAAGCAAAAACACGCAAGCCCAATACATTAAGAAACTGATTACAGGTAATATCTCACCCTCAGAGGTGTTCCAATAAGCTTCTTTCACAGACTAGACTCCTTCCTAGTCTGGGCCTAGTCCTTTCCCCTGGTAGAGTCTTTGTTAGATCCAGCAGACATCTCAGGTGGTAAGCAGGGGTTTTCTATTGACTGGCAGCCCCCTTTCTCCTGTTCCACCCTATAGCGATGCGGCGACTCACTGGTGCGGCGCCTCCTGCTGGTTGTCCAGGAAATTAGCTTTTCCAGCTCCAGAGTGCCCTCTGCTGGCCGATGTCCTGCTTGCCGCTGGTCTCCATGTCCCTCCCAGACCCCGGTGCCCTTTACTCAGGGGTTCTGCCCACCGCAGCAACCCCCCAATCTGGGACTCCCCACCCCAGGAAACCCCCACCCTCTATCCCCACCTCGCCTCAGTCTATCGCCACTGCCAGTCATCACCTAGCCCCCGTTCCCTGGGGCAGACTGCAGTGTAAGTGCCACTCATCACCGGCAAGGGGGGGTTGGACGTGCTGCCTCTGCCTACCCTTGGGCTGCCCCTCTGCAACCCCAGTACCCTTTCCGGCCTTTAACAAGGCCTGCAGCCTGGGGCGGGGGGTTTCCAGGCTGGAGCTCCCCCAGTTCCTCTAGCCTTCCCCCAGCCCTGCTCCACTTTAGGTACTCTGTTTAGCTCCCAGCAGCCAGGCCCTTCTCTCTCTATGGCCTGAGAGAGAGACTCTTTGTCGGAGCTCCTGGCCCACTGCACTCTTATAAGGGCCAGCTGGGCCCTGATTGGGGCATGGCCCCAGCTGAGGCTGTTTCCCCTTTCAGCCCAGGGTTGCTGCTTACCCCAGCAGCAGCCCTCTCACAGCCTCAGCCCTTTCCCTGGGCTGGTTTAACCCATACAGGGTTGGAGTGGGGTGACTACCCCTCTACACACACCCTTTTATAGCTTTGGAACAAGGCGGGAATCTTTTGTCTGTGCTTGGTCCCCACCTCCGCCTCATCAGTGGAAAAGTACAAGGGCTAAGCTGGATTCCAGTATCATGTGACATGGTCATATGTCACTGTAAGACCCCTAGTCTCCATTCTTCCTGGGTTGGCCAACACATACACAGGAAGGCTTGCAGGTAAATAACCCATTTACAACCAATTGTCCTAGTCAATGGGAGCCATCAAGTTCCTAATGCCCCATTGACGGCCCTCATTGGTGTGACTACAACAGTGATACAAGTTTATACCATTTGCATAAAGCATATTCCATTTACATCATATTCACATTCATAAGCATATTTCCATAAAACATATGGGGTGCAACGTCACACACCCCACCCTGTACCTCAGGGATTTTGGCCTTATTCGTTACCCCCCACCCCCTGCACCTTCCCTTTGCCAGGGATGGTCCATGTGGCTCCAGTCTGTGGTGATGGCCATTACACAGCTGTCTCCGTGTCTGGTCACTCGGTGGCATCCGTGAGAGAAGGTGCTGTGGACGAGGAGTCTCCTGCTGGCTTAGCGGTGGCTGGAGCAGAGTCTACAGTCTCTGGCTGTGTCTGTGCCGGATGATACGGCCCCTTCTGGGCCCCTGCAGGGGAAGCACAAGCAACAATTGACTCATCTGGAGACCTTGGTGCCTGGGAGTGAGGGTGTGTGTGTGGGGACAATGGGGATCACAGCTGGGGGACAGCTTCCCACAGCCACTCCCCCTTTATCCAGCCAGGGCTCAGCATGGAGCCCCTGGGATCTCATGGTAAGCAGGGCCAGCCTGGCTTGCTATGTGTCTGGGAGACCAAGCGCTGCAGGGTGGAGGCTCAGTAGGGAGCGCTCTCCCCCACCAGTCAGTGCTGACCCCATTACCCCAGTGTGGCTCTAGGGAACGCTGTGCTGCAGGGCAGGAGCTGTGCTGCAGGGAAGGGGGGCATCACTCACCTGGCCTCCTCCTCAGGTACCAGCCCAGGGCCACGATTCCAAGCAGCGCAAGGACGCAGACAGGAACAATCACCAGGATACCAGGTTGGCCTGTGGCCTGGGAATCTGTAAATGTCCCGAGACAAACTGAGCCATGGGCCGGCCAAAGCCCTTTTGCCTCTCACTGCCCCTGCACCTGCCTGATATCTCTGGGCTAGTGCCTCCATCCCCCAGTTGAACTGGCCCTCCCAGCCACCCATCCCCCATGTGTCTGCCCTGCATCTAGACAGCCCCTTCTCTGCCTTCCCCTCCCAGTCTGTGAGCCCCCCTCTCTCATATCCTCTCCCCTCTGTGCCCCACTAGAACCCCTTCTCTGCATACCCCTCATTATTTGCCAGCTGCCCAAAACCCCCCTGTGCTTTCCCCTCACCTCTGAGCCCCGCATTGTGCTCCTCTGCCTGCCCCTCCCCTTTGAACCCCCCAAAACACTTCTCTACCTACCCCTAACCCTAGTACCTCTCTCTGCCTACCCATATCCTGGTGCCCCCCAAAATGGTCCCTCTGCACTTCCCAACTCCCTTTTCCCCCATCCCTTGTTTCCATCTTCTCCCTCAATAGGAGTGGCCCCATTCCTAGCTTCTCCCCACTGCTCCCCCTGTTCTGCCCCCCCCAGTACTCACCCAAGGTCACCCTCAGAGGGGTATCCCCCAGGCTGCTGTGTCTCACCACACACACATGCTCTGTGGGGTCGATCCCCTCCTGCCCCAGCTCGATGGACACCTGGATCTGGAAGGTGGGGTCCCCATTTGGCCGGATCCCGCTGGTCAGCTGCTCCCCCAGGGCCACCTGGCCCCCCCGCTCCCAGGTCACCTCGATGTCACGGGGATAGAACCCCGTCACGTGGCAGATGAGGCGCTGCTGCCGGTCCTGGGTCCCTGGGACGAAGGCCACATGCACTGAGGGCTGGGCTGGGGGGAGGGCGAGGAAGGGATATTAGTCACAGGGAATGGGATAGCAGGGGACTGCAGGTCGAGACTGAGGGGCATTGGCAGAACTATCACCTGTCTTCTGAGTGGTGAATGGCACAGACCTCTCCATCCAGAACCTGCATTGCTGCAGTGGGAGGTGATTCAGCACAGCAGAAGTCTCCCCTTCGCGGTTCCAGCGCTCTGCCACTCGCCAGGCTGCCGGGTGCACCGAAAACCAGCGGTTCTGGTCGGTCTGATGCTGCAGCACGTCCTCCCCATTGAGGGAATATCTGGTGACAGCTCGGACAGCACCGGTGGCATCGTCCAGCTCACAGGTCTTCAAGACCTGCATGTAGTAGGGCTCTGGGTGAAGAATGGGTGTGTGAGCAACTGAGTATGCAGCTACCACCAGGGGCCAGAGTGGGGGAGAAATTTTCCCATGCATAGAACTCAGGATTCCTGACTCCCAGCACTCCCCACCCTGCAATCCACCAGACCCCACTCCTCTCCCAGAGCTGGGAATAGAACTGAGAAGTCCTGGATCCCAGCCTCCCTCCCTGACTCTAACCACTATGTATCAGGAAAGTCACTCCCCTCTTGTGTCCCCCCCCCCCAGTTCCCTCCCACCTCCTTTGAGCTGCCCAACTATTCCCTTTCTGAGCCAAGCTCAGTTCTGAGGGAAGGGAACTCACCCGCCTTTGGGGCGCTGGCGTTCATCTCCCGCACCAGGCCCTGGTACTCAGTCTCCACCCAGAAGTCCCAGGCCAGGCACCCAGCCCTGCGTGCATTCCAGAACTGCTGGCTTTCCTGGTTCCCTGGGCTGTACCCATTGCGGGGAGCTTGCCTGCGTGTGTTGCTGTCATAGACTGAGAGCACCAGGTCATTCACCCTCATCACTTGCAGTCGCTTGGGCAGACCAGAGGCCACCTGAGGGGAGATGAGCTGGAGATAGGAGATATGGTGAACCCCTGTAGGAAAAAGAGAGACCGGGATGGGAATGGGACCTAGGCATGTAGGACTCCAACCCCAGGGGACCCTGCAGCACCCAGCCCTGGGGGGAAATGACTGGGATGGGAAATAGGACTGAGGCATTCAGCAGAACAGGGGTCACTTACCAGCCAGGGTGATGGAGCAGAGAGACAGGAGCCAGAAGGAGACCAAGGCAGGATTGGGCCAAGGAGCCATCGCCATGGAGGGGATGGGACTGCAGCTCTACAGGGTGGTGTCTGGGGCCAGGACCCAGAGAGCTGGAGAGGGCACGGCCGCCCCTCCCTATTCTGAGCTCTCTGCTGCTCTGACAGGAAACACAAGAGCGGCAATCCAGACCCACAATATGAGCAAACTTCAAGAGAGACAAATCAGCCGTCCATTCCCCGCACTGCTCGCTGCGTCACAGGAAGCCTCGCTCTCCAACAAGACCATAAAGCTTGAATAACTCCTATTGTTTGTTCGTAGTTGTCTCTGTTATAACGTGTTTACTTTATGGGGAGGTTTTCTGTGAGCACAGCAACAGAGTGGTCAGGTGACCTAACCCACAGATGTTGAAATGGGTAGGGACTATCCAGAGACAAAAGACTTGTGGGTGGTGTGGCTAAGTGTAAAAGGCTGGAATGTCACGCTGTTCCGGCTGCTGGAGCTGTGCCAGTTGCTCAGTTCTTCTATCCCGGAAGCTCCAGTGTTATCAGCACTGCCAGCAGTCCCATATTACAAGGGACGTCCCTTATTTAAATAGAAAATTGCCTGTCCCATACTCAATCAGTAGGGGGTGCCGTTTCTCCTATATTTCAACAGCAGAGGGTCAGTACACATGGGTGCATCTTTCCACACTGCTCCGGACCCTGGCCCTTCAGTGCTGTGCAGGGAAAGCAGGCTGGACCATGCTCAAGCCCCTGAGCGCAGCCCCATCTCTATTCCCTATGCAAGCTCTGTCTGGCAACGCAAGTGGATGGAACTGTGTGCCCTGGGGCTGCGCTGAAGGGCCGGGTCAGCAAGAGGCTCTGTCTGGCAGGGGCCTCAGAACTCCCAGAGTGTAGCCTCCCTGCTCACAGACGCTCTGCCAGCGTCCCCAGCAAAGGAGCATAACTCCTGGTTGGTGGATGCTGCAGCTGCAGCCTGGGGGAGCGAGACGGGCAGGGAGCCTGGTCCTGGCAGCCAAGACCACCCTCAGTGCTGCAAAAAGCAGCAAGAAACACCTCTGGCAAATGTAGGTGAGTCTTGCTTGGTATTATTATTAATAATGATAATGATATAGGGAGGAGGAGTGGGGTGGGGGTACTAAGAAAATCGTCCCTTAATTTTGAAAAACAATGTTGGCAACTCTAATAGCTCATAAAAAAAGACCACAGGCATGTGGCCAGGTGTATTGATTTCATAGAATATCAGGGCTGGAAGGGACCTCAGGAGGTCATCTAGTCCAACCCCCTGCTCAAAGGGGGACCAATCCCCAGACAGATTTTTGCCCCAGATCCCTAAATGGCCCCCTCAGGGATTGAGCTCACAACTCTGGGTTTAGCAGGCCAATGCTCAAACCACTGAGCTATCCCTCCCTTTGAGGCACATTCCTAATGCCCTGGCTCCGGGGTGACAGGTAAACTAACACATGAGTGCCCAGTGACAAGGAGTGGTACAGTCAGCAGCAGGAGTCTCTGTTGTCCCCTAGGCCACACAAAGGGATAAGGCGAGGTGCCCCGACATTTATTGACTGAGACAAACAACTTACCTACCACCTGACGTGTTTCATGATATCTGCTTGTTACCTCCCCTTTGTTCCTGATATCTTTGACAAAACATCCCTATACATTGTTCCATCAAACCATCTAGCTTATTATTATTTTGCCAATTATATTATATTACTCTGGTTCACAGCCTTTGGTTCAGGCCTCAGGCCCTGCACCAGGCCCCATGCTTAAAATTTTCTCTCTCTCTTTACTATATTTGGATGTGGAGGGTGTGGATGAGGGGCACAGGTATAGGAAGAAAGGTTGTGGCTGTGGATGGAGTGTGGGTTGCAAATGAGAACTGGTGGCTGGCAAGCCTTCTATTTGTTATTAGTGAAAAATCTGTATTTTACTAGCTGATGTCGAGGCAAATTAATGCAGTGCTTTCAAAGATATGCAGCATGAAGGTTTGAAGCTGACCACTGTAGGATAAGAAATACGTGCACACCCAGGGTTGCCAACTGGTGGTTTCTGGCCAATTCCTGGATCACAGTGTGACATTGTACTCCATATTTTTATTAAAATATGTTTATAAGTGTGGATATGATATAACTGGAATATGCTTTATGCAAAAGGTTTCTTGTAAGAAGCTTATTGGAACATCTCTGAGGGTGAGATTTACCTGTATTCAGTTTCTTAATGTATTAGGCTTAGACTTGCGTGTTTTGTTTGGTTTTGCTTGGTAACTTACTTTGTTCTGTCTGTTATTACTTGGAACCACTTAAATACTACTTTTTATACTTAATAAAATCACCTTTGCTTATTAATTAATCCAGTGTAAGTGATTAATATCTGGGGGAGCAAACAGCTGTGCATATCTCTCTATCAGTGTTATAGAGGGCAGACAATTTATGAATGTACCCTGTATAAGCTTTATACAGAGTAAAATGGATTTATTTGGGGTTTGGATCCCATTGGGAGCTTGGTGTCTGGGTGCTGGAGACAGCAGGACTTCTTAAGCTGTTTTCAGTTAAGTCTGCAGTTTTGGGGCCGTGGTCCAGACCCTGGGTCTGTGTTGCTGCAAGCTTGCGTGTCTGGCTCAACAAGGCAGGGTTCTGGAGGCCCAAACTGTCAGAGAAAATGGGCTCAGATGTAGTCTCAGCACATCGGGTAACACTCCCAAGGGGGGTCTCTGTGACCAAACCCGTCACACACAAGGTACCATAAGCTTGCAGGAGAGGAAGGAATGGGCCACGAGAAGGGGATTCCTGACTACAAGCTGATCTGCTTGGAGAGAGGTGGCCTGCATTGGCATCACATTTTGCCCACCCTGCAGCATCTGAGTGGTTAGGTTGTGATCTATATATAAAAGAAGAGAGGGAACCAAATGCCATAGCTAAGCTTTTTTCAACCTTAAATCTGGCCAGTATATATATGGCGCTACTGGGGGGGAGCCATATTACAATAGGGTGCATTAGGAATGCTAGATAATATAGATACAAATCTGGCAATTCCATACCTCCAGTTGCCCAGTATTTTTTAAAGGTCTTGTGGGGGAGAGACCTTGAAATTCAATAGGCATGAGATACGTCATTCTTGGACAGATATTCATGCTGAAATTTGTAGAAGCGAGGAATGTGTGAGGCAAGCAGGGAAAGAACTGTGTGAGAAGTTGTTGCGACCTTGTGTAGATAATGTGTAGATATGTGCAGACAATACGGAATGTAGACTAAGGGTACGTCTATACCCAGCCGCTAGTTCGGCGGCTGGCAATCGAACTTCTGGACGCGATAAGTCGAACCTGGAAGTGCTCGCCGTCGACTGCGGTACTCCTGCTCGGCGAGAGGAGTACCGCGGAGTCGACGGGGGAGCCTGCCTGCCGCGTCTGGACCGAGGTAAGTTCGAACTAAGGTACTTCAAACTTCAGCTACGTTATTCACGTAGCTGAAGTTGCGTACCTTAGTTCGATTTGGGGGGTTAGTGTAGACCAAGCCTGAGAGTCTACATTAGTAAAAAAACAAGATATCAGAATGACCTATGTATAAACAAAATGCTGCGGTTGTTTCTTATTGTTTGTAAGAAAAGGTATAAATGCTTGCTGTAATTGTTTATTTGTTGAGAGACCTGCCTAAAAAAGGGGAGACCCTTTGTCCTGGTGCACTCTCTCCCTTTATGTAACTACTTAAAAGAATAAAGTATCTAACTTTGCTGTACCCAACAAAAGAGTGAGAACATTGTTATTCTCCGACACTGTGTTACCCGGGGTTCTTTCAACCCAAAGCTTCAGTGAAGCTTTTCCTAGCAGTAAGGAGTAAGAGCAAAGTTGAATTGCACAACCAGAAATGTTAATAGCATGATGCCTTAAGGTGTGTCTCTAACTGATCAGAAAATCACTTTGATAGAGGTTTATGGAAAAAATATAAGCACAAAACAAACAGTTACACTTCATGTGAAAATGAATATGGTGTAACCCTTCTGCCAGTTGGAGTCATCAGCAACAAGGGCCAGGTTCAATATCTAGGGATTCCTTTTCAACAGTACAACACAAAACCGGCTTGAACCTTCATTGGGTAACCTAGGAGAGTTATGCACCCTCCATTGGGTGCCTATAGAGGCAATACTTCCCCTTTTGCAAGAACAGAGTCTGAATGTAGAAAATAAACTTTTAAATAAAAGATGGAAGATAACTCAGCATTAACTTGGGGAAATGCTGCAAGCAGGAGTTGTAAGCATAAAACCATGAGCAAAACACCCACCCTAGAGTACGTTGGTCAGTGTCCTTTTGCCTCAAGTTCTTAAGTCCAGCAACCAAAAGTTCCTTTAACGTGCCCCTCTCTTCTTCCTCCAGTGCACCGCACTCACAGTTGTTGTCCTTGATCAGTGAAGACCCAGACTTCAGAGGTGCATCTGCAGAGCCTTCCTCCTGCCCTGGCAGCAGGTGGCACCTTGCTTCCTCAGCTGTCCAGGGGCTCGCTCCAGCATTAGCCATCCTTCTGGCTGCTCACTGCTCTGCTCCGCTGGCTCCCATGCCATCCACTCACCTCCGCGCTTCACCGGCCAGCTGCTGGTCAATCTCACTGCACTCTGCTCCGTCAGCTGCCCTACCAGCCACTCACCACTTCGCCAGCTGCCCGGATGGTCCCTTGTGACCCTGACAGCTGCCCTGACAGCTACTCACCACTCTGCTCTGCACCCTTTGGGATGTGTTGATGTCCCACAGCTCTCAGTTATTTGAGCTATTAGTGGAGGACTCACATGGCAGGCTGGGAAGTCTCTTGCATCAAAGACATTGTCCCAAAGCTGGTCTAATGCTTAGGCCTGGTTATCAGTGATTTCAGCTCTATTGGTCTGCAACAAGACTCTCCATTGAGTCTCAATCAACTCTGTTATTACACAGTGGAAACAGGAACGGTCAAATGATGTCTAGGACCCCTAGGGAGGGCCCACACCACCAGGTACAAGTACTTGTCCCCACCCTCTCTCAACTCTACTGAGCTTTGGTACCCATGTCCTCTGCCTAGCAAGTGCAGTTTTGTTGAGATTGAGTCCTTAGTCAGGGTGTGACGGGGTCATCTTGGTGCAGCCTGGATTGTGGGACTGCTGAGCCCTCCAAATCCAACAACCTGGGCTGCCTCTCACACTGTGATGCTGATGTAAAGCTACAACCCTCTGGCAGGTACTTCACTTACACAGTCATCCACGGGCAGGGACACACCCAACTGAGTTACATAAATGATCTCCCAGCCACTCATGAACCATTAATAGAGAGGCTTCAGCCAGTTTCCCCCAGCTCACCAGTCTTGCACCCCAGAACTGTCCCGTCTTACGCTGGTCAGAAGCCTGGCCAGGGTAAGTTCATTACCTAGTTCACCACTTCATCAAAGGAAGTGGACATGCACCAGCCTTCGTAACCTGAGCTTGGATTTCCCCAGGCACTTCAACCAAAACACACTGTTTTAAGTAAAATATAAAACAGATTTATTAACTACAGAAAGACAGACTTTAAGTGATTATAAGTAGCAAGCATAGAGATCAAAGTTGGTTACCTAAGAAACAAAAATAAATTTGCAGTCTAATTCTAATTTAAACAGACTAAGCAAGATTTGAATCAAGCCGTGTTTCACCATGACAGATAGTACAGGCAGGTTCCTCAGTACATAGGCTGGGACACTTTTCAAGCCTGGGACCAAACTTTCCCAGTTCAAAGACTTTGTCTTCCAGACGTGCTTTCAGGTGTTGAGATGGGAATGGAGGGGGGAGAGGCTTTCTCTGCATCTAGAGACAAGGCTATGGCGGGAGCATCTGACATCTGAACTTGCTGGATCAATTGAGCGATTTTTCTCATATTATCAGCAGCCAATCTTCCTTTAATAAAACCAACCTCATATGTGTGTACAATTGATGGGATGGTGATGTTTAATCGTGTTGCTAAATTTTCTGCAATTATATTTCAATTTGTGTTCAACAGCAATATGGGGCGGAAGTTGCCACAGTTGCAACTATCTTTGTTCCTCTTTAATATTCACATAATTAAAGCAGTTCTCATGTCATGAGACATGGTTCCTTCTCGGAAAGTTTCAGTGAAAACCTTTCTACCAGTAAATAGTAACACCAAAGTGAAGGGCACAAAAATAGAAATGTTAAGAACATGAAGCCTTAAGATGGCTCTGTGTGATCAGGCAATCACTTTGATGGGGGTACATGGAAAACCAATAAGCACATAATAAACAGTTACACATTGTGTGGAAATGAATATGGCTAACATGATTTTATGGTACATAAGGGGTAAGGGTTGCACTATGGAGGCAAGGTGCATTCCTATGAAACACGTAGTGTTTATTGCAAATGGACAAAACAACTGTCAATAAGACATGCTATTTAATTAAAAACCCATAGAGGCTCCAACAAGGAGCCACAATAGGTTTCATTTTCTTTTTCAGACTGCTGTGTGCTTCGGATGCAAAAACCTACCCAGCACCAAGACAGATCAGTGAATATAAGAATGGAGCTTAACCATTAACACTCTTATCCAAAAGTTCTGTTTAGTCATGGTGTAAAGTAATCACTATTAGGAAGTAAAAACCCATATGGCAATGTTTTGTAAATGGAAAAAGAATAATTGCATTAAACCTAAGCAATTATATAAAACATTGCAAATCCCTAGATTAAAAACAAATCCAACAAGTATTTTAGGGTTACATCTATTGAAATTATTGTTGAGTAATATTTAGTTTATTAATATGCAAAGTGTTACATTTCACCAGTCTGCAGTCAGTGGCGTTTCGTCAAAAATGGTTACAAACCATTGAAAGACGTTATGGACAAAAAAGGAAATTTAAATGCATGAGCCTGCCAAGGTGAGGCAGCAGTGAAACCAAAGGCAGCTTGGTGGAATTGGAAGGGGAGTCAAGATGTCTGGGACTGGTGTGTCACTCAGAAAGGAAGCTGACAGAGAGATGCTGTGGGAACATGACCGAGCATTTCAACAGAAGCTAGCAGCAGAACTACTTGATCCATTTCATGAGCCAGGCTTTCAGCCAGAATTAGCATCAAAAGTACCATATTATGTGTTAGTATATAGGCCTGTTTGTTAGCCTGAGATAGAATTTTGGGTTTGACTTTTTGATACTTTTATACTTTATACTAATATGTATGAAGAACAAAAGACAAAGACACTGTGTGTTACATCTGCCCACAAGCAGATGGGGTGAAAAGAGATAAGAGATGGAACTAAAGTGTTACAGGGTATGGTGGGAGTGTTATTATGAGCATACACTGGAAGGCTACCTGGCTCTTTTCTTAAGCCAAGGTTAAGCAACAAGTTAAGAGGGGCAAGGGGGTTGGGGGTCAGGCATAAAAATACTAAAAGCCAAAGCCTGGCCTTGGCCAGAACACAACCTCACTCCTTACCCCTCCCATGGGATACAAAGGAGGTGGGATGAAGACCCCAGACCCACGACCCCCAAAACGGAACATGACCATAAGTTTTAAGAGGTGTCACTAGGGGCGTGCACTGCAGGTATATTTGGGCCTGCTAAGAAGGAGGACGTGGGAATAGGAAATGGGAATGGGAATGGGGAGGGGGAAGGGGGGACACAGGCACGGCTCTGTGGCGTCAGAGCTGGGAACGGAACACTGGGAAACAGACTCTGCCGGCGTGCAGAGCTATGGATCTGCTTGCTTGGGACTAACCCCAATAAACATCACATGGCCTGCGCTTCGGACTTCCGGTCTTCTGCTTTGTGTCTGCATGACAAGAACCAGGGGAGAGGCTGAAGGGAAAGCCTTCTAGCATTATGAAAGGCAACAAAAAAAAATTAATAAAGAGCTTTTAACTATATGTACCATGCCCTATCCACCCAGTTACCTCCGTTAGTGACAATCCCCTGGGTTTTGATGTACAGGCCTAGATTCTTCTGGATCCCGCCTCCAACTCACCAGGGTGTAACTTCCTTATTTTCTTCCCGTATGAATTTATATGGCCATGCCTCCACCCCCCTCGCTCCTTCCTGGCAGGGTCACCAGGGCAGCTTGGGAGGAAAATTCTAACCACAGGATAAACCCTATTTACTATATAGTTGAAGACTCCCCAGAAATAGCACAGACACATACAATATATCCAATATAGTAATTATATTAAACAGGAGATAGAACATAACATAATATAACAGGGTAAAGCACTATTCTCAGGACCACCAGTGCCCACGCTGATAATACCCTTGAATTTCCCCAGTCATGTGACCTGATACAGCAAATGTAAAATCAGTGTCCCGTTGCTTAACACATACTTTGCAGGGGCCCTTGATGACCTGTGACTGCGATATCTCCCGTGCCGCAGTTAGCAACTTGGCTGACTGGGTTCAGTAGAGCCCAAAAAACTCCCACCTGTATAAGATGATGTCCCTACATTGTTTTAATAGGCAGCAGGTAATCAAATCCCCAAACCCTGACCCCCTGGCTTCAGGGCAACAGTTCAGGATGTAGGGAGTCTCCTACACAACTTCCCGGACCAGCTAACTAAAACGTGGTGCACTCACAACTCTGAAAATGATCCTCAGGTTCAGAGATGATGATGATCCTCAGGGGGCTGATGATCATGCCGCAGGCATCCTCTTTGTACAAGAATCAGGCTGTTTCTGATCCCCGGATTTCCCCTTGCCTCAAAGGGGTCCAAAGCTCAAGGTGCAGGTTACAAAACTATAATAAAAATCCAACCTTTAGTGTGCTACCTTAGCGCTCAGACAGACTCACAGCTGATGGGAGCCCTGGACTAGCAGCCAGAGCAGAGCTTGTCATGTGGTGACAGATCTCACCTAGGGAACTGGAGCTAACTCAGTCTGGCTGGGGGAAGTTTTCCCAACAAAGCTCTACTAACTAGGAGTAACTTGAAGAGTGAAAGCATCAAGCTGAGGAATCTCGATCCAGGTCCCCAGAAGCCAGTTCTCAGAGGAAACCCTCCATGCAGGCCTCGGACTAACCCACTCCCCACACACCCAGACTCTCCAAAATGGCTTCCCTGACCCCCTCCCCAAGCTCCCAGGGGAGGGCATCTCACTCCCTATTGGTCAGGCTTGTTCTTCTTCCTGCGCTTTCACGTCTCAACCATTTGACTCTGCCCCCTCCTCTGAGAAGGCTGCCTGCTACCCTCCTGCAAGTCAACAGTAGCCTGTCATCCTAAACTGTGTCTCTCCTCTCTCCCGCTTGGTTGTCAGCAGACTCAGTCTTGCCTCTGCTCCCCTTCCTCCCAGGGACAGTGTGCTTATCCCTAAGTTAAATGCACACAGAGCCTTGGGGACCTAGGTAATTTCCTTGGGGGGTTATATATATATCCAGGCCATGACATGAATCCAATAAAAAACTTTCTGAAGGTGAAACTTGTACTGATGAGTCATGTATCAAAATGTGCCACAAATTCCCAAACGGAGAATGACTGAGGGTCCGCCTGGGTGAGGACAAAGAATGGAAACTGGGGGTGCTTTTAGGGGGCCTGGGATCTATGGGGTACAGGGATGATTGGAGGGTGGGGAACAGCACAGGACGAAGGTTCAGTAGAGGTACATCCCATCCCACTCTGTAACCTCAGGGATATTGGCCTTATCCATGACCCCCCAGTGCCTCCTCTTTGCCAGAGATGGTCCATGTGGCTCCCTCCAGGGGGGGAGGGATAACTCAGTGGTTTGAGTGTTGGCCTGCTAAACCCAGGGTTGTGAGTTCAATCCTTGAGAGGGCCATCTGGAGCAAAATCAGTACTTGGTCCTGCTAGTGAAGGCAGGGGGCTGCACTCCATGACCTTTCAGGGTCCCTTCCAGCTCTGTGAGATAGGTATATCTCCATATATTTAGCTGATAGCCCTGGCGCAGCCAGCTTCGCATCTGGTCACTTGGTGGCATCCAGGAGAGAAAATGTCATGGAAAAGGTGCCTCCTGCTGGCTTAGCCGTGGCTTGAGCAGAGTCAATGGTCCATGGCTGTGTCTGCGCCGGGTGATATGGCCCCTTACGGGCCCCTGCAGGGGAAGCCCAACCAGGAATTTACTCATCTGGAGACCCTGCCACCTGGGATTCGCTCCTGCCCCTTGGAGCAAGGGTGCTTGTGGATAGGGGTATGATCTGGTATACAAAACCCATGCTGGGATCGAAGGGGTTAAAAGACTATACTGAGCCCAGCTAGGCCCACCCCCAACGCAGCAGAGCAGGCTGCAACTGGAGACAGGGCTGAAAAGGGAGCAGCCCAGCTCAGAAGGGGAAGGTTGCAAGGAGCAGACCTACCCTGCAGCCTCCTGCAAAGGAGTCAGAAATACCTCCTGGGGGGCAGGGACACTATTCACTAGACCACCCAGCCCAACCAAGGACCCTACTATGGGGGCAATGGGGATTACATTGATGGGTGGCTTCCCACAGCCATGACCCTTATATCCAGCTAGGCCTCAGCACAGAGCCCCTGGGATCACATGGTAAGCAGGGCTAGGCTGGCTTGACTTGACTGGGAGACCAAGTGCTGCGGGGTAGGAGCTCAGTCCTAGGGAGCACTCTGCTGCAGTGGGTGGGGAGGGGGGCTCAGAGAGGCACTGGGGGCATCACTCACCTGGCCTCCTTCTCAGGTACCAGCCCAGGGCCCCGATGCCCAGCACAGTGAGGATGCAGCCAGTAACAATCAATGAGACACGAGCTTGGCCCATGGCCTGGGAATCTGGAAATGCCCCAAGACACACTGAGCCATGGGTCCCCCAAAATCCCTTCCACCCTTCCACTCCCTGGGGCCTGCCCACCGACTCCATGCCCGAGAATCCTAAACTAGCAACCTCCCTTCCCCAGCCAGTCTGGCCATCTCAGCCACCCATCCCCCATGTGGCTATCCTGCAGCTAGAAACCTCATTTACTGTCTCCCCTGCCTCTCTGTGAGCCCCCCCTTATCCCCTCTCTGGTTTTCCCTCCCCTCTGAGCCCCCCAAAACATGTCTCCCCTTCCCCCTAAGACCTCTCTCTAACTATCCCCTGGTGACCCCCAAAACTCCAGCTCGGCATTTCCCACCTCCCTCATCCCCCCCCCGCTCCTCCACCGTAGCCCTCCCCACAGTAGGAGGCACCCCATTCCAAGCCTCTTCCCACTGTTCTGCCACTCTGCCCCCCCCCCAGTACTCACCCCAGGTCACCCTCAGGGGGTCACCCCCCAGGGTGATATGTCTCACCACACACACATGCTCAGTGGGGCTGACCCCCTCCTGCCCCAGCTCGATGGAGACCTGGATCTGGAAGGTGGGGTCCCCATTTGGCCGGATCCCGCTGGTCAGCTGCTCCCCCTGGGCCACCTGGCCCCCCCGCTCCCAGGTCACCTCGATGTCGCGGGGATAGAACCCTGTCACGTGGCAGATGAGGCGGCACGGCCGGTCCTGAGTCCCTGGGACAAGGGCCACACGCGCTGTGGGTTGGGCTGAGGGCAGGGGGAAAAAGGGTTATTAATCACAGGGAATGGGATAGCAGGGGCTGCGGGTCAGGAATTGAGGGGCATCAGCAGAGATGTCACCTGTCTTCTGAGCAGTGAATGGCGCAGAGCTTTCAATCCAGAACTTGCATCGCTGGGGTGTGAACAGTTTCATCACTCCAAAAGTCTCCCCTTCGCGGTTCCAGCGCTCCGCCACTCGCCAGGCTGCTGGGTGCACCGAGAACCAGCGGTTCTGGTCGGACTGGTACCGCAGCATGTCCTCCCCATTGAGGGAATATCTGGTGATGGCTTGGGCAGCACCGGTGGCATCGTCCAGTTCACAGGTCTTCAGGACCTGCATGTAGTAGGGCTCTGGGGGCAGAATGTCTGCGTGAGCCACTGGGCATGGAACTGCCACCAGGGGGCAGAGTGGGGCTGAAATTCTTTCATGCATGGAACCCAGGAGTTCTGACTTCCTGCCGCCCCCCTCCCTCCAACATGCAACCCACCAGACTCTACACCTCTCCCAGAGTTTGGGATGGTACTGAGGAGTCCTGCCCCCTACCACTCTGCTCTAACCACCAGAGCACTCCTCTCCCAAAGCTGGGACAGAACCCAGGAGTCCCAGCTCCCAACTTGCCCTGTTCTAACCACTATTCCTCTGGGAGAGCAGGAATACAACCCCAGAGTCCTGGCTCCCAGCATCCCTCCTTCCACTACATATAAGGGAAATCACTCCCCTCTGGTGTCCTCTCCCAGCTCCCTTCCACCTCCTTTGAGCCGCCCACTCATCCCTTTCCTGAGTCAAGTGGAATGCTGGGGCTGAAGGACTCACCTGTTTTGGGGGAGCTGGTGTTCATTTCACGCACCAGGGCCTGGTACTCAGTCTCCACCCAGGAGTCCCAGACTGGGCACCGAGCACTGCGGACGCTCCAGAACTGGTGGTTGTTCTTGTCCCCTGGGGTGTAGCCATGGCGAGGAGCCAGTTTGCCGGTGTTGCTGTCATAGACTGAGAGCACCAGGTCATTCATCCTCTCCACACTCAGCCGCCTGGGCAGCCCAGGGGCCGCCTGTGGGGAGATGAGCTGGAGATAGGAGAGGCGGTGAACCCCTGTAGTAAGGAGAGCATCTGTGATGGGAATGGGATCCAGACATGTGGGACACAATCCCAACGGGCCCCTGCAGCACCCAGCCCCAGGGGAAAGAGACTGGGATGGGGAATGGAACCCAGGCATCGGCAGAACAGAGGTCACTTACCAGCACAGGCAACAGAGCAGAGACACATGAGCCAGAAGGACACTGAGACAGGTTTGGCCTGAGGCGCCATCACCCTGTAGGGGACAGGGCGGCAGCTCTGCAGGTTCAGGCCTGGGGCCAGGACCCAGAGAGCTGGAGAGGGCACGGCCGCCCCTCCCTGTGCTGAGCTCTCTGCTGCTCTGACAGGAAACACAAGAGGGGAAACTCAGACCCACAAGCTGAGAAAATTCAACAGAGACAAATCAACCGTCCGTTCCCCGCACTGCTCGCTGCGTCACAGGAAGCCTCGCTCCCCACCAGCACAATAGAGATTGAATAACTCCTGTTGCTTGTTCCAATTGAATCTGTTATAACATGTGTTTACTTTATGGGGAAGTTTTCTATGAGCACAGCAGAAGAGTCATCAGGTGACCCTACCCACAGCTGTTGAAATCAATAGGGACTATCCAGAGACAGAAGACTTGTGGGTGGTGTTGTTATGTGTAGAAGGCTGGAATGTCACACTGTTCCGGCTGCTGGAGCTGTGCCAGCTGCTCAGTTCTTCTATCCCGGAAGCTCCAGTGTTATCAACACTGCCAACAGTCCCGTATTACAAGGGACGTCCCTTATTCAAATAGAAAATTGCCTGTCCCATACTCAATCAGTACAGGACGCCTTTTATCCTATATTTCAACAGTAGAGAGCCACTACACATGGGTGAATCTTTCCACTCCCCTCCGGACCCTGGCCCTTCGGTGCTGTGCCAGGAAAGCAGATGGGGCCATGCTCAAGCCCTTGAGTGCAACCCTGTCTGCTTTCTGTGAGCAGGTTCTGTATGGCAGGGCGAGTGAACAGGGCTGTGCGCCCTGGAGCTACACTGAAGGGCCAGGGTCAAGAAGGGGATCTGTCTGACAGGGGGGTCAGTACTCCCAGGGTGTAGCATCCCCGCGCACAGAGACTCTGCCAGCGTCCCCAGCAAAGGAGCATAACTGCTGGTTGGTGGCTTCTGCAGCTGCAGCTTGGGGGGAGCGAGACGGGCAGGGAGCCTGGTTCTAGCAGCCAAGACCACTGTCAGTGGTGCAAAAAGCAGCAAGAAACAGCCCTGGCAAATGTAGGTGAGTCCTGCTTGGTATTATTATGATAATGATATCAGGAGGAGGGGTGGGACGGGGGTGACAAGAAAACAGTCCCTTATTTTTGAAATACATTATTGTCACCCCAAATGCTAGCAGATCAGACAGCTTGCGAATTCAGCAGACCTCGATGTTGCTCATAAAGAAAGACCACAGGCTCGGTTTGGTGACAAAGGCATTTGGCCAGGTGTATTGCCCTCAAGGCACAGTCCTAGCGCCCTAACTCAGTGGTGACAGGTACACTGACACATGAGTGCCCAGTGGCAAGGAAGGGCTCAATCAGTGCCAGTCTCTGCTGTCCCCTAGGCCACACAAAGGGGTAAGTTGAGGTACCCCAACATTTATAGCATGAGACAAACAACTTACGTACCACCTTATGTGCTGCATGACACCTGCTTGTTACTTCCCCTTGTTCCTGATATCTTTGACAAAACATCACTATACATTGTTCCATCAAACCATCTTATCTTGTACTAGATTGGGGTGTATTTGTAGGAGCCTTCTAAAATGTATTTATATAAATATCTAGTAAATCAGCGGTTCTCAAACTTTAGCAACCCAAGAACCCCTATTTTGATTTAAAATTTTCTGGGGACCCCCAAGCCTCCCTGCTCAGCCCTTGCCCCACCCCTTTCCCCAGGGCCATGCCCCTGGCCCACCCCTTCTCCGAGGCCCTACCCCCCACTCAGTCCATCCTCCCTCACTCCATCGCTCACTCTCCCCCATGCTCACTCACTTTCACCAGGCTGGGGCTGGGGGTTGGGGTGTAGGAGAGGGTGCGGGGTGCGGGGTCTGGGAGGGAGCTTGGGTACAGGAAGGGGTGAGGGCTGTGGGTTGAGGCAGGGGGTTGGGGTGCAGGAGAGGGTGCAGGCTCTGGGCTGGGGGAAGGGGTTGGGGTGCGGGAGGGAGTGAGAGGGACAGCGCTTACCTCAGGCGGCTCCCGAAAACAACTGGCAGAAGCTCCTAGGTGGGGAGGGCCAGGGGGTCTCTGCGAGCTGCCCCTGTCCACAGGCACCGCCTGCGCAGCTCGCATTGGCCACAGTTTCCAGCCAATGGGAGCTGCAGAGTCAGCGCTTGGGGCGGGGGCAGCGCGAGGAGATCCCCTGTCCCCCGCATCCCAGGGGCTGAAGGGACGTGCCCGTCGCTTCCGGGAGCGGTGGGGAGCCAAGACAGGTAAGCCTGTTCCCCAGTGTGCTGGAGGCATGCCTAGGAGGGAGGGGGATGAGTTTCTCAGTGGGACCTGCAGACACCCTGGAGTCCCCTTGGGGACCTCCATGGGTCTGCGGACCCCAGTTTGAGAAATGCTGTAGTATATTATTTTGTCAAAGCCAAGCTACTCTGGTTCTCAGCCTTTGGCTCAGACCTCAGGTCCTGCACCAGGCCCCATGCTCCAGGCTCTCTCTCCCTGCTACAGTTGGGTGTGGAGGGTGGTGATAGGGGGCACAGGTATAGGGAGAGGGGTTGTGGCTGTGGATGAGGTGTGGGTGGCAAATGAGGACAGGTGGTTGGCAAGCCATGCATTGGTCGTTTGTGAAAAATCTGTATTTTACTAGCTGATGTCGAGGCAAGTGAATGTGGCGCTTTCAAATACAAGTAGCATGGAGGTTTAGAGCTGACAGCGTGGCAACCTGACCGCTGTGGGATAAGAAATACGTGCACTACCAGGGTTGCCAGGAGGTGGATTCTGGCCAATACCTGGATCCCGAGCTAGCATAAGCTTGTAGGAAAGGAAGGAGTGGGCCATGAGGTGATTCCTGACAACAAGCTGCTCTGGGTGGAGAGAGGCAGCCTGTGCTCGCATCACATTTCACCCACCCTGCAGCATCTAGTGGTTAGGTTGTGATCTATATATAAAAGAAGAGAGGGAACCAAATGCCATAGCTAAGCTTTTTTCAACCTCAAACCTGGCCAGTGTGTTTATGGAGCTACTGGAGGGGAATCATATTACAATAGGGTGCATTAGGAATGCTAGATAATATAGATACAAATCTGGCCACCCCATACCTCCAGTTGCCCAGTATTTTTAAAAGGTCTTCTGTGACAAACGAGGCTGTCTTTTATCCCATATCAATTCCATCAGAGGCCCATTTTTTTGAGCAAAGAGCAAGGGACAGACCTTCAAAGGCAATAGGCTAATGAGATAAATCATTCTTGGACAGATATTCATGTTGACTGTTTCTATCCTCCCCAGTAAGGATAAAAGGAGGAGATACTACCTCTCTACATCTTTGGACATTTCTTTTAGTATATAGGACAACTTTTAACACATCAGCAAGTTCTTTCCTTGCATACTTGCAATGGAAAATGCTGAATCTAAGAAGGATCTGGTCTTTTGGATATATCCATAGCTTCTGATTTATTCTAGTTAATGCAAAAATGAGAGATCTTTAAAAAAATATCAACTACATTCAGTAATGATGGGATTGATGAGGATGGATTCTTCAATAGTACAAAAATGTTATTGACATATAAACTGATTTTGTATTCTTTCCTGTTTATAGTCACACCTTCAGTGGCTGAGTGCTGAGGTATGTACACTGCCAGTGGTTCTAGAGTGAGATTAAAAAGAAGGAGCGAGAGGGGACAGCCCTGTCATGGCCCTCTCTCTAGTTGAAATGTGGGAGAAATAATTGTATTGATAGTGATGTGCAGGGAGAGTTTTATAATACTATGACCCAATTCAGGAATATTGGACCTAATCTGAAATTTTTAGGACAGCCATTCAATAAGGCCACTCAACCCTATCAAATCCTTTATCTGCATCTAGAGATAAGATTATGGAGGGTACATCTGAACTTGCTGGATCAAGTGAGCAATTTTTCTAGTATCATCAGCAGCCACTTTTCTTTTAATGAAACCAACCTGATCTGTGCATAATTGATGGTATGATGATATTCAGTCATGTCACTAAAATGTTTGCAATTATGTTGCTATCTGTATTCAATAGGGATATGGGGCGGAGGTCGCCACAGTTGCAACCATCTTTGTTCATCTGTAAGATTAAAGTAATTAAAGCAGTCCTCATGTGACGAGACATGGTTCCTTTTTGGAAAGTTTCAGTGAAGACCTTCCTCCCAGTAAGGAGTAAGAGCAAAGTGGAATTGCATAAATAGTAATGTTAATAGCATGAAGCCTTAAGGTGTGTCTCTAAGTGATCAGAAAATCACTTTGATAGAGGTTTATGGAAAAACTATAAGCACAAAACAGTTACACTTCATGTGAAAATGAATATGGTGTAACCCTTCTGCTAGTTGGCGTCAGCAGTAACAAGCTCTGGGTTCAATACCTAGGGGTTCCTTTTCAACAATACAACACAAAACCGTCTTGAACCTGCACCAAGTAACCTGGGATTATTACACACCACCATTTGGTGCCTATAGAGGTAATACTTCCCTCTTGCAAGAACAGAGTCTGGGTGTAGAAAAGAAACTTTTAATAAAAAGGGAGACGATAACTCGGCATTAACTTGGGAAAATGCAACAAGCAGGAGTTGAAAGCATAAAGCCATGAGCAAAACACCCACCCTAGAGTACATTGGGCAGTGTCCTTTTGCCTCAAATTCTTAAGTCCAGCAACCAAACGTTGCTTTAACATGCCCCTCCCTTATTCCTCCAGTGCACCCCACTCACAGTTGTTCTCCTTAGTCAGTGAAGACCCAGAGTTCAGAGGTGCCTCTGTAGAGTTCACTTCCTACCCTGGTGGGGGGGCACCTTGATTCCTCCTCTGTCCAGGGAATCACTCCAGTATTAGCCATCCTGCCGGATGCTCACTGCTCAGCCCCACCGGTTGCCCTGCTGGTCACTTGCCTCTGCACTCCGCTCCGCCAGCCACCCTGATGGCTACTCACCACTCCACCAGCTGCCCTGCTGGTCCCTCGCCACCCTGACGGCTGCCCTGTCAGCTACTCACCACTTTGTTCTGCTTTGCACCCTCTAGATGTATTGATGTCCCACCATGTAACACAGCTCTCAGTGATTTCAGCTGTTAGTGGGGGAGTCTCATGGCTAGTGCCGACTGGGCAGTCTCTTGCATCAGAGTCACTGTCCCAAAGCCGGCCTAATGTTTAGGCCTGGTTATCAGTGATTTCAGCCCTATTGGTCTGCAACAAGACTCTCCATTGAGTCTCAATCAGTTCTGTTATTACACAGTGGAAACAGGAAGGGTCAAATGATGTCTAGGACCCTCAGGGAGGGCCCACACCACCAGGTATAAGTACTTGTCCCCACCCTCTTTCAACTCCACTGGGCTTTGGCACCCATGCCCCTTGCCTAGCGGATGCAGTTTAGTTGAGGGTGAGTCCTTCATTCAGGGTGTGACCGCCTGGATTGTGGGACTGCTGAGGCATCCAAACCCAACAACCTGAGCTGCCTCTCACACTGTGATGCTGATGTCAAGCTACAAACCTCTGACAGGCCCTGCACTTACACAGACATACACAGGCAGGGACACACCCAACTGAGTTACATGAATGATCTCCCAGCCACTCATGAACCATTAATAGAGAAGCTTCAGCCAGTTTCCCCCAGCTCACCAGTCTTGCACCCCAGAACTGTAACATCTGACACTGGTCAGAAGCCTGGCCAGGGTAAGCTCATTACCTAGTTCACCACTTCATCAAAGGAAGTGGACATGCACCGGCCTTTGTAATCTGAGCTGAGATTCCCCAAGCACTTCAACCAAAACACACTGTTTTAGGTAAAATATAATACAGATTCATTAACTACAGAAAGATAGACTTTAAATTATTATAAGTCGCAAGCATAGAGATCACAGTTGGTTACCTAAGAAACAAAAATAAATGTGCAGTCTAATTCTAATTTAAAGAGACTAAGCAAGATTTGAACCAAGCACCCTAACAGATGGTACAAGCAGGTTACATTTCCTCAATACACAGGCTAGGACAACCTTCCAGCCTGGCACCAAACTTCCCCAGTTCAAAGTCTTTGTCTTCCAGACATGCTTCCAGGTGCTAAGATGGGAGTGGAGGGAGAGAGAGGCCAAATGATGATGTCATTCTCCCTCTTTTATACTTTCTTCCAGCTTGCTGGAAAGATCTTTTCTGTGACTTGGGTTAGTCCACCCCTATGGCATACATGCCTTCTCTGAGAAGACTCTGGGAGAGTGAATTGGGTGTTGATGAGCCATTAACGCCCATCTGGCTGGTGATGGCTACTCCTTTGTTGTAACTGAAAGGCTGGCTGTGGGTGTTCTCAACCTCACAACATATTTCAGTGACAGATAGAGCAATGCTTCATAACTCCACATACAATGATAGCACAAACAATCCAACAAGATATTAATGTTCAACAGATCAAGACTTTTTAAATGATACCTCACAAGGCATACTTTTACAACATATATCATAATTATATGACAGTGGTGAATATGGGGGTTTCAGGGTGCTACTTTGAGGTACAGAGTGTCACACAGGGTACAAGTACAGTTCTGCTGCCCTTGATTAGCACAACAAGGATAATAACTCTTTAGTACCCCTGCCCCCAATAACAAAATGACATGGGAATCCAACACCAGCGGAAAGTCATCATATCCCCATCATGCTGAGCACCTAGGCAGGGTGGTTGTGCCCATGCAAACAAGGTTGGCTCCTGAAGTTCTCTTCCCCAGCTCACCACTAGATGTCAGGGGAGAGCTCATTCAGACCCTACATCTGCTAACATGATTTTATGGCACATAAAGGGTAAGGGTTGCTTTATGGAAGGAAGGTGCATTCCCATGAAAAATGGAGTGTTTATTGCAATGGATAAAACAACTGTCAATAAGACATGCTATTTAATTCAAACCCAAAGAGGCTCCAACAAGGAGCCACAATAGCTTGTGTTTTCTTTTTCACATGGCTGGGTGCTTTGGATGCAAAAACCAACCCGGCACCAAGACAGATCAGTGAATATATAAATGGAGTGTCACCATTAACACGCTCATCCAAAGTTGTGTTTAGCCGTGGTGTCAGGTAAATGTTGTTAGCAAGAAAAAACCTATATGATAGTGATTTGAAAATGGAAAAAGAATAATTGTATTAAAACTAAGCAATTGTATAAAAGATTGAAATGCCCTCGATTAAAAACAAATCCAACAAGTAACGTAGAGTTACATCTATTGAAAAGATTGTTTCACAATGTTTAGTTTATTGACATGCCCCAGTTAGTGGGGTTTGGTCAAAAATGGTTCCAAGCTATTGAGAGACATTATGGACAAATAAGGAAACTTTTAAAATGTGTGAGCCTGCCAAGGTGGAGCAGCAACGAAACCGAAGGCAGCTTGGAGGAATCGGCTCAGTAGCTGAGATTTTTGGACTGGTGTGTCGCTCTGAAATCAAGCTGACAGAGATGCTGTGGGAATATGACCGAGCATTTCAGCAGAAGCGAGCAGCAGAACTACTTGATCCATTACCTGAGCCAGGCTTTCAGCCAGAATTAGCATCTTAAGTATCATATTTTGTAAAGCAACAGCTCAAAATACTATTAATAAAGAGCTTTTCACTTTTGTATGTAGTGCCCCTCCCCCCTATCCACCCAGTTACCTCCTTTAGCACCAGTCTCCTTACATGTTTTGATGGACAGGCCTGGGTTGTTCTGGATCCTGCCTCCCACTCAGCAGGATGTAACTTTTTTATTTTCTTCCCCTTTGAATTTATGTGGCGGCGCCTCCACCCCCCTCACTACTTCCTGGCAGCATCAGCAGGGCGGCTTGGGAGAAAAATTCTAAGCTCAGGATAACCCCCACTTACTTGCCTGATAGTTGGACACTCCCCAGAAATAACACAAACACACACAATATAGTCAACAGAAATTGTATTAAACAAGAGATAAATATAACATTACAGGGTAAAGCAGTATTCTCAGGGTCACCAGAGCCCACACTGATAATACCCAGGAATTTCCCATCACATGACCTGATATAGCAGAAGTAAAATTAGTGTCCCGTTGCTATGCATATTTTGTAGGGGCCCTTAATGACCTGTGACCACAATATCTTAAATGCACCAGCTGATGAGGTTCAGTAAAGCCCAAAAGACTCACAAGTAGGATAAGGTGATAAGTCCCTCCACAGGTTTAATAAGCAGCAGGTAATCAAATCCCCAAACCCCTGAGTTGAAGACACAATTCCGGGACTAGGGGGTCCCCAAACAATTTCCCTGAAGGTGAAAATTGTATTTATGGGTCAAGTATCATAAAGTGCCACAACTTCCCAAATGCAGAATGATTGAGATGCTGCCCGGTGGGGTGGGAGGAAAGAGAATGATAATGGGGGAGGTTGTAGAGGGGGCTGGGAGCTCTGAGGGACAGGGGTGATTGGAGGGCAGTGAACAGTACCAACAGAGGTACATCCAGGGCCGGCTCCAGGCACCAGGCACCCAAGCTGGTGCTTGGGGCGGCACCTGGAGGGGGGCGGCGGCGCGGCGCTCTGGCCGCCGGGGGGCGAAGAGCCGAGCCCCAGCCGGGGCTCGCTGCCCTGCCCCCGGCGCTCTGGCCGCCGGGGGGGAGAGCTGAGTCCCCCCCGGCGCTCTGGCCACCCTCCCCCCGGCCACCGGGGGGAGAGCGGCGAGCCC
>NW_020664982.1:208829-223229 GCF_002925995.2 Terrapene triunguis | reverse complement strand
CCCCCCGGGGGGGGGGGGGGGGGGCGGCCGGAGGCTTTTTCGCCTGGGGCGGTGAAAAAGCCAGAGCCGGCCCTGGGTACATCCCACCCTGTAAACTCAGTTATTTTGCCCTTATCCATGACCCATCCCCACCCCCAGCATCTTCTCTTCACCAGGGATGCTCCATGTGGCCTCAGCGCAAACTCATGGCCCTGGCACAGCCAGCTCTGCATCTGGTCACTCGGTATCCAGGAGAGAAAGTGCCGTGAAAGGTCGAGGCACCACCTGATGGCTTAGCCATGGCCGGAGCAGAGTCGACAGTCCATGGCTGTGTCTGCGCTGGGCGATACAGTCCCGTACGGCCCCCTGCAGGGGAAGCCCAAGCAGGAATTGATTCATCTGGAGACCTGGCTCACTCCTGTCCCCTGCAGTGAGGGTGTGTGCAGGTGGAGCAGGGGAGGGAGGATCTGATATACAAACCCCACACTGGGACGGAGGGGTTAAAAGACTAAACTGGGCCCAGCTAGGCCCACCCCTCAAACGCAGCAGAGCAGGCTGCACCTAGAGACAGGGCTGAAAAGGGAGCAGCCCAGCTCAGAAGTGGGAGGTTGGGAGGAGCAGACCTACCCTGCAGGTTCCTGCAAAAGGAGTCAGAAGCCTGGCTGAGACGCCGGGGACTGTGTGCTGAGCCCGGTTGGGGCTGAGGTTTGGTTTCCCTTTTATATTGTCTTTCTCCGTATCTGGGGCTGGAAGTGGAGAGAGAGCAGTGATGTGAAGTGATGCAGGGAGAGTAATGCAGAGGGTCCACAACCCCCCCGCCCAAGGGGTCAATGCCGCTGACCCTCCTAAGGCCCTGGGTTAGAGCCTGAAGGTCTGAGTGGGTCGGGGCTCGACTAGCACAATTCTCCCCCAGGTGAGTGGATTGTAACCATTGGGCCACCCAGCCGACCATGGACCCTTCTACAGGGGCCAATGGGGATCACATCTGCGGGTGGCTTCCCACTGCCACGACCCCTATATCCCACCAGGCCTCAGCACGGAGCCCCTGGGATCTCATGCTAAGCAGGGCCAGGCTGGCTTGGTACTTGGCTGGGAGACCAAGAGCTGCAGGGTGGGGGCTCACCAGGGGGCACTCTCCCCTGCCGGTTAATGCTGTCCCCAGGGACCCAGTGCAGTGGTAGGGGGCTCTGCGCTGCAGGGAGACAGGTGGGGACTCAGGAGGGGGTGCTGTACTGCAGAGGGCATCACTCACCTTGCCTCCTCCTCGGGTACCAGCCCAGGGCCCCAACTCCCTGCACAGTGAGGATGCAGCCAGCAACGATCGCCAGGATAGCCGCCTGGCCCGTGGTTTGGGAATCTAGAAGTGCCCGAGACAGACTGAGCCATGGGCCCGCCCAAAGCCCCTGTGCCCCTCATCTCTCCTGGGGCCTCCCACCCCCCACCTGCTCTCTGCCCAATAAACCTGGGCTAGCATCCTTCCTTCCCCAGCCGATCTGCCCCTCCCAGCCAGGCCCTGTGTCTTCCCTGCAGCTAGACACCCCCTTCTCTGCCCCCCTCCCTGTCTGACCCCCCCCAAACCCCTCTCTGCTTCCCTTCCACCCCAGAACACTCCTCTCTGGTTTCCCCTCCCCTCCGAGTCCCCCAGAATGCCCCTGTGACTGCCCCTCCCCTCTGAGCCAGCCAAAACCCATTTCCACCTCCACCTGCCCCCAGTACCTCTCTTTGTCTACCAATCCTCTGGTGCCCCTCAAAACTGCCCCTCTACATTTCCCACCTCCCTCATCCCCCCACCCTTGTGTCCATCTCCCCCATATCCCTTCCCTCAGTGTGCGGCACCCCATTCCCAGTATCTCCTCCCTGCTCCCCCTACACTGTGCTTCCAGTACTCACCCCAGGTCACCCTCAGAGGGCCATCCCCCAGGTTGATGTGTCTCACCACATACACATGCTCTGCGGGACCGACCTCCTCCTGCCCCAGCTCGATGGACAGCTGGATATTCAAGGTGGGGTCCCCGTTCAGCCGGATGCTGCTGGTCAATTGCTCCCTCTGGGCCACTTGGCCCCCTCGCTCCCAGGTCACACTGAGAAAGGGTTAATAGTCACAGGGAATAGGATAGCAGGGGGCTGTGGGTTGGGGTTGAGAAGCACCAGTAGATCTGGGAGGTAGCCCAAGCCTGGGACTGCAGTGGGCTGCGGGTTGGGATTACGGGCCAGGCATCGGCACAGCTCTTGGGTTGGGAGAGAGGCCCGGGCTGGGAAAACAGGGGCTGGAGACCCAGAGTGAGGGGCACCGGCAGAGCTGTCACATGTCGTCTGAGCAGTGAAAGGCACCGTGATCTTTCTGGATCCATACCATGATGCATTCCTGGGGTGTGAAAAGTTTCATGACAGTGAAAGTTTCCTGTTCACGGTTCCAGTGCTCTGCCACTCACCAGGCTGCCGGGTGCACTGAGAACCAGCGGTTCTGGTCGGTCTGGTGCTGTAGCACGTCCTCCCCATTGAGGGGATATCTGGTGACAGCTTGGATGTCACAGATGTCATCATCCAATTCGCAGTCTTCAGGATCTGCATGTAGTAGGGCTCTGGGGGCAGAATGGCTGCGTGAGCAACTGAGCACAGAGCAGCAGGCAGAGTGGGGCTAAGCTGTCCCATGCATAGATCCCAGCGGTCCTGACTCCCAGTGCCCCACCCCCTCCAGAACCCATCAGACCCCACTTCCCTCCTACAGCCAGGGATAGAATCCAGGAGTCCTGGATCCAAACCCCCACTTTAACTGCTATGTATCCCCTCTGGTGTACCCTCCCGCAGTTCCCTCCTACCCAGTCACCTGCTCATCGCCTTCCTGAGCCAAGCTGAGTGCTGGGGTCTGTGGATTCACCTGTTTTTGGGGAGCTGGTGTTCATCTCTCACACCAGGCCCTGGTACTCGGTATCCACACAGTAGTCCAAGGCCAGGCACTCAGAGCTACCTGCTCTCCAGAACTGATGGGTCCCCTGGTCATCCAGGGTTTAGCCAGTCCAGGGATCCAGCCTGCCGGTGTTGCTGTCATAAGCTGAGAGCACCAGGTCATTCACCCTCATCACATGAAGCTGTCTGGGAAGACCGGGGGCTGCTTGTGGGGAGATGAGCTGGAGATAGGAGACACAGTGAACCCCTGCAGGAAGGAGAGAGCCTGTGATGGCAGTGAGATCCAGACATCTGGGACAGCAACCTGAGGGGCCCTGCAGCACCCAGCCCTGGGGAAAGACACTGGGATGGGGAATGGGACCTAGGTGTCCAGGAGAACTGGGGTCACTGGTGACAGGGGAGAGAGAGAGGAGCCAGAAGGAGACCAAGGCAGGTTGGGCCCAAAGCGCCATTTCCCTGGAGGGGACAGGATGGCAGCTCTACAGGGTGGGGTCTGGGGCCAGGACCCAGAGAGCTGAAGAGGGCACAGCTGCCGCTCCCTCTGCTGAGATCTCTGCTGCTCTGACAGGTGACACCTGAGAGGAAACCCAGCCAGACGCACAAGCTTAGCAAAGTTCAATAAAGACAAATCAACCGTCCCTTTCCAGTCCTGCTCACTGCTTCACAGGAAGCGTCGCTCCCCACCAGCACAATAAAGTCTCAATAACTCCTGTAGCTTGTTCCAATTGTCTCTGTTACAACATGTGATTATTTTATGGGGGAGTTTTCTGTGAGCACAGAAAACTAGTCCTCAGCCATTCCCCACAACTGCTGTTATATTTGGTAGGGACTATCCAGAGACACAGGACTTTGGGGGTGGTTGAGGAGAGTGGGGCTGGAGGGCACAGATATAGGGAGAAGGGTTGTGGGGGTCACAAATGAGGACAGGGGGTTGGGAAGCCTTGGATCGGTTATGTGTGAAAATCTGTATTTTACTAGCCGGGCGGAAGAAGCTACGTCCTGATCTCGAGGCACATTAATGCAGTGCTTCCAAAGCCATGCAATGTGGAGGTTTGGAGCTGAGAATGCAGGCACCTTGACTGCTGTGGGATAAGAAACGTGTGCGCTGATCAGGGTAGCCAACATGTGTATTGTGGCCAATTCCTGGGTCACGAGGTAGCAGAAGCTTGCAGGAGAGGGAGGATTGGCCCATGAGAGGGAGATTCCTGACAACAGGCTGATCTGCATGGACCAAGCTGGCCTGCTTTGGCATCACGTTTTGCTTGCCCTGCAGCATCTTAAGCTGTGAGTTAAGAAATTGTGCTATATCAGACACTGTGGTGTCATCCAGGAGCGCTGGAAGCTTCCTAAACTGGGGAGTCCACTAGTGCCTGAACCGTGGTCCTGCCCCCCCTTCCCCCAGAGGCCCTGCTCCTGCACCACCCCTTTTAAAATGGATGGGGCTATGCCCCCTGCCCCTCCCCCCCACCCCATTCTGGCCACGCTGGTGTGATCTCGGCCTAATTCCTGGTACTCATCTCACAGAATGTGAGAGCAGATGCGGACGGCGTCAGAGATCGGTGTCCAGGAGCTGGGATAGTTTTCCCTGATTTGGCTGAGCCTCTCAATCACTGCAGCAGTGACAACACAAAAGCTGTTAATCAGTGTTGGAAGAACGTTAATCGGGAAATCGAAGGGTGCGTGGCTGACCACTTGTGGCACCGAACAAAAAAAAGCTCTAACACACCCTTGTTGCTTGGAGATAGGGTATGTCTATTCGGCAGGGATCTTTGTCCCAAACATAAAACTCTCTGTGTTTTGGAACAAACCCGGTCTCTGATTTCTCTTGCCACCCCTGCCACAAACTCCACCCATTGTGACACATGACGAGGAACACCAGGCCACGGTCACACGGTTGTTCTTCACTCCAGGCAATGCATGTGAATCAGGTTATAGGAGTGGGGAAGATTTCAGGGAGAAGCATTCCCTGCATGCGCTGATAGATGGGGAGCTGGGTACAGTAGTAGCAAGGGGGCCAGGTTACAGTGAAAGGATCAGGGGCATGGCTGGGAAGGTATGCTGAAACAGGGCTTGTGGGGCCCAGCTGATGCGTGTTGGTCTGGCCGGCTGAGTATGCAAATTGCAGGACACAATATGTACAACAGTTTAGTTGATCGCTAACTCCTACGAACAAGATCTCTTCTCCTGTTCAAAAGAACTAGGATGTTGAATGGCAAAACAAAACAAAAATGTTAATGCCGAATGAAGATTGCTTGGTGGTATTGTCGTCGACTTGCAGAATGGTGAGATGAGCAAAACTCAAACGTCTGGAAACCAGGAAAGGCCCCAGGTTTGGTTGCCCCACTCCACTGTTCCTCTATCCTCTTTGTGCAATGCCTCACTACACACAACACACACTCTCGCTGGCCTTGGAACTAGCAGATCCAGGAGGTTTGAGATCCTGGCTGACATTCACACATTTAGCTAATTCCCAGAACGAATACCACATGTGGACAATTGAAGAATGATGTCACAGCCTTTTACATAGAGAATTAGTAAGATCAGATTCTGTAGTCTTCTTCATATGCTGCAGGATGGGTAGTCTCTTATGATATGTAAAAGAAGAGAGGGAACCCAAATGGCATAGCAAAACGTTTTTCAACCTCGAACAAGGTGGGTTTGTACACAGAGCTAATGGAGGGGAATCATCTGACTATAGGGTGCAATTGGAATGCTAGATAATATAGATACAAATCTGGCAATCCCATACCTCCAGTTGCCTAGCATTTTTTAAAAGGTCTTTTGTGAGAACCAAGGCTGTTTTTTATCCCACATAAATTGCATGAGAAGCCTCTTTCTCTGAGAAAAGAGTAAGGTAGAGAACTTGAAAGGAAATAGGCTAATGAGATAAGTCATTCTTAGACAGATATTCATGCTGACTGTTTCTATTCTCCCCAGTAAGGATAGAAGGAGGAGATCCCACCTCTCTACATCCTTGAAAATTTCTTTCAATATATAGGACAACTTTTAAAACCTGAACAATTTATTTCCTGGCTTACTTGCAAAGGAAAATGTTGGAACTCAGAAGGATCTGGTCTTTTGGATATATCCATAGCTTTTGATTTATTCCAGTTAATGCAAAAATCAGAGATTTTTCCAAAAATATCAACTACATTCAGTACAAAAATGTCATTAGCATATAAACTGATTGTGTATTTTTTCCTGATTCTAATCATACCTTCGCTAGCTGAGTTTTGATGTATGTGCATTGCCAGTGGTTCAAGAGTGAGATTAAAAAGGAGGTGTGAGAAGGGTCATCCCTGTTGTGTCCCTCTGTCAAGTTGAACTGTGGGAGAAATAATTCCATTAGTTGATAGTGAAGTGCAGGCAGAGTTGTAGAATACACTGACCCAATTCAGTAATATTGGTCCAAATCCAAATTTTTTTAGGACAGTCATTAGATCAGGCTACTCAACCGTATCTAATGCTTTCTTTCCATCTAGAGAGAAGGCTATGGAGGGTCCATCTGACATCTGAGTTTGCTGGATCAAGTGAGTGATTTTTCTCATGTTATCAGCAGCCAATCTTCCTTTAATGTAACCAACCTGATCTGTGTGTATAACTGATGGGATGATGATGTTCAGTTGTGTCGCTAAAATTTTTACAATTATTATGCAATCTGTGCTCAATAGAGATATGAGGGCAGAAGTTGCCACGATTGCAACCATCTTTGTCCATCTTTAATATTCAAGTAATTAAAGCAGTTCTCGTGTCACGAGACATCGCTATTTTTTGGAATGTTTCAGTGAAGACCTTTGAACAAATAGAAGAAATGTTTAAGAAATTAGGAAATGTTTGGAAGAAGTCTTCCATTCTGGGAATCTCTCGTCTTTCTTGAACAAATCTCCTTCTGTTTTATAATGAAGCTCAAGCTGTCTGTGATATACGGGCAAGGCACTATGGTAAAAATGGTAAACTGGGGTGCACCATTCTTTTGGGTGCCAAAGGACTGGGATTTCTCTGGGGATCCCATTATCAGGGACTGGTGGTGGTAGGCAGCTGATAAAGCAGCTAGTATAAGCGAGAGCCCTTCTCTCTGGAGACAAGGGGTAACAGGGTAACTGTGTGACGCATCTTCCTGAGTACCCTGAGGATCATCTGGCCTTATGACGCACAGATATTTCCCCCCTTCGTCTCCACAGAAACCCCAACCCCCGGGCCTTCTGCTTTCCTTCTTTTGCTGCCATTTTTACCCATCTGTAGATCCCAGATCAAGGAGAAAACCAAGAAAGTTCAATACCAACAACTTGGTGAACAGTGAAAATTTTATTCTTTATTCAGGCTCGACAAATTCTCTGCATTTCGGCAGCAGATTCAACCCCCCCAAAAATCCCAAAGCAGAACTGAGGCTGCAGGTCATAATGAGAGAAGACTCAGAGAAGATGTAATGAAGTCATCTGCCTTGGCAACAAGATTTGGAGAGAAGCTGAGGAATGGGAAACACCTGAGCCGGTTTTTCAAGCTGGGAGGAGGGCACTGGGAAGCGCTAAACACAGATTTGAAGGGACTGAATTGATCCCATTGATTTTCAGGAGGCCAATGCAAGACTCAACCCAAGAAGCTCTCGCTCCTGCAGACACCCATGATGTTCATGAAAAACCCAGTCTGCACCTTCAGGCACCTAAATACCTTGAAAAAGCTGGCCCCATGTCAACTACATTTAGAGGAACTATACAAGATTTTGTCAGGGTTTTTTGATACTCATTGTTGCCCCCAGAAGTGATAGGGTTTGTCTGGCAGAAGAAGGAAAATGAATATGTGTGAGACTTAGAAACATTAAAATAAATTATTTTTAAAAAGGAGGGGACCTGCCAAGGTTCCTTCCCCACTCTGAACTTTAGGGTACAGATGTGGGGGACCTGCATGAGAAGCTCTAAGCTCAATTAACAGCTTAGATCTGGTCTGGCTGCCACCACTCCCAAGCACTAATTCCCTTCCCTGGGTAGCCTTGAGAGATTTCACCAATTCCCTGGTGAACACAAATCCAAACCCTTTGGATCTTAAAACAAGGAGAAATTAACCATCCCCCTCCTTTCTCCCACCAACTCCTGGTGGATCCAGATCCAACCCCCTTGGATCTAAAAACAAGGAAAAATCAATCAGGTATTAAGAAAAAGGCTTTTAATTAAAGAAAAGAAAGGTAAAAGAAAAGCCTCTGGGAGAGATTAGCATACCAGCTACTCTCACAGACAACAGATTCCAAACACAGAGGATGTTCCCCTGGGCAAAAACTTACACAAAAAATACCCAAATACCCGATTTGACTATTCCTCTAATTGCACAAGACAGGTTACAAAGAAATAAACATAAACCTATTTATTTCCTTCACTAATACTCACTACTTAATAAGAGGCTGAATTCTGGAGCTTTCCCACTCCGGTCCAAAGTGAAAACTCAACAGACAAAGGGAACTTTTCTCCTTCCCTTTGAACCATCTTGTCCTCTCATTGGTTCCTCTGGTCAGGTGTCAGCTAGGCTAGGTGAACTTCTTAACCCTTTACAGGTAAAAGCAGCATTAACCCTTAACTATCTGTTTATGACAGGACCCAATTAATAGGCTGGGTTAGTGCAAAAATACAGTGTTTGGAATGACTAACACATTAAGAGCCTCAGATAAGCAAAGAATGACAGAATGTTCATGAACCAGCGCCATCTACTGGATAGAGATGGACGCAGCAGAGAAAGTAATAGTAATACAGGTACAGAGTCAATATTCATAACTTCAGATGCAAAAATGAGACATGCCTACATCCATAACCAGCAAACCATAACTTTTTCATAGACACGTTATACGACACACTTTGTACAAGATTTCTTGCAATTACATAACAGTGTTAGCAACAATGATCTACATGGTCGTATTTTAATCAGATAATGTCACACATTCACCGACCCTCTCACCAACTGGAGAATCTTCTGTCCCAATCGGTTACATCCTGTTCTCCTCACTCAAAATGCACAAATTGCTCCAGACACGGGATGGGCCGATAGGAGGTGGCTGCAGTATAGACCATGCAGATAGGAATCTGGCAGGGACCCCATCATCTGGTGAAGCAGCCATGGCCCAGTCAGTGACCAGGGCTTGGGGGTGGACAGAATTGAGGACCCCTTAATATGGAGAAGGGGCTCAATTGGCTGACAGCGGCAGGGCTAGGGGGGCAGAGCAGGAGGTGGGATGGGGTATGGGCACTTATGAGGAAGAGAGGGGGCATTGTATGGGGGGAGGGAGAGAGGTTTTGCTCTTCTCTAAGGTCCCATCCATCTCGGTACGGCCACTCCTGTTCTCAAGCAGGGTTGTCATCGACCGAGAGCATCTACCAGGTGGGAGTGTCAGCTGGAACTCTGTTGGGGGGGAGGTGTCCAAGGCTGGGCTAGCAGTGAGCTGCGGGTTGGGACTGAGGGGCACCAGCAGAACTGCGGGGAAGGGCTGAGCCCAGGGCTGGGATAGTGGGATGCTGTGGGTAGGGAGTGAGGAAAATTTGGTGCATTGTTTTCCTGTGAGCTCTATTCATGGACTCCTGGCTGGGCACAGAGTGAGTACTTGGGTTACTGTTGATATTTTCTCACCTCTTTATCTCCACACAGGGCAGCCCTTTGTAATTACAGGGTGAGATGGAGGAGACATGGCCCAGTCAGATAGATCAACGGTGGTAAGAGGGAGCCCGTGTGTGATAGGATCCTCCCGGGGCAGGACCCTAGGCTTTCCCCTCCCTCCCTCTCTCCCTCAGGACAACGCCACTGCCTGGAGACAGGGCTGGAGGGCACATCTAGGAGACATCACTGCAGGCACCTCCCAGGGCTGCCACATTCCTATCCCAGGTGCCAGGTCACTGTTGGAACCGGGGGGGTTTCAAGCATCAAAGATTCATATAAGATCAGATGAGTTAATATCAAATGGCCACAGCTCCATTGGTGTCAATGGGCCACTTCCCATCTGTTCTCAATGGGTAAGACCCCAGCAGGTGTTTAGCGGCCGTCATTCCACTGGGGTGAGTGAAGAGGAATCGTTAAGGATAAAAAATGTTCATGCATATTTTTAGTAAAAGTCAGACAGGTCACGAGGAAAAAAGAAAAATTAATGGAAGCCCGTGACCTCTCCAGGACTGGCTCGGAGCTGCAGGGTTCCCACATGACCAGTGACTCCCAGCTCAGGGCACCCTTGGCACCTGTGGTGGCTCTGGCTGGGAGCTCTGTGTCACCCCCACTGGCCACGGCGCTCTGTGCTCCTGGGCATCCCCAATGACTGCAGCTGCTCAGTGCTCCAGAGAACCCCCGCTGGTCATGGGGCTGGGAGCTGTGCGGCACCCCCACTGCCTGCGGGGCTGGGAGCTGTGGAGTGGCCCCACTGCCAATGGCGGCGGGGAGCTCCCGGGGCCCCGCTGCCCACTGCGGCTGGGAGATGTGGGGCACCCCTGCCACCCTCTGTGGCTGGGAGCTCAGGCCCCACAGTTCCCAGCCACCAGGGATGGCAGGGACCATATAGCTCCCAGGCGCCGGGGGCTCAAGTGACGGATTCCGTGACTTCCATGACCTCCATGACAAAGTCATAACCCCAGTCATTGTTGCCCTCAGGGATTCATTCCATGTGTCACTGAAAAGTATTTCCCTTCATAGAAACAGAGAAGTCCTCTGACGTCTCCCAGTCCAACCCTACGTGCACATGATCTCAACCTGCCTTGATCCTTTTGCCAACGTCTCCCCTTCCTTTTTCTCCCTTTTGTCCCCACCCCAGAGCTCCAGGAAACTCTCTGGATCACTGTCTCCTCAGAAGGACTCCCCTGGCACAGACATCTTCCGCAACGACAATGGAGACTGCATCGTCCGCTCTGACCTGGGCTTCTACCTGCAGATGGATTTCCTTGAGAGGGGGCACGACATCAAGATCCAGAGACTGCATCCTGCATGCCAGGGTGGGAAGCACTACATGGGGAGCAGGCAGCAATCCAATATCTACATCATCATCACGGGCAGCTGCTACCGGGTGGTGAAGGACCAGAGCACAGATAAGGGAGCTCAGATCTTTGAGCTGCATCCCAGGTGCCACGTTGGGGACCACTGTGGGAGGGCTGATTGGACCTTCTTCATCATTTTCCAAAACCAGGGTGAAATCCGCTGGGTGACTAATTTGAGCACAGATGAAGGAGAGAAAACCTTCATCCTGCACCCTGAATGCCGCAAGGGGGTCTACTATTTTGGCATCAATCAGTACCTAGCCCTGATGAAGATGGATGAGAACTGGGGGGCTCATTTCTACCTCTACCCGGACGCAACCAAAGACAAGCTGGACTCCTTCTTCTCCATCCACCCCGACGTGCTGAACTTCTTCCCCGGGGGCTCCTTAAGCGGCAGCTGAGAGTGCATCAAGACAGTGCACAATGAATCCGACTCCCCCATCACCTGGTCCAACAAGATCACCCATAAGGTTGGCTACACCAAGCAGAAGATGTCCACCATCGAGCACAACTGGAGCATCTCTGCTGAGATGTCCCTCAGGGCAGGAGACCTTATCAAACTCATCACCCAGCTCCAGTTCTCCTTCAAGGTCGAGTACGGCAGCAGAAGTGTCCACACAGAGCCGGAGGACTGGAATGAAGCCCGATAAGAAGAGTAGTCAATCCAGGTGATCCTGGAGCCCAAAAAGAACCTTGTTCTGCAGGGACATCCACTTCACAAAATAAAACAACCCACCCAACCGCACCCCACTGCCTCCAGTCCCCTAAGCCCCCATGAGGATGGAGGATGCCAGCACCATGATGATATTCTGGATGCATGCATGTGAGCATCTTTGCTCTAGTAAAACCCCTTTAGGTATTTCCTGAGCTGCCCAAAATTTCACCCACCTCCTCCCAACTGTTTCTTCTCCTGTTCCCAGCTTTACCCAAATCTTCTTTGCAACAAAGGTGGGTTAATTAAACTTCCTTTCCTTCCTATTGTAACCAATGATTTTAGTTGATTGTCCATTTATTGTATGATGCTATTGTGATGGGTTTGGCCACAGAGACCCCCCCTTGGGACTGTCACCTGACGTGCTGAAATTATTTCTGAGCCCATTTTCCCTGCCAGCTTGGGACTCCATAACCCTGCCTTGTTGAGCCGGACACGCTAGCCTGCTGCAACACAGACCCACAGCCCCAAAGATGCAGACTTTAACCAAAAACTGCTCAGCAGGTCACCTATCTCCAGCACCCAGATACCCAGTTCCCAATGGATCCAAAACACAAATAAATCTGTTTTACTCCGTATAACGCTTATACAAGGTAAACTCATAAATTGTCCTATATCTGTCCCATAACACTGATAGAGAGATATGCACAGCTGTTTACTCCCCCAGGTATTAATCACTTACTCTGGGTTTATTAATAAACAAAAGGGATTTTATTAAGTATAAAAAATGGGATTTAAGTGGTTCCAAGTAATAACAGACAGAACAAAGTAAGATACCAAGCAAAATAAAATAAAACACACAAGTCTAAGCCTAATACATTAAGAAACTGAGTACAGGTAAATCTCACCCTCAGAGATGTTCCAATAAGTTTCTTTCACAGACTAGACTCCTTCCTAGTCTGGGCCCAATCCTTTCCCTGGTACAGTCCTTGTCAGTTCCAGTAGGCATTTTAGGTGAAAAGCAGGGGCTTTCTGATGACTAGGACCCCTTTTGTCCTGCTCCAGCCCCTTTTATAGCTTTGGCACAAGGCGGGAATCCTTTGTCTCTCCCTGGGTTCCTACCCCTTCTTCTAAATGGAAAAGCACCAGGTTTAAGATGGATTCCAGTATCATCTGACATGTTCACATGTCCTGTGTGACCACCTCCATTCTTTCAGGGCTGGCCCGCATGTACACAGTGGAGGCTTACAGGTAAACAGAGCCATTTACAGTCAATTGTCTTAGTCAATGTGAGCCATCAAGATTCTAAACTACCATTAATGGCCCACACTTTGCATAATTACAATAGGACCTCAGAGTTATACTTCATATTTCTAGTTTTAGATTCAAGAATGATACATACATACAAATATGATGATCACATTCAGTAGATTACAAGCTTTGTAATGATACCTTACAAGAGACCTTTTGCATAAAGCATATTCCAGTTATATTATATTTACACTCATAAGCATATTCCCATAAAATATTATGGAGTGCAACATCGCAGTTATGATTAACTAATAAGTCGTGGCATATAGAATCATTTTATGCTAAATGGAGTTAAATTGTAGGATTCTAGAAGGATAAGATTGATCGGTAATTAGAAGGGATAAGTATGTATTATTAGATATCTATGTAAGGAGGGCTGAAGAAAAGCTTGACATAATTTCGTGGCCAAAGACTGACCCTATGCCACGAGATTACAGGAAAAGATGTACCAGTTGGTGATATTGCGGAAAATGAACAGGAAGAGTAATTTTTTGCTTACAAGATACCTGGTAGTCACATTTTTCTAACACATGCCCTAACCACACTCTCTATATAAAGGCTAATGAGGTATAGTCAGAATCACATTATAAAAGGAAGGTGCCCAGATTAGGAAAATTGAGCTCCCTATGGGAAACTCTATCAGGAACCGTCCCTCTACTAATGATCAATACATGAAAGACCCATCAGACCCTAACACTGTCTCAGAGGATGTGAGTATAACTATATTTGTAACTTCTGCATAGGTCCGTATAGAATTTCTATATGCTTGGGTAATCATAACTTTAACTGTAACTTTAATAAACCTTGTAAAGAGACTAGCCCTTGTACTTGGGAATGTCTGTGCGGTCACTACCCTTGGCCTTTATGTGTTCCTAGAGACTCTCAATATGAAGCAAGTAGCAGAGGTGACTTTCCCTCATGGGCAGCGCATATCACAGGCCAGGGAAGGCTAAGCCTCCCCAAACAACCCAGCATGGCCCTGCTCACGCTTCGCTCCCAGACCCCCTCCAGCTTCTTGCTCTTTCCCCCGCCTGGGGCTAGGGTGGCCTATGGCTGGGACTTGGGGTGGCTGGGGACAGTGCTCACGCCACCTGGTGCTCTGGGGCTGGGGGCACCAAGGCCAGGGGGGCTGGAGCTGCACTGCCAGCTCAGCGCTCAGCCCCCACTGAGGTTGGGGGCACTGGGGCTATGCTGCCCACCCAGTGCTCAGGGGCTGGGGGTGCTTCGGCGGCCCAGGGCTGGGGCACAGGGGGGCCATCAGCCACAGTGCGGGGGTTCTGGGATGCAGTGGGAGAGGGGCGGGGCCTCAGGCACAAGGGGCAGGGCCGGCAGCTAGCCTCACCCAATGGGCGGTTCATCTACTGCCCATGCTTTCACTCTGATAAGCTTGAAATTGTAGCCAACAGAGCCGAACCCACAGTGGTGTAATACCACACTACAAAATCCACTTTAAATAAAAGATGGATGCACTATTATTCAGAGGGGTAGCCGTGTTAGTCTGAATCTGTAAAAAGCAACAGAGGGTCCTGTGGCACCTTTAAGACTAACAGAAGTATTGGG
>NW_020664982.1:173462-208429 GCF_002925995.2 Terrapene triunguis | reverse complement strand
TATCCTGCCCACTGAGCCCTGATTGGCTTCTGCCCACTCCCGGCCCTCCTAGCCACTGTGGGACCAATTCTTATTGGTTCTGCCAGGGTTGATCCCGGGGGGGTCTCTCTAGGGGGTCAGAACTCGCTGCTCTTTCTCACCAGACAGGAGAGCTTCTTGGAGCCTGGTGCCCCCATATGGCAGAGGCCCCAGCAAATGCCTGGCACACCCTATAATGGGGGGTGGGGCAGGGGACACAAGGCACAGGTAAGGGGGAGGTCCCCAGGCAGGGAATCTATCTAATCCCCGGTGAGCCTTCCCCATCCCCTCCCCCATGTCTGCCCTGCCCTCTCCATCCTGAGCACCCAGCATGTAGTTATAAGGGTGTCACCACTGGAAGGAGCTAGTGAGGGGGAGGAGCAGCAGGAATGGGACCTGAGAGCCATGGGGAAAGGAACAGCCTGTGGACTCACCACCACATGAATTTAACAGAAATTCGAGGGCCCATCAGAGGTTCTTGGATCACTCCCAGCAAGGCAGAGGAGCCATGTGCCGGGGTGGGGGGGGGGGGGCAGGAGGAAAGCCTGAAATTCAGGGCATGGCCCAGCAATAAGGGGGGGAGGAGGGAGTGGCTCCCGTGGGCAAGTTATTCCACAATTCTCCACAAGGGGGTGCCACTCTCAAAGGCCAGGCTAGATGGGATCCCTGGGCTGATGGATCCTAAGGATCCTTCAGCAACAGCACAGATGTAGGGCAAGCAGGGCAGAATCTGGGCCAGTCACCTCCCAGCTGCATTCCAGCTCTGGGCGACTCACCAAGGGGGAGGGATCCATATACAGATGGGGAGAGCTGGGAATGAAACCCCAAAAACCTTAACTCCCAGCCCCCTGCTCTCACCACTAGCCTCCACTCCCCTCCCAGAGCCAGGGAGAACCCAGGAGTCCAGGCTCCCCCGCCACACACAACTCAGAGCAGGATAAAGATTCCAGGATTCCTGGTCCCAAAGCCCCCCCCCCCCCACACACACACATACACATACACACACACACTCCCACCACAAGACCCAACTCCCGTCCCAGAGCTGGAGAGAGAATCCAGGTGTCCTTCCTCCCCCTTTAACCACTAGCCCCTCCCTCCCATCTCTGAGTATGGGATAGAACCCAAGAGTCCTAATCCCCAGCCCCGCAACACACACACACTCTAATCACTAGACCCCACTGCCCTCTCTGAGTTAGGGAGAGAACCCGGGAGTCCTGGTCCCCAGCCTCCCCTTCTCTAACCACTAGAACTCACTCCCCTCTCCGAGCCGGGGGCAGAACCCAGGCGTCCTGTCCCTCCCCGCCAGAAACCCGTCCCCGGTCCTTTAATGGCTGTGCAGTTGGGAGAAGGAGCCGGACGGCCACTTCCCCTCCCTGTTAGCTACGACTTCCCACTGGGCGGCAGACCAGGCGGATCTCCGGCCCGGGAAAGCTTTCGTGATCCTGTTCCCATCCCCACTGGCTGGAGGAGCAGCGCCTTGGAGAGGCGTGCAGGGCACTGAGAGCGCAGCGCCTTGGAGTTGGGCGCAGGACCATGTCTCCACTCCCAGCACTTTCCGGGCTGCCCCATCGCCAAATATCACACAGCCCTCCCTCCCGGGGCCCAAGCCCTTCTCCCTCAGACACACCCAGGGCTTGGCCCCTCTTGGTGTGACTCTCCCCCGCACAGATCCTCCCACCAATCTCCCCTTCTGGGGCCTGTCCGGTTTTGGCATCAGCCCACCCCAATTTTCCCCCCACCCAAATTCCTTCCCCATGTCAATTCTCATGCTCAGTTGGACCCTGAGCGTGCCAGCCTGACCCACCAACCAGACATCTCAGAGCCCTGGCCCACTCCATCCTGTCTCCAGCTTTGTGCGATCGCTGATGCTTCAGAGGAAGGTGAAGGAACATCCCAGAATACAGGGAACCAATAGGGCATCATGGTAACTCTTCCTGCCTGACCCCTTCAGGGGATGCCCTGAAGCATGAGACTGGATTATAGTAACTGTCTTCATACAGGGATGCAAGTGTTAGGACCAGGTTGAGGTGCTTTGGTTTAGTTCCTTACCTTCCATCCCCCCAGTTCATCGAGAGGGCAAAGGCCTCCGGTCCCATTCCCACCTCCCTGAGCCGTCCATCCCCCTGCACTGGGGCTGGATCGGAGCCAGATTCCCCTAGAGGGGAAAGGCCCCGTGACACAGTCACTGACCCTCTCACAAACTGCAGAATCTTCAGCCAAAATCAGTTATGTCCTGTTCTCCTCACTGGAAACACACAAAGTGCTGCAGACACGGGATGGCCTGATAGGGGGTGGCTGCAATACGGACCACGCAGATAAGAGTCTGGGGGGACCCCACCATCTGGTGATGCAGCCGTGACCCCCACAGAGAGCAGGGCTTGGGGGTGGACAGAATTGGGGACCCCTTAACATGGAGAAGGGGCTCAATTGGTCCACAGGGACAGGGTTAGGGAGTGGAAGCCAGAGTGGGAGATGGGGAGGGAACACTCAGATGGAAAAGGGGGGCATAGTATGAGGGAGGAAGGAGGAGCCTATTGAGAAAGCAGAGTCAGTGGAAAGGGGGAGGAGCCAATGGAGAGGAAAGCAAACAGCCCCCATCAGCGTTTACACCCAGAATATTGCAGGGCTGGTTTTGCTCTTCTCTAAGGTCCCGTCCATCTCAGTACGGCCCAGATACTCGCTCCTGGCCTCAAGTGGGGCTGTCATCATCTGAGAGCAACTACCAGGTGGGATTGTCAGCTGGAACTTTGGGGCGGGGAGACCCCAGGGCTGGGCTAGCAGGGGGCTGCGTGTTGGGATTGAGGGGTACCGGCAGAGCTGGTGGCGAGGACTGAGCCCTAGGCTGGGATAGCAGAGGGGTTGCGGGTCGGGATTGAGGGAACTTTAATGCGTTGTTTTCCTGTGAGCTCTATTCATGGACTCCTGCCTGGGCACAGAGTTAGTCCTCGGGATACTGTTAATATTTCCTCACCTCTTTATCTCCACACAGGGCATCCCTTCATACTTACAGGGTGAGACGGAGAAGACATGGCCCAGCAAGGCAGAGGAGTCACAGGCTGGGGTGGGGGGTGGGGGCAGGAGGAAAGCCTGCAATTCAGGGCATGGCCCAGCAATAAGGGGGGCAGGAGGAAGTGGCTCCCCTGGGCAGGTCATGGCACAATTGTCCACAAGGGGGTGCCACTCTCAAAGGCCAGGCTAGATGGGATCCCTGGGCTGATGGACCCTAGGGGTCCTTCAGCAACAGCGCAGATATAGGGCAAGCAGGACAGAATCTGGGCCAGTCACCTCCCAGCTGTATTTCAGCTCCGGGCAACTCACCAAGGGGGAGGGATCCATATACAGATGGGGAGAGCTGGGAATGAAACCCCAAAAACCTTAACTCCCAGCCCCCTGCTCTCACCACTAGATATCCCCTCCCATCTCTGAGCAGGGAAAAGAACCAGGAGTCCTGGTCCCAAAGACCCCCCATACATGCACACACTCCAACCACAAGACCCCACGCCCCTCCCAGAGCCGGGGAGAGAACCCTTTCCCACACTGCTCACTGCTTCACAGGAAGCCTCACTCTCCAACAGCACAATAAAGTTTTAATAAATCCCGTTCCCAGTTGCCTCTGTCACAAAGTGTGTTTATTTTATGGGGAGCTTTTCTGCGAGCAAAGCAGAATAGTCCTCAGCTGCTCCAAACAACACTGGTAGGGTTGCCAACATATGGATTCTGGCCAGTTCTAGGATCACAAGGTAGAAGAAGCTTGCAGGAGAGGAAGGATTGGCCCACAAGATGGAGGTTCCTGACTACAGGCTACTCTGGGTGGACCAAGTAGGCCTCTGTTGGCATCACATTTTTCTTGCCTTGCAGCATCTGAAGCAGTGAGCTAAGAGGTTGTGATCCATCAGACACTGTGGTGTGCTCTGAGCCTTATTCCCGGTGCTCATCTCCCAGAATGTTGGCGAGCAGAGGCAGACGGTGTCAGCCATTGGTCTCCAGGAGCTGGGATGGTTTTCTCTGATTTGGCTGAGCCTCTGAATCATTGTGACAGCAACAACACAAAAGCTGTTAATCAGTGTTGGGAGAACCTTAATCAGGAAATTGGAAGGTTCATGGCTGACCATATGCTGCATGGAACTAATACAAGCTCTGATACCTCCCTGCTGCTCGGAGACGGGGTACGTCTTTTGGGCAGGTGTCGGAGGATCTTTCTCTCAAAAATAAAACTTTCAATGTTTTGCAACAAACCCGGTCTGTGATTTCTCTCGCTGGCCCTGCAACAAACTCCCCACTTCTACCCATTGTGACACACAACCAGGAATACCATGCATGGTCACACAGTTTTCCTTCACGCCAGGCAACACATGGGAGTCAGGTTATAGAAGTGGGGACGTATCGGCAATAGATACATTTGTTTACCAGGGAGGGAGGACTTCAGGGGGAAGCATTCCCTCCTTCCAATGATGGGTGGGGAGCTGGGGACAGTAGTAGGGAGGGGCACAGGTTGGAGGGGGGATGCAGTGAAAGGATTAGGGTCATGGCTAGGGAGGTGTGCTGAAGCAGGGCTGGTGGGGCCTGTGACGGGGTCTGCTTACCCCGCACTAGCCCAGACAGGGTTAAGCCCAGGGTATTGACAGCGGAAGTCCCGCCTCCCTGGCCAGACTGGGCATGCTCCAAGTGCTCTAGTAGTATAAAGGGAGGGAGACCAGCTCATTCTGGGCTGGAGGCTGCAGGAGAAGGACCTGCCTGGGTAGCGCCTGTGGAGGACCAGCCACAGCCTCTGACTGCACCGGGAATTGAAGTCATCCACGGCCCGCCTGCACCCGGCGACTGGAGGAGACCCTGGAGACGACTGGCCCTGCTGAACACAGAGGACCCGACATCTCATGGGAAATCCCAACACAGACTCTGGTAGGAAATGACCCAGGGAAGGTGACAGAGTGGTACCTCCCATCCGGGGAAACTCAGCATGTTTCGGTAGGACCCCCTTAGGTAGAGGTGTATTACACATAGTGTCCCATATGCACCAATTTATCTCTTTTAGCGCCAATCCCCTTATGGGTTTTGATGGACACGCCTGGGTTCTTCTGGATCCCGCATCCCTCTCAGCAGGATGTAACTTTTTTATTTTCTCCCCATATGAAATTTATTTGGAGGTGGCTCCACCCCCCTCACGCCTTCCTAGCAGGGTCACGAGGGCAATTTGGAAGAAAAATTCTAACCACAGAAGAACCCCCACTTACTTGCCAGATAGTTGGAGACTCCCAAGAAATAACACAAACACATACAATATATTCAACACAGTAATTATATTAAACAAGAGACAAATATTACATAACAAGGTAAAACACTGTTCTCAGGTCCCCAGTGTCCATGCTGATAATACCCATGAATTCCCCCAATCACTTGACCTGATCCAGCAAACATAAAAATTAGTGTCCCATTGCTATGAACACTTTGTAGGGGCCCTTGATGACCTGTGACCACGATACCTTCTGTGCAGCAGTTAACAATGTGGCTGACTGGGTTCATTGCAGCGGAAAAGACTCAAGTGGGATAAGATGATAAGTCCCTCCACTCATTTAATAAGCAGCAGGTAATCAAATCCCCAAGCCCTGATCCCCGGGCTTGAGGACACAGTCCAGGGAGCAGGGAGTCTCCCAAACAATTTCCCCAATTTGATAACCAAAATATGGTGACTCCAAACTCCGCGACTGATCCTCAGATTCAGAGATGGCTCTGGACTCCTGTCACAGCAGAGGGGCTGACGATCGCTGCTGGCAGGTGTCCTCTTCATGCAGGAGTCAGGCTGCTTCTGGTCCCAGGATTTCCCCTCAGCACCCAGGGGTGCAGGGCTCAGGGTGCAGATTACAAAATTCTACTGAACTCCAAACTTCAGTCTCCCACCCCAGGGCTCAGACACACTCCCAGCAGGCAGCATCCCTGGACAAGCAGCCAGAGCAGAGCTCTCTCCATGGTGACTGATCTCACCTGGGAGCTGGGGAGCTAACTCAGCCTGGCTGGGGGAAGTTTTCCCAACAAAGCTCTCTAAGCTGGAGTCAATTTGGAGAGGGAAAGCGCCAAGCTTAAGAACATTGCTTCCAGATCTCCAGAGGCCAGTTCTCAAGGGGACCCTCCATGCAGGCCTGGGACTCACCAGCTCCCCACACACCCAGACTCTCCCAAATGGCTCCTCCCACCGCCGGTAAGCAGGGCTCCCAGGAGAGGTCATCTATTGGTCAGGCTAGCTCTTCTTCCCCGGGTTTCACTTGTCAATCATTTTTTGACTTTGCCCCCTCCTCCAACCAGGCACCTGCTATCCTCCTCCAAGCCCACAGCAGCCCCTGTTGTCCTAAACTGTGTCTCTCCTCTCGCCCTTTGGGTTGCCCAGGAAACTCAGAGACCGGCCTTGGTTCCCCCTCCCTCCCAGGGACTATGTGCTTATCCCCGAGTTACACGCACAGAGGCCCCAGGGGCCCAGGTGAGCTCCTTGGGGGTTGCATAGCATATCTGCAAGGGCAACTGAATGAGCTCTACCCACTCTCGCAGACTCAAGAGCTGCGCGGAGGAAGCCCTGGGTAGCACCCCAGAAAACCAGTGCATTGACATGGATCTGATAAAAAGCTTCATGAAGGTGCAAACTCTATTTGTGGGTCAAGCATCAAAAAGTGCCACAAATTCCCAAATGCAGAAAAATTGCGGTGACGCCTGATTGGGGACAGAGAATGGAAAATGGGGGGTGGTTTTTTGGGGGGGGAGCTATGAGTACAGTGGTGACTGGAGGGTGGGGAGGAGCACAAAATGGAGGTTCAACAAAGGTACACCCTACAACAGTGGTTCTCAAACTAGGGTCGCCGCTTGTTCAGGGAAAGCCCCTGGCAGGCCGGGCTGGTTTGTTTACCTGCCGGGTCCGCAGGTTCAGCCGATCGCAGCTCCCAGTGGCCGCAGTTCACCGCTCCAGGCCAATGGGAGCTGCAGGAAGCGGCATGGGCCGCTTACTGTGCTTCAGGGGGTGTCACGCACCTGGCCTCCTCCACAGGTACCAGCCCAGGGTCCCTATTCCCAGGGAAGTGAGGATGCAGACAGGAACAATCACCAGGACACCAGGCTGGCTTGCGGGCTGGGAATCTGGAAATGCCCTGAAACAAACTGAGCCATGGGCCAGCCAAAGCCCTTGGCCTCTCACTCCCCCAGGGCCTGCCCCCCACCTACTACCTGCCTGATAGCTCTAGGCTAGTGCCTCCATCCCCCAGTTGGACTGCCCCTCCCAGCCACTCATCCCCCATGTGTCTGCCCTACAGTCACCACAGCTAGACACCCCCTTTCTCTGCCTTCCCCTCCCTGTGATCCCCTAGAGCCCCCTCCTTAGTTTTCCCTTCCCTCTGACCCTCCCAGTATCTCCTTCTGCTTATCCCTCCCCTCTGCAGCCCCCCAGGAGCCCTCTTTACCTTCCTCTTCCCCTAGTACCTCTGTCTCACCATCCCCTGATGCCCCCCAAAACTGCCCCTCTGCATTTCCCACCTCCCTCTTCCTCTCATACCTTGTGTCCACCTTCCCCATTCCCCTTCCCTCAGTAGAAGGCACCAAATTGCTAGTATCTGCCCACTCCTCCCCCTACTCTGCCCCCCCAGTACTCACCCCAGGTCACCCTCAGGGAGGCATCCCCCAAGCTGTTGTGTCTCACCACACACACATGCTCTGTAGGGCTGAACCCCTCCTGCCCCAGCTCAATGGACACCTGGATCTGAAAGGTGGGATCCCCATTTGGCCAGATCCCACTGGTCAGCTGCTCCCCCTGGGCCACCTGGCCTCCCCGCTCCCTCGATGTCTCAGAGATAGAAGCCCGCCCGTCACATGGCAGATGAGGCGGCATGGCCAGTCCTGGCTCCCTGGAACATGGGCCACATGCACTGTGGGCTGGGCTGGGGGGAGGCCGAGAAAAGGTTATTAGTCACAAGGAATGGACTAGCAGGGGGCTGCAGGTCGGGAATGAGGGGCACCAGTAGAGCTGTCACCTGTCTTCTGAGTGGTGAATCTATCCAGAACCTGCATTGTTGCGGTGTGAGGAAGTTCATAAAAGCTAAAATCTCCCCTTTACTGTTCCAGCGCTCCGCCACTTGCCAGGCTGCTGGGTGCACTGAGAACCAGCGGTTCTGGTCAGACTGGTACCGCAGCACGTCCTCCCCATTGAGGGAATATCTGGTGATGGCTCAGACAGCACCGGTGGCATCGTCCAGGTCACAGGTCTTCAGGACCTGCATGTAGTAGGGCTCTGGAGGTAGAATGGCTGAGTGGGCAATTGAGCATGGAGCTGCCACCAGGAGGCAGAGGGGGACAGACCCTCCAGACCCCACTCCTTTCCCAGAGACAGGGACAGAACCTAGGAGTCCTGGCTCCCAACCTCCTCCCCCACTGGCCCTAACCACTAGGTATCAGGGAAGTCCCTCCCCTCTGGTGTCCCCTCCCCCAGCTCCCTCCTACCTCCTTTGAGCTGCCCTCCCATCCCCTTTCTGAGCTGAGCCACATGCTGGGGCTCAGGGACTCACCTGCCTTTGGGGAGCTGGCATTCATCTCCTGCACCAGGCCCTGATATTCGGTCTCCACCCAGGAGACCCAGGCCTGGCACTCAGAGCTGCTGGCTGTCCTGGTCACCCGGGCTGTAGCCATTGTGGGGAGCCAGCCTGCCATTGTTGCTTTCATAGGCCGAGAGCACCAGGTCATTCACCCTCATGACTTTCAGGTGCTTGAGCAGACCAGGGGCCACCTGTGGGGAGATGAGCTGGAGATAGGAGACATGGTGAACCCCTGTAGGAAGGAGAGAGACTGGGATGGAAATAGGACCCAGGTATCTGAGACAGCAACCCAAGGGGGCCCTGCAGCCTGCAGCCGTGGGGAAAGAGACTGGGATGGAGAATGGGACCCAGGCCTCCAGGAGAACAGGGGTCACTTACCAGCCAAGATGAGAGAGCAGAGACAGAAGCCAAAAGAAGACCAAGACCGGTTTGGCCTGAGGAGCCATCACGCTAGAGGGGACAGGATGGCAGTTGTATGGGGTGGGCTCTGGGGCCAGGACCCAGAGAGCTGAAGAGGGCATGGCCACCCCTTCCTACGCTGAGCTCTGCTGCTCTGACAGGTGACACTTGAGAGGAAACCCAGACTCTCATGCTGAGCAAAGTTCAATAAAGACAAATCAACCATCCCTTCCCCGCCCTCCTCACTGCATCACAGGATGCCTCGCTCCCTACCAGGACAATTAAGACTTAATAACTCCTGTTTATGTTTCCAAGTTGTTTCTGTTATAAGGTGGGGTTCCTCTGTGGGGAGGTTTTTTGTGAGCACAGCATAATAGTCCTCAGTGACTCCAACACTCAGCTGTTGCATTTGGTCGGGACTCTGCAGAGACACACAACGTTGTGGGTGATGTCGTTAATTGTAGAAGGCTGGAATGTCCTCGCCTCAGTAATACTGTTCAGACTGCTGGAGCTCTGCCAGCTGCTCAGTGCTTTTATCCCAGAAGCTTCGGTGTTATCAACACTGGCTAGGGTTGCCAGCAATCCTGCATTACCTGGGAGATCCCTTATTCTAATAGAAATGGCCTGTCCCATACTCAGTCAGTACAGGACACCTTTTATCCTATATTTCAAAAGCAGGGTGCATCTTTCCATTGCCCTCCTGGCCCTTCAGTGCTGTGCAGAGAAATCAGATGGGCTGCACTCAAGGGCCAGGGTTGCGAGTGAAGTGGAGAGATGCACCCGTGAGTACTGACCTCCTGCTGGACAGGGCCCCCTCTTACTCCAGCCCTTGAGCATGGCCCTGTCTGCTTTCCCTGTGCAGGCTCTGTCTGGCAGGGCAAGTGGATGGGGCCATGTGCCCTGGAGCTGTGCTGAAGGGCCAGCGTTGGGATGGGGCTGTGTCTGGCAGGGTGGTCAGTACTCCTGGGGCTCAGCTTACCCGTTCGCAGAGTCTCTGCCAGCATCCCCAGCAGAGGAGCATAACTGCTGGTTGGTGGCTGCTGCAGCGTGGGGGAGCAAGGCAGGCAGGGAGCCTGGTCCTGGCAGCTGAGACCATCATCAGTGTTACAAAAAGCAGCAAGAAATACCCCTGGTGAATGTAAGTGAGTACTGCTTAGTATTATTATTATTAGTAATAATAATAATAATATCAGGAGGAGGGGTGGGGCAGGAGATCCTGGCTCACAGGAATAGGAAGGGGGTCAGGTTGGAGGCGGGGACGCAGTGAAAGGATCAGGGGCATGGCTGGGGAGGTGTGCTGAAACAGGGCTGGTGGGGCCCAGCTGAAGTGTGGGGGGCCTGGCTGGCTCAGTATGGAAGTTGCAGGACACAATATACAATGGCCTAGTTGACCACTAACTCCTACCAACAACATCTCTTTTCCTGTTTAAAAAAAACTAGGATATTAAATGGCCAAAAAAAAATGTTCATACAGCGTGAAGTGGTATTTTCGTCCCATGGCAGAACAATGAGATGAGCAAAACTCAAACTCTAGAAACCAGGAAAGGCCCAGGTAAGGTTTCCCTATCCCACTGTCCCTCTACCATCTTCAAGCAGTGCCTCAATACATATTCTCACTGGCCCTTGGAGCTAGAAGATCCAGGAGGCTGGAGATCCTGGCTTACATTCACACTCTTAGCCAACTCTGCAGAATGAATACCACAGGTGGACAATTGAAGACCCATGCTACAGCAATTTACAACTCCCTTATGCTTATTCCCAGGATACCTTGTCAAAATAGGGTCTACAGATTTACCCCAATTGCGAGTTTAACTCTCAAATGTGAGTGAAAGTTCATAAAATGTCACAATAACATATAACAGGTGGCTTCTGTGATTGGTAATAATTTTGAAGGTGTAATGACAGGGTATTTTTAAGTAAAACAAAAAAGGCAAAAGATGAAGCATATTAAAAATTTTGAAGGTTAAGTGGCTAAAATAGACTTTCACTGAAATAACATCTTGGGTAACCCCCTCTTGTTAATAGAATACCATTTCAATTCAGGGCTGTGACTGCATTGACCGTGAATTTCATCTCAGATCAACAGGCTGTTGCAACACCCAACTTTTGATGATAGTGTCCAATAATATTTGCTGTTCTTCTCTGCATGTAGGACAACACAGTTTTAGGGTCCCAGGTTAGATCCCATGATGGGCCTGTAAGGATTTTTATCTCTCTTAGGCCGATCTGATCAGAAGACTTCGGGGACCCTTACAGTTTACCTCCCGCTGAGTCCCCCCGTTAAGTCCATCTATCAGAGCTGGATTCCAATAAACCACACACACATGAATGTAAACAAAAAACACTTTATTTACTAAGGGACAAGGGAAAGGAAGGAAAGGGAAGTGGATTAATGATTTTGGAGATTCGGGATAACACAAGCACACATTCATACACTCTGAAATACAAGATGTTCTTCTACCTTTTCAGATGTCAGCGATGGAGAGGCTGCAGGATCCGGATGACCAAAGCCAGTGATGGACACCGACACCATGGATGGCAGATGGAATAGACAGGGTGGGAGTTAAGATAGGGATACGTACCTATCCTGCTTTGCGTCATCTGAGTGTAAGATTGATCTAACTAATCGGACCAGGTCCATGTATGCAAGTTTGCTTTCCCAAAACAACAAACAAAGAACCCCAACTTAATTAGTAAGTAGCTATTGCAGGCCAATAGTCAGTGCCAAGATTGTACCGCACTACGAGAGAGAGCTAGACACCTGAACTTCTGACAGCTCAAAAGCCCAAGAGCCCCAGGCTCCGCCCCTCATCAGCCTTTATAGGGAGCTGTTGCCGGGCAAGGTCAGATTCCCGCTCTTTCTATTTTCCTGCCTTTTCTTGGTATAGAGGAAAATTTAATTTATTTAACTTAACAAGAACCTAATTCAAAATGGAGGCTACCTTGTTCTTTTACTAAACCAAGATGGCCTTTTGATTTACAGAACTTATTTTAACGTGATGCATGTATGTACATTAATGAATTTGGCAAGATGGAACAAGACTTAAACTGAAACTAACAGGCCAAGTTGCGACAAATGGCCATGTTGTCTTCACAAATGTTGGTGGTAAAACAGGTGGTCAGGATCTGTCACAGACTAAAAATGCCTGGGATATTTTACCATCTTTGGGTGTTGGAACTAGTTCATGACAGCAAAAGTGATTCCAAAAGATCATCATTTTGTTGCCTCTTTTTAAAGGTGGCAACACGCTTGAGTCCTCCAAGTGAGCAAGCTTATCCACTAGTGCAGCGGTTCTCAAACTTTTTAATGGGGTCACCAGGGCTGTCTTAGACTTGCTGGGGCCCAGGACCGAAGCCTGAGCCCCATCACCCAGGGCCGAAGCCAAAGCTTGAGGGTTTCAGCCCTGAGCAGCAAGGCTCAGGTTACAGGCCTCCTGCCTGGGGCTAAAGCCCTTGTGCTTCAGCTTTGGCCCCGCTGCCTGGAGCAGCGGGGTTCAGGCTTTGTCCCGTTCCCCCCTCCTGGAGTCATGTAGTTATTTTTGTTGTCAGACAGGGGTCAAGGTACAATGGAGTTTGAGAACCCCTGGCCTAGTGCATACAATGTTCATGCTTTGTGTAAAAGCCTAGCTTTAGCTGTGTAAATGGTAAAGAGGGGGGGACTTTTTCCATCTTTGCCCATTCTGCGTGTACAGCCGAGGCAGTGATAAAAGCTGGCTTGTCCTTAAATGTCTTTGGGGTCTGTCAAGAAAGAGATTTTTGAGAGAAAAAGCTTAAGAAGAACAGTAGAGAAAGAGTGAGCCTGGAGCACTGGGCCTGGTGCAAGACCTGAGGCCTGAACCAGAGGCTGTGACCCAAATTCAGGCCACGTATTAAAGCAGATGCTTATACATGAACTTGGCAGAGTTTTTGCTAGTGTATTAGGGATTAGATATTTATGTAAATATATTTTAAGGCTCACACTTCTACATCCCCATCTAGCACAAGATAAGATGTATTGGCAGAACAATGAATAGGGATGTTGTGTCTGAGATATCAGGAACAAGGGGAGGTAACACACAGATGTCATGAAACATAAGATGATACATCAATTGTGTATCCCTGTTGTTTCTCTCAGTCTATAAATATAGGGGTACCTCACCTTAATCCTTTGTGTGGCCTAGGGTACAGCAGAGTCTCCCGCTGCTGACTGAGCCCCTCCTTGCCACTGGGCACCCACGTGTTAATATACCTGTAACCACAGAGCCAGTGTGCTAGGACTGTGCCTTGAGGGCAATAAACCTGGCCGAGTGCTTTCAACACCAAACCGTGCCTGTGGTCTTTCTTTATGAGTAACATCAAAGTCTGCTGAATTAGCAGGCTGCCTGATCTGCTGTTAGTACTGATAATACTGGAGGTATAAAATAACTGAGCAGCATTACCAAACCATCAACCTTCCAGCACTCAACACTTAACAAAAGGAGGCTGCTAGAGCAAGCTTCACTGTCATGTCTTCCACACCCACCAGCTCCTGGGACTCCAGACCTTCACCATCTTGATCCTGAGAGATGTACAGCACCTGGCACAACGGGGGGCCCTGGCAACATTGTCACCCCTCCCAGCTCCAGCTGAATCCCAAACCCCATCAGGGATGAAACAGGATCTGACTTTAACAACAACAGCAACAGCTCCAGCTCATCTCAGCTAACTTCTCTTTCCCCCCAAAGGATGGTTATTACCATCTTTGATACTGTCTAAGTGTCTGAACACTCTCTCCAGCTAAAGGGAAAGGGAACAAGGGATGTTGTTATAATGAGAGCCTCACTTAATTCTTTACGTTTCAAAGGCTTTAACTGTTTTTCCTTATTTCTTAATCTTTAATCAAAGGTTAAAAGGACGTTTAATGGTGTGTTTGCCGTGGTACTAAGCAGGTTGAAGTCTCTCTACACCAGACCCTGGACCTTTCAAGCACCGTTTAATGTTGGACAGTGCCTGGGTTATGTTAACACGTATGGCCCATATTGTCCATCTACATTAATACACCAGCTCCCAATGCCATGCTGGAGCTGGGCAGGCGGACACAATACTTGGGTGATATTGAGTAGGAGCAGGGAGGTGGAGTCATCTTGGCATCTGGCCTTCATGAGACCATGACAGGAGACTTTATCCAGCTCGGGTGTCCAAACCTCTTACAGGACACTGGTAAATTGGAAAGAGTTACAAGAATGAGCCAAGATCTGCAGACCCTCGTGTGACGTTGTACTCCATGTGTTTATGGAAATATGCTTATAAGTGTGAATATAATGTAACTGGAATATGCTTTATGCAAAAGCTTTCTTGTAAAGTATCATTATAAGCTACTGAGTATGTTCATCCTATTTGTATGAATGTTTCATTCTTGTATCTGAAGCTAAAATATGAAGTATAACTGTCAAGGCTGTATCCCCACTTTAAACTTTAGGGTACAAATGTAGGGGCCTGCATGAAAACCTCTAAGCTTAACTACCAGCTTAGCTTTGGTCCCGCTGCCACCATCTCAAGAATCCCCTCCCTGGGAAGCCTTGAGAAACCTTTCCAATTCCCTGGTGAACACAGATCCAAACCCCCTTGGATCTTAAAACAAGGAGAAATCAATCTGGTTCTTAAAAAAGAAGGCTTTTAATTAAAGAAAAAGGTAAAAATCATCTCTGTAAAATCAGTATGGAAAATACTTTACAGGGTAATCAAACTTAAAGAGCTCAGAGGACCCCCCCTCTGTCTTAGGTTCAAAGTACAGCAAAACAAAGATAAACACTCTGGTAAAAGGTACATTTACAAGTTGAGAAAACAAAGTAAATCTAAGACGCCTTGCCTGTCTTTTTACTTACAAGTTTGAAATAGGAGAGACTTGTTTAGAAAGATGGGGAGAACCTGGATTGATGTCTGGTCCCTCTCAGTCCCAAGAGCGAACCACCCCTTAAAACAAAGAGCACACACAAAAGCCTTCCCCCTCCCCCAAGATTTGAAAGTATCTTGCCCCCTTATTGGTCCTTCGGGTCAGGTGTCAGCCAGGTTACCCAAGCCTCTTAACCCTTTACAGGTAAAAGAATTTGGAGTCTCTGTACACAGAGAGCTGTTACCCTTCCCTTTATAGTTATGACACGCCCCCCAAATCACAGATAGTGTTGGACGTTCGGTTCCACACTGGCTGTGATTTCTTCCTGGAGTTCTAGGAGAAAACAGAGTTAATAAGACACATGTACCTTTAGACATACTACTGATTATATAAAAACTAACAATATGTTTTATTCCAAGAACAATTGTTAACCAGTTAACTCTGGGAAACTTTCCCGGGAGAGTGCATCAGCCACTTTGTTAGAAGCTCCCGAAATGTGTTGTATTTCAAAATCAAAATCCTGGAGAGCTAAACTCCATCGAAGAAGTTTTTTGTTATTTCCCTTGGCGGTATGAAGCCACTGTAGCGCAGCATGGTCTGTTTGTAGTTGGAAACGCCGTCCCCAAACATATGGGCGTAGCTTTTCCAGCGCGTACACAATGGCGTAGCATTCCTTTTCGCTGATTGACCAGTGGCTTTCCCTCTCAGACAGTTTCTTGCTGAGAAACACGACAGGATGGAATTCTTGATCCGGTCCTTCCTGCATTAAAACTGCTCCCACGCCTCGCTCGGAAGCATCTGTGGTTACTAGGAACGGTTTGTCAAAGTCTGGGGCCCTTAGCACAGGGTCAGACATGAGTGTTGCCTTGAGCTGGTTAAAGGCCTTTTGACACTTATCAGTCCACTGAACTGCATTTGGCTGTTTCTTTCTGGTTAGGTCTGTCAGCGGGGCGGCGATTTGGCTGTAGTGTGGTACAAATCGCCTATAATATCCGGCCAAGCCTAAGAAGGATTGGACCTGTTTCTTTGACTTTGGAACCGGCCACTTTTGGATAGCATCCACTTTGGCCTGTAGGGGATTTATAGTTCCTTGACCCACCTGGTGCCCCAGGTACGTCACTCTGTTTTGGCCTATTTGACACTTTTTAGCCTTAACAGTTAGTCCTGCCTGTCGGATGCGCTCGAAGACTTTTTCCAGGTGCTCCAGGTGTTCTGTCCATGAATCAGAAAAAATGGCCACATCATCGAGGTAGGCAACTGCAGATTCTCCCAATCCCGCTAAGAGACCATCTACAAGTCTTTGGAAGGTGGCGGGTGCATTTCGCAACCCGAAAGGGAGTACATTGAATTCATACACCCCTGCCTGGGTGACGAAGGCTGACCTTTCCTTAACGGGTTCATCTAGTGGTACTTGCCAGTACCCTTTGGTTAAGTCTAAAGTAGAGATGAATTGAGCATGTCCCAATTTTTCCAATAGCTCATCTGTGCGTGGCATTGGATAGTTGTCAGGACGAGTTACAGCATTTAGCTTACGGTAGTCCACGCAAAAACGTATTTCCCCATCTGGTTTGGGAACTAGAACCACTGGAGATGCCCATGCACTGGTAGAGGGGCGGATTATACCCATCTGTAGCATGTCCTGGATCTCCCTTTGTATAGCAGTTTGGGCATGAGGTGACTCCCGGTAGGGTGGGGTTCTAATTGGGTGAGCATTATCTGTGTCAATGGAGTGGTATGCCCGTTCGGTCCGTCCTGGAGTGGCTGAGAAAATCGGTGCAAAGCTTGTGCACAGCTCCTTGATCTGCTGTCGCTGCAGACGTCCCAGGGTCGTGGAGAGGTTCACCTCTTCCACGCCACCATTCCTTTTTCCTTCGTAGTAGACACCTGCAGGCCACTCCGCGTCATCTGTTTCCTGGGCTGTAAACTGGCAAACGTTTAATTCTCTGGAATAAAAGGGCTTAAGAGAATTAACATGGTATACCTTAGGCTTTATGCTGGAGGTGGGGGAGGCTATGAGATAGTTAACAGCTCCTAGGCCCTCCTGGACCGTGAATGGTCCTTCCCACGACGCTTCCATTTTATGGGCCTGGAGCGCCTTTAAGACCATGACTTGGTCTCCTACTTTGAAGGACCGTTCTCTGGAATGTTTATCATACCAGGCCTTTTGCTCTTCCTGGGCATCCTTTAGGTTTTCTTTAGCAAGGGCTAAAGAGTGTCGGAGGGTGTTTTGTAGGTTGCTTACAAAGTCTAGAATGTTAGTTCCTGGAGAAGGCGTAAACCCCTCCCATTGCTGCTTCACCAACTGTAATGGCCCCTTAACCTCGCGGCCATACACAAGTTCAAATGGTGAAAACCCTAAACTGGGATGTGGTACAGCCCTGTAGGCAAAAAGCAACTGCTGCAACACTAGGTCCCAATCATTGGAGTGTTCATTTACGAATTTACGTATCATGGCCCCCAAAGTTCCATTAAACCTCTCCACCAGACCATTGGTTTGATGGTGATGAGGGGTGGCAACCAAGTGATTCACCCCGTGAGCTTCCCACAGGTTTTTCATGTTCCCTGCCAGGAAATTAGTTCCCGAATCTGTAAGGATGTCGGAGGGCCAACCTACCCTGGCAAAAATGTCTGCTAATGCCTGGCACACACTTTTAGCCTTGGTGTTGCTTAAGGGTACAGCTTCCGGCCATCGGGTAGCAAAATCCATGAAAGTCAGTACGTACTGCTTTCCTCTGGGTGTCTTCTTTGGGAAAGGACCCAGAATATCCACAGCTACTCGCTGAAATGGGACCTCAATTATGGGTAGTGGCTGGAGAGGGGCTTTAACCTGGTCTTGGGGCTTTCCCACTCGTTGGCACACCTCACAAGACCGGACATAATTAGCAACGTCCTTGCCCATTCCCTCCCAGTGGAAGGACTTCCCCAACCGGTCTTTGGTTCTGTTCACCCCAGAATGGCCACTGGGATGATCATGGGCTAAGCTCAAGAGCTTTACCCGATACTTAGTGGGAACCACCAACTGTCTTTGAGGATGCCAGTCTTCCTGGTGCCCACCAGAAAGAGTCTCCTTGTATAAAAGTCCTTGTTCTACAACAAACCGGGATCAGTTAGAAGAGCTGAGAGGCGGTGGGGTACTCCGCACCGCCGCCCAAGCTTTCTGAAGGCTGTCATCTGCTTCCTGCTCGACCTGGAACTGTTCCCTTGATGCTGGAGACATCAGTTCCTCCTTGGACTGTGGACTGGGGCTTGGTCCCTCTGGAAGCGATGTAGGGGCTGGGGTTTTTTCCATTGACTGTGAACCGCTGTCCGCTGGTGCACTATGTGGTATCTCAGGCTCTGGCTGAGCCTCTTGGGTAAGGTTATCTGCTGCTCCCGCCAGTTCAGGCTCGCTGGTGTCCTCTGGCATTGGAGTTGTAGACGGGGTTGCAAGCGCTGGACTCAGTGCTGGCAATGGTTCTGGTGCTGGTTGCGTTGCGAATTCCGGTTCCGGGACTGGCTTTGGCTGGGTCTCTGGGATTGGATCCACTACGGCTGTTGCAGTCGTTGGCAGGGGATCCGGTTCCACCACCTGTGTTTGGGTCTCCGGTAACACAGACGGGGCTCTGGTGGACGGCTCAGGAGCAGGGATGGGGGTGAAAGCTTGCTTAGCCTGGCTGCGGGTGACTATTCCCACCCTCTTGGCTAGCTTCACGTGGTTTGCCAAGTCTTCCCCCAGCAGCATGGGGATGGGATAATTGTCATAGACTGCAAAAGTCCACATTCCTGCCCAGCCCTTGTACTGGACATGCAACTGGGCTGTAGGCAAGGTTACAGACTGTGACACGAAGGGTTGAATTGTCACTGTAGTCTCCGGGTTGATGAGTTTGGGGTCCACTAGGGATTGGTGGATAGTTGACACTTGTGCCCCAGTGTCCCTCCAAGCGATAACCTTCTTTCCGCCCACTCTCAAGGTTTCCCTTCGCTCCGAGGGTATGAGAGAGGCATCTGGGTCTGGGGATCTTTGGTGTGATTGGGATGTAATGAACTGTAATCGGTTAGGGTTCTTGGGGCAGTGAGCCTTTATATGCCCCAGTTCATTACATTTAAAACATCGCCCTGCTAAGGTATCACCGGGGCGATGTTGGTTGATGGAGACTGGTGTGGTGGGGTGAGAAGGCGTCTGGGGTTTCCCTTGGGATGTGGGTGGGGCCTTGGGTTGTCCCCGGTGGTAAGGTTTTGTTTCGGCTTGCCCCTTCTGATATTCGCTCCAACTGCTACTAGCTTTTTTCTTTTCTGTCACCTCCACCCATTTGGCTCCAATCTCCCCCGCCTCGGTTACAGTTTTGGGCTTCCCATCTAGGATGTACCTTTCTATTTCCTCAGGAACACCCTCTAAAAACTGCTCCATTTGCAATAGGAAGGGCAACTCTTCCGTAGATTTAACATTTGCTCCTGATATCCAGGCATCCCAATTTTTCCCAATGTGGTAGGCATGTCGGGTAAATGACACATCGGGTTTCCACCTTAGGGCTCTGAACCGCTGACGGGCATGCTCAGGTGTTAGCCCCATTCTGATTCTGGCCTTGTTTTTAAAAAGTTCATAACTGTTCATGTGTTCCTTAGGCATTTCAGCCGCCACCTCTGCTAAGGGTCCACTGAGCTGCGGCCTCAGCTCTACCATGTACTGGGGTGGAGGGATGTTGTATCCAAGGCAGGCCCTTTCAAAATTTTCTAAGAAGGCCTCAGTATCATCGCCTGCCTTGTAGGTAGGGAATTTCCTGGGATGGTAAGTGGTACCTGGAGAGGAGTTGTTAGGATGGTCTGATGCACCCTGCCTAGTCCTTGCTGCTTCCAGTTCCATCTCTTTTTCTTTCAGCTCCATCTCTCTCTTGTGGGCCGCCTCTTTGGCTTTCTCTTCTCTGTCTCTCAGCTCTATCTCTTTTTCTTTCAGCTCCATAGCTCTCTTGTGGGCCTCCTCTTTAGCTTTTTCTTCTTTGGTAGTCATTTTCCTGGTTTTCTTGTGCTGGGTCACACCCCTCTGCAGTTGACTGAAATTGGGATGTACTTAGCTCTGGCTGCTGCTGAGTTAACAGAGACTTTCTAACAAGCTACTCCCGAGGATGTAAAAAGAAAAAAAAACAATTCAACTTGTAAATTATCTTTACCAGTCAGTCAAAGTTTGCTCCCTTTGAACCCTTCTCTTAACAAAGGACCTCGTTAAAAAAAACTTAACACCTCTGCCTTCAGGCAAGGAGAGATAAGATATGCATCTACCTTCAGCTCTGCTTTCCAAGCAGCTAGAAGGAAAAAAAAATCTCTTACTGGCTTTGGGTTTAAAATGTATCCCACCGCTATGCCACCATGTCAAGGCTGGATCCCCACTTTGAACTTTAGGGTTCAAATGTAGGGGCCTGCATGAAAACTTCTAAGCTTATCTACCAGCTTAGCTTTGGTCCGCTGCCACCATCACAAGGATTCCCTCCCTGGGAAGCCTTGAGAAACCTTTCACCAATTCCCTGGTGAACACAGATCCAAACCCCCTTGGATCTTAAAACAAGGAGAAATTAACCATCCCCCCTCCTTCCTTCCACCCTCCTTTCACCAACTCCTGGTGAATACAGATCCAAACCCCCTTGGATCTTAAAACAAGGAGAAATCAATCTGGTTCTTAAAAAAGAAGGCTTTTAATTAAAGAAAAAGGTAAAAATCATCTCTGTAAAATCAGTATGGAAAATACTTTACAGGGTAATCAAACTTAAAGAGCTCAGAGGACCCCCCTCTGTCTTAGGTTCAAAGTACAGCAAACAAAGATACACACTCTGGTAAAAAGGTACATTTACAAGTTGAGAAAACAAAGTAAATCTAAGACGCCTTGACTGTCTTTTACTTACTAGTTTGAAATAGGAGAGACTTGTTTAGAAAGATGGGGAGAACCTGGATTGATGTCTGGTCCCTCTCAGTCCCAAGAGCGAACCACCCCTTAAAACAAAGAGCACACACACAAACCTTTCCCCCCCCCAAGATTTGAAAGTATCTTGTCTCCTTATTGGTCCTTGGGTCAGGTGTCAGCCAGGTTACCCGAGCTTCTTAACCCTTTACAGGTAAAAGGATTTGGAGTCTCTGTACACAGAGAGCTGTTACCCTTCCCTTCATAGTTATGACAACGGGTCACCCTGCTTGACCCCCCTCCTAATTAAAATAGACTCAGTAGCTTCATCACCCACCCATACCCTAGTTGTGCAATTATCATAAAGGTCCCTAATAATATCTATAAAATGTTCATCTATACCAAATCTTCTCAACCCGGCTATTATATGTCCGTGTCCCACAGAATCAAATGCTTTAGCCAGATCTACGAACACTATTGCAATTTCATTCCCATTTCGTTTAGCCCCTTTAATCAAATTATCTAATATAGCAATATTTTCCTCACACCCAGGGGCGGATATAAACCCTTTTTGTCTACTACATATCTTAACTGTTTCCACCAGTCTTTTTGCTAATATTTTGGTATAGATTCTAATCCAAACTGACCCAATTGTCAATGGTCTCCAAGATGTTAACTTCTTCATTTCCTCCTCATCTTGTGTCTTTGGTATTAAAATCGTTCTATTTTTCTTAAATTCATCTGGTACCTGTCTATTTAGAAACCATATATTAAAAATTTTTGTAAGTATTAAGGAGTCTAAATTAAAAATATCCCACAAATTGCTCACTTTTACTTTATCTGGGCCAGGAGCACTATCTTTTCTTATTTCTCTTAAAGCTATTCTAATCTCATCCACAGAGATCGGACTCATTAATATATCATTATCCGCATTCTCTGTGGATGATGGCCACCCTATCATATTACCATGTCCAATTGTTCCCAAAATATTGACATAGTATTCCTCAATTTCTTTCATAGGGATAGCACACTTAGCCTTATCTGGCTCTCCCATTATAATGCGAGTCAATCTTCTTCTATCCTTATCAAATAATTGTTGATAGAATTTATACTTAGCTTTCTTTGTAGCATATCTCCTAATTGCATTAAATTGCTTCCTTCTCCCCTCCTTTCTCATCTTCCCTTTTCCTTTATTCCTCAACTCTATTTGACTTTCATTTCTAGGGTCCTTTCCCTCTACTAATGAATAACATACTTTTTCCAACATTGCCCAACCGAGAGCTTTTGTTAAATCCTCCTTTAATAATCCTTCAATTTCCCCTAAACTATTTATTATTTCTCTTCCCTCCCTACTTTGTTTTCCCCGTTTACATATTTTCTCCACTAAATCCACTTCTGGGTGTCCTTTTAGTGGGAAAATCCTCTCTCTTGGGGGCGGAATTTCTAATATATTTACTCTAATGTCCTCTACCTCAGTCACTTCCTCCCTATCTCCTGTTACCACTAACTTCTTCTTTGCTAATTCTCGTCTTTTATCTGATATTTGTTTATTCGTTTTGGTCCTCATCTCGCTCTCAATACATTTATTTATATTCCTTTTCCCAATATATTTCCTTTCCAACTGTATAAGCTGCGCAACCTCATCTTTGGTCCATATACGAGATCTAGTCGATCCCTCTTTGCTCTTACTTTTAGCAGCCATATCTTCTTTTCTTTGCTCATTCCTCACAGCAGGGTGTCTATGTCTACAGTGTTGGCTCAATCCAGATCTAGTATGAAAACCAAGCCCACAGACCGAGCACGTATGGCTCTTCATTGGGGTATCCGCCTTCTTGGGTATGCACTTGGGGTAGTGGCAAGCTATATTATGATATTGAGAAGATTTTCCACATTTACTACATACAACTCGTATGGCTTTACTTTTATGAACCACATTAATGTGTTTGGCCCATTTACCAAATGTTGGTAATATCTGGGGACATATTGGACAATTAAAACTATCAACGGGATACTCTAAATAAAAAACCCCATCCTTCCACGAACTACTTTCTAATATATTTATATTACTACCAGTACTGTTAAGATCCTTATTACGATCCCTATTAAAATCAGTACTTGGTCTAAAACTATTTAATAAACTAGACCCATTAACTAAATGAGCATTAAGATATCCCGATTCGCTAACATATGGATCATCAAATGTACTTAAATACTTAAAATCTGGATTGAAACTTTCCATAGTTAAATCATTAAAAGTGTCCCTTGTAAAAACCATCGGTAAGATAGATAAAATCTCCTCACCATGATCATCACAAACATTCTCCTCTACCTCCTCTCCATGCTCCACTGGGAGGACTTGATTCTCACTCTCATGCTCATGAGACTTCATTATAGTCCACACCATTTTATCCATTGGTCCAGCGACCCTGATCACACCCCTAATATATTTAACACTGTCAGCCGGGGCATCAAAGCCAACAGCGGGGGCGTTATTAACCCGGTCCAGCGCCAATCTGGTATAAAAATATAAATTACTTTTTTCCATAGCTAAAAGATTTACCCTTCTCAGGGGGAAACTAACCCTTTCCAGGGGGAAACTAACCCGTACCTGGGGGAAACTTACCCTTTCCAGGGGGAAACTAACCCTTGCCTGGGGGAGACTACCCTTACCAGGGGGAATCTAACCCTTACCAGGGGGAGTCAACCCGTACCTGGGGGAGGCTACCCTTACCAGGGGGGCATCCATGTGGCACCATATGGGGCTGCCCAACCCCGTCCCACACCCCACTGAATGTGGGATGTGGGTTCGTCCTCCGCAATCCGCCTGGCTATCCAAGCCAGTTACCGGCTCTCACCACGAGGAGGTAGCGGTTGGACTTGCAATCCAGAGGCTTTCCTCAAAGAGGGGTCCCAAACAGCATAATGTCGAGCTCTAACGGGCGTGTGAGAAAAGGCTCAGATCTTGGTAGGGGTAAGCCTCCCTGTTCCTTGTCCCCTAACTGCCCCCTCCTAAGACCCTCCCCCACCCTAACTGCCCCCCAGGACCCTACCCCCTACCTGTACCCTGACTGCCCAAAACCTTCTCCACCCCCCCAAAAAGCCCCCCCCCGAACTCCCGACCCCCCCCCGTCTCTTGACTGCCCCCTCCAAAATCTCCCTGCCCCTTCTCCGACCCCCTGGCCCCCTTGTTGTTGGCCTTTCTTCACCTAATGTCTCCGTGAGCTTGCTCAGGAACTGCCTGAGCCGCTGGGCAGCAGCGGGGGAGGAGCTCCAGACTCCCAGAGCCGATCTGCCATGCAGGGAGGGCGGGAGGAGGAGGAGGAGGGCATGCTCTCTCTGGCTGTCGGAGCCCCATGTAAGTGGCACCGTCCGGCCGGCACCACTGTTAGCCGCGCGGGCTCTGCATCAGGGGGAAGTCCGGACATTTGCAAATTCCCCCCTGGATGCTATTTTTAGCTTAAAAAGCCGGACATGTCCGGGGGAATCCGGACGAATGGTAACCCTAAGCTGTGCACTACGGGGTACCGCGCACATCTGGAGCGGAGCTGGGGCAGGTGGCTCAGCAGTTAATAACGGACTCTGAGCTTTCACCCCGGCTTGTTGCTATTGTGGTGGGAGCTGTGGTTTGACCAAGACTCAGCTCAGCTTCTGACGCAAACCCGGCCCCTTGATCTGGCTCAGCTCCTCACCCTCCCTCACAGTGTGGGTGTGAGCTGGGGAGAGAGACTTGGGTCAGGGAGATCAGATCCCTCCCGTCTGTGACAGCACTACTTCCCACAGACACCCGAATTGGGGATGGGGACAGAAACAATGAAGCTGATTCTCAGCCCACTTGAGCCAGCCAGTCTTGGATGGGAGCTAGAGGAGAAAGGCCCATGTCCCATCCCCCACCCCCCTGAGCCAGTCCCTCACCATGGGTCTAGGTTGCAGCCAGTGCCCCCTAGAGGGGAAAGGCCTCGTGTTTAATCCCTCCCCTCCCCCCTCCGCCCGGAGCCAGCCATTCCTCGTCCTGGGGCTGGTTTAGAGCCAACACCCCAAGAGGGGAAAGACCCAGCATTTCCCACCCACCCTCATATCAAGGGTCGCTATGTAGTGTGAGGCTGGATCCCATGAGGAGCTGCTCCCATTGCACTGAGAGAGGAGCCAAGTGGACTCCAGTATTTACCTGCTCCTGGCCATACATCCTGGGGGGGCCCATTGCTTGTTCAGTGCATCTGAAAATATCCCCATATCCCCCCATTGGGAGATGCTGGGCGCTGAGCTTCCATGGGATTGAGCCCCAGCACTTGACAGGATGGGCTGAGGATTGTAACGGGGGGTCAGGTGGTTAGGGGCCCAACCCCACTGAAAGTCCATGGGATTTAGACACCTCACTCTGCAGGTGGCTTTGAACATCCCAGCCTGTCTGTGTGCGATAGCAGCAGCCAGTTCTAAAGGCCCTGGAAGGAATTAAACACTGACAGAGGCTGAATGTCACTACACTCCATTGATGCCAGCAGAAGAAGTACAGGGAGTGAAATTAACGAGCAAACACAGGTGAAGGCACCAAGAGGGCTGAGGCTGCAGCAATGGGTAACACTGTCAGGGGATGGATGGATGGATGGATGGAGGGGGTGGGAGGCAGGGATGGAGACTTTCAAATGCATAGGGAGAGCAGGAGGAACAGATGACAGGATGGATTGATAGAAGGGTGTGGATGGGGAGGGAGAAAGGGAGGGATAGATAGAAGGGGTGGATGGACATGGAGGGTGTAATAGAAGGAGGGATCCTGAGACATGAGGCCTGCTATAAGGGGCCTGGTGTAAGGCCTAAGGCCTGAGCTAGAGTCAGGCCCTGCTGAGGTAAATATAAAGTTAGCAAGAGTCAGGCTACAGGCAAAAGTGAAGCCCTGTAACCAAGCAGATGTCTGCTTGCAGTTTCCCTATCTGATACATGAACTTGCCAAGCACAGGGCTGGCATGTCAAAAACACAAGCACTCCTAGGCACTAATATCCACATAAATACATTCCAGAAGGATCATGCTGGAACATCCCAATACAAGGTAAACACCCCCAATACATGTTAAACACACTCCCTGAAGATGATACATGGACACAGCAATCTCTCCTATAGATAAGGTCAGGATGACAGGGTGATGGATAGAGATGTTTTGAGCAAACCAACAGGGACACAACAAAGGGGGGTAACTAATCACAGCAGAGGGGCAATACGTAACTTGTTTGTATCAGTGTATAAAAGAGGGGTCACAGATGGGGGTGTCCTTGTTCAGCTGAGGGGGGAGCAGAAATTTCCTCACTGATCTGAGTCCTGTAGCACATATACGGCATTAATACCGTGCTTTGTCGGCAATAAACCTGGCTGAGCGCCTTCGCCACTGAACCGAGTCTGTGGTCTTCTTGGACAGTTTGATAGAAATCTGCTGTATGGACTACTTGTCTAGAGCTGGTGCAGTACACACAGCAAACACACACACAGCCAACAACTGATGACACTGGTGACCCCGACCGCTGATCTGGTAAGTAGGTGAGCTGCTGATCTGGTAAGTAGGTGAGCCGCCCTCTTTAGGAATTGTGATCAAACATGGTAGAAAGTTACGAGCTAGGGAACCCCGTTATCCACTCCATGCAAATTCTCACAGAGTTTGATGCCTTTCTCTCCTGGGGGTCCTCCACGCACAGCATACTGGATGGGGTGTTCTGCAGATATGGCTGAGACAAACACACACCCTTGCTCATGACCCTCAGTTTCACCTCCTGCAGTGTCGGGGATGGCTGGGTATTTGTCTTGCTACTAGTCTGGCCACAGCCAGCCACACTGCAAACAGCCCCCTCCTTCACCTCTCGCTGGGGCAGGGAGATGGTGACCACAGTCTGGGTCAGATTGGCCTTGTGCTTCAGCTGTGATGCGGGAGAGAGAGAAGGGAAATCAAACTCCTCTTGTGGGATGGATCCTGTCCTGGGGGGATGCGGCTAGATGGGACCAGGTGGGGCATCCCCATGACAACTGTGCAACACTGTGATGCCATGTGCCCACTGGGGGTGTGCTGATAGGATGGGGGCAGTACCTGCAACAGTGTGAGGTCACTGAGGGAAGGGTGATGGGATGGGGGTGGTACCTGCAGCAGTGTGAGGCCACTGGAGTCGGGGTGATCTGGTGGGGGTGGTACCTGCAGCAACATGATGTCATTTTCATATGTCTCGTGGGAGATTCGGCAATCTTCCCAGAGATTCTGCCTCCCCAGTTCATCTATTTCAACATTGTGGGCCCCCAGCAGCCCAGTGATGGTACTGTGAAATACAAGGGGATGCAGGTGCTACAGACAGGCCAATACTGTAGATACAGTTCTGGGTCGTTAACCTTGTTAAAGTAGGTGGGTCTAACAGCTGTCTTGCCTCAGGATCAATGCACAGAAGGCATTATATGCTTGTTTATGTAATGAGGAAGCTGAATGACTAGAATCACCACCCATCACACAGGCCTGGCCTACATCTCAAATGTGCCTCACATCCCTGCCCAACATAGCGGTTCTGGCAACCCCTCAGTGTTGAGGTAGCTCTGTCGATGGAAGAACACCACTGTCGACATTGTTTGGGGAGGTGGTGTTCTTAAACCATCAGAAAAATCCTTTTTGTCAGAGTACGCTGCATCAGCTCTAGAGCGCTGGGCTGATACAGGCTGTGTCATGTAGACATAACCACAGGCACATCAGAGGAGTACAAACTGAGCCATGTGACCCAAGGGGTTTCCCTAGGGACTGATGTAGTAAACACAGGGGATGGGGTGGGGCATTGACTGGTGGAGTTGTGCTTGTCTGACAGAAGCAGCAGAAAGACAAGAGAAGTTGCCAGAGAAGGCACCAGGCACATCCAAAGAAGCCTGTGAAGTGTGACTCTGCGCTAAAGCCTGGGGAGAGAGCTTTTGGCCACAGTGCTGGCTGAAAGAGGCTTGGGACTTGGAGTAAAGAAACAGTCACTTGTTTAATTCTGACTGCATTCAGAGAAACAGGAATTTGGACATTCTTTGTAAATAAACAGGATTGCATGAAAGAATATGCCAAATGCCACCAGCAATTTATCCTCCTAATGGAAACATCCTGCAAGCCCTCCACTCACTGCTTGGCTCAAAGGGGGTTACAATACCATTCCTGGAGCAGCAGATCAGGATCTCTATTGCCGACACCTTCTGTACCCAGCACAACAGTGCCTCAAGCCATTTCTGGCCCAAAATGACAAGAGGCCAGCCACAGGACAGAGACTGGCTGGCTCTCCACTTCATCCTCACTAATCAGAAACCCTCCACCACTTCCTTCTATCCCTATTTTCACAAAGGCAATGTAGGGTCCGGAGGGAGGCTGGGCTTCACATCCCCCGATGATCTCCCCTGGCAGAGAGACAGGGAGGGGAAAAACTCACCTGCTTTGGGACAACTTGAGGCTGGAGAGTTTAACAAAGGACTTCTGTCCTATCCCTCTCCTCATCCTCAACCCAGCCCTCTGCTGCCCCAGATCAGCCCCTCAACCCAGCCAGCCCAGTTTCCCTGCCCCCTCCTCCTGGATCAGCCCCTCGACCCAGATAATGTGGAGATCACTGACAATCCCCTCCCACCCCACTGAGGTCACTGGAGAATCCCATTGAGACCAGTGGATCTGGAGCACTGTTGTAATCCTGCCCCACATGTCCCAGGTCAGACCTGCCCCTCACCCACCGGCCATGGGAGTTTTGGTCTTTCCAGACCCACCTTGCCCTTGCAACACCTGCCCCATTAATCAGCTGTCAGTGCAATCTCTCTGGCAGGGCCCCCGGCAGCGTACAACTGGGGGAAGCAGATCTATGCCAAGCCCTGGATGTGCCCAGCTCTGCCCAGCTACCAGAATGGCCCCTTGGGGCACAGACAGGTTAGGGCAGCCCCGAGGTCGCTGTGCCCTGCACAGATGGCCAGAGGAGTCAGCTGCGTTCGGAGCACGCCTGTGCTGGCTTCTGGTGCAGGAAGAGCCAGTCTCCACCCGGGGCTGCAAATCTGGGTGGGCTCCCATAGGAACTGATGCAATGGCCTCCCAGCTCTTTGGTTGACCCCAGCCCTAGAGCACAGTCCTTGAGCTAAAGGTGCAAGGCTGTTAGCCAGCAGCAGTAGGAGGTTGTTATCCTGCATGTGGCCTCAAGGGGATGTCACACACTCACGATCAGGGGCTGCTGTTCATTGGTGGGAAGCTTCCCTAATGCAGACAGGATCCCCACAGATCTGTGGAAACAGCTTCCCCCCCTCTACTCCCCACCTCACTGGCCCACAGATGCCTCGGCCATGGGGCACCCCACGAGGGGGCTGGGGAGATGGCGAGGAGAAGCTGAGCCACCCAGGATTACTGTACTGGGGAAGCAGCCTCAGGCCCTTCCATCAAGCCATGGGCAGGCTGTGCTCCCTATGAGGTCCCCCATACTTACCAGCCCGAGCCCTGGGGGGCAGGAGAATGGCCACAGGGAGCTGAAGTAGCAGCAGCATCCTCTGCAGCAGAGCAGGGAAGGAGAAGGTGTTTCACACACAGCCCCGGGCGTTTACAAACATGGGTGGGGAACAGGAAAGCTCAGTGTCAAACTCTCTGACATGTGGCTCTCTGGAGAGTTCCCCGCATGGGCTAGGTGGAGGGTCAGGACCAGCTGAGTCTGCACAGCTGGGCATCTTCTGGGGATGTTCAGCACCTGGAGCCCTGCACAGCTGGGGCTGGTCCATGCCCCATTGTACCCAGCTAGGGCCCAGCAGCCTCTGTCTCCATGAACATCTGGTGCTGAGCTAGGGGACATCAGTTCCCTGCTAACACCAGAGACACTAGAGTCTCTCCCTGCCTATTGTAGTGGGGGCTGTGGTTAACCTGAACTCCTCTCAGCTGCGGATGGGAACCCAGCCCTTTGATCCTTCTCACATCTCCCCCCACCATGAGAGAGACAGGGGGAGGGGCTGAGGTCAGAGAGACCAAACACTGCACTTCAAGGCATCCGTGATAGAAGGGCCTCTCACACGTACCGTGCTGAGGCTGGGAAAATACAACCCACTGAGCCAGCCAGTTCTCATCCCTGCGGCCAGATGGGAGATGGCGGCCTCTAGAGGGGAAAGGCCCTATGTCCCATTCCCTGCCCCTTCACCAAGCTAGGGTCAAAGGGCCATAGCTCCATTGGGGTCAATGGGGCCAGATCCCCAGCTGGGGTGAGTGGGGTGTAGCAGAGCAACAATCCGCAGTGTAACTGTCAGCGGTTAGGGGGTCTCCCCTCCCAAGATGTGGGAGAACCCCCTGGTGTTTTTTACACAGATGGAGACAGACTGTTTAACAGGAATTGCCCTGAATACAGAGACGGAAACGCCGTGAAGGTGAAAAGGTTTCTATCATGTCAATGGTGCGATGCTGATAGAGCCGGAGATCTGATGGCCAGGATGGGCCATCAGACCATCTCTGCCCTCCCATACCACGCAGGCCAGAGCGCCCAGCCCAGGGGATCTGAATGACATTGTCTGGGAATTTCCCATTCAAATCCCTTTGGTGATTGGGTCCAGATCAGGCACGGAGATGTTTCTTCCAAGGGCTGGGCTGGATTCTCTGTCCCTGGCGATGTGTAACTCAATCGGGGACATTCACCCATGAAAGCTTATGCTCCAATACTTCTGTTAGTCTTAAAGGTGCCACAGGACCCTCTGTTGCTTTTTACAGATTCAGACTAACACGACTACCCCTCTGATACTCAATCCAGGACGTTTCTCTAACAGCTCTGCTCTAGTTCGAGACAGGATTAGCTCAGGGCCATCCCAGGACTGGGGCTACCCAGGGGTCAGACAGGATGAGCACATTGGCAACTTCTTGGCTTGGAATAGATGAATATGTCGAAGGAACGTTGATCTCTTAATGCAGCAGGTCGGGGTGGGGGGACCCAGGTCATCTGAGAGTAACTCTGGGAATCTCTCTCATGTTTCTGGCTCAGACAAATCTGACCTTTAGCCAGACAGGGATCAGCCACACGGCATTGCCCGGTACTGGGGAGTGCTGGCCATCACCGCCCCTGATACCAGACAGAGAGACCCAGATGGAGGGGAGTGTGGAGACACACAGATCAATTCTGTCTGTATCTGCTCCACGGTCCTCCATTTGGGGGTGGACATAATTCCAGCCCTGTAGGTGTTGCAGCCCCACACCCTGTAACCAGAGACCTGCCCTGCCCTAGTGGACCCAGTGACTGGCCCAGATAACCGAGGTCAGGAGGGAATTCAGCACTGGAGATGTTTTTATCAGGTCTATATGGATTACAGAAGACACAAGATGGGAGTTGAAATTAACAAGCAGTGCGGTGCAGGGGGTAGAAGGGCCACAGCACCTGGGACTGACTGACTGAGCTTCTGTGAGTTGTGGGGAAGCAGTGTGGTCTAGTAGTGGGACCACCAGCCTGCACCTCAGGACTCCAGGGTTTTGTTCCCAGCTCTGCTGCTGGGTGACCTTAGGCAATTCAACACCCAGCTCTGTACCTCAGTTTTCCCATTGGGGGCTAATGATCTTGACCACCCTTTATAAAGCACTTTGAGATCTCCTGGAGGGAAGAGCTAGGGCCCAGATCCTCACTGGTATTCAGGCTCCTGCTGATTTCAATGGGAGTTAGGCACCCAAACACCTCTGAGGATCCAGGCCTAGATGGTCTCATTTAGCTCTAATTTTGTTAATGGCTCAACCCATCTTCCCTGCATTCTGCCCACCGCCCCCATTATCCTCCCCAACTCTGGATCGTTCACACATGTGATGTCCAATCAACAGGCCAGTGGTGGAAAAGGAAGAGCAAATTGTTCAAACACAACTGTTTATTTTCAAAAAATGATTTTTTTTTCCCCTCAAGGGCCATTGGTTTTTCAAACATTTTCCAAATAGTTGGAAATACACAATTCTTTCTTTTGTCCCAATGTATATCAGAGATGCTTTCCTGGTTCCCTTCCTTTGGATTTTTCCAACGTCCTGTCACTATCACAATAATAAATAATACATAATTAAATATCGGTGGAGTGGGAAGAGGAAAAAAGAATATAAAATACTGAAAATAAACAAAAGTTGGGTCCGACTCAAAACATGTAAAACAAAACATTTGAACTTGCAAATTTTTTCACACAACCATTTCAGTGTCCTATTCTCATGTGCTGTTTAATTCGACTAGCCACGCTTCGTGGTGATAGGTTGGCCATCTAAGCTACATGGACCCATTCCTGCTCTCTGGTTGGGTGAAGGAAAGATTTAAGCTAGCCAATGATGTGCTGCAGTTAGGAATTTTGATGGTGGAAAACCCTTGATCATTTTTATATCAAATCCTTTCTTCAGCATTTGTAGATGTCCTATAGAATTCAACTGAGAAAATTCAACGCTTGCTGCAGAGTCCTCTCGGCTGATGTAAAACCCTGTACACCGGGGGGAATTCTAATGATTCAGGAGAAAAAGTTGTCACTGAATATTGTTCTGGGGTAATGGGGCATTTGGATCAGACAATCACAACACAAACAGAAAGACCTGAGGACATAAGTGAGGCAGATACAAAGTAAAAAGCCAGGCAGACACAACCTGGAAGAACAAGTGGGCTGGGCCACCGCTTCCCGCAACTCCCATTGGCCGGGAATGGTGAACCACAGCCACTGGGAGCTGCCAGCGGCCGTACCTGTAAACCCGTAAACAGTTTGAGGCCCAGGCGGTGGTTAACCCAGCCTCATCTCAGCATCTCTGTACACTGGGAGGTCTCTTGTGTCTGGTTGGGACCTTAACAAGCCACAGACTCACAGACTTGCTTGCCTTCTGTCTTGTAAAGCAAAATCCCTGCCCCCAACCCCCATCCAGGTGAAGGGGTTGGAAGAAGGTTCCATACTGCCTGGTACCTTCCACAGCTGGGGCTGCGGCACATTTGGTCACTGTCCCAGCCTGTAGCCATGCACATCTGGGACAGAGCTGAGCCCTGATGCACCTTGCACAGCAATAGCTCTCCTCCGGTTCCGTGCACGTACCTGGTGGAGCATGTGGCTAGGGCTGAGAAATCTGCTGACACAGCTTTGCTGTCCTCTTCCTCTAGGTGCCTAGGTTGGAACAGAGATGGAGGTGTGAGGGACACCTCAGTTTGATGTTTTCACCGGCCAGGTGGAGCCTTGGCCGTCTCCATTCCTGGAAACCCCACCACGCAGGCTGGGGAGGTGGGTGGGTGAGATCAGGCCCAGCTGGGTCACATGTACCCCTGGCACAGCACTGCCCCAGGAGCCCTGCCCAGCTGGGAGCTACCTGTTGTGGTGCCAGGCACAACTATGGCCACATAGAGCTGGGACCCTGCTTCCCCCACCCCTGCAGCAGATGTGCACCATTGTGTACTGTAAACATCTGGAGCGGAGATGGGGGAGGTGGCTCAGCAGCTTACAACAGAGTCTGAGCTCTCGCCCAGGCTTGGTGCTACTGTGGTGGGAGCCGCAGTTTGATCAAGACTCAGCTCAGTTTCTGGTGGGAACCCGGCCCCTTGATGCTGCTCAGCTGCCCCCCTCCTCCACAGTGTGGGTGTGAGCCGGGGGGAGGGATCTGGGTCAAGGAGACCAGATCCTGCTCATTTGTGACAGGTTTGACTGTAAACATCTGTTCCCTCAGACATCTGCATTGGGGATGGGAACAGAAACAATGAAGCGGATTCTCAGTCCACCTGAGCCAGCCAGTCTTGGATAGGAGCTCGTGCCCCCTCAAGGGGAAAGGCCCCGTGTCCCATTCCCCACCGCCCTGAGCTCAACAGTCCCTCACCCTGGGTCTAGTTTGCAGCTAGTGCCCCCTAGAGGGGAAAGGCCTCGTGTTTCCCACCTCCCTGAGCCAGCCATCCCCCATCCTGGGGCTGGATTGGAGCCAATGCCTGCTAGAGGGGAAAGGCCCCATGTCCCATTCCCTACCCACCCTCACCTGAAGTCTGGCTGTGTAGTGTACTCAGACTCTTCTGAGATAACTATAAAGTTAGCAAGAGTCAGGCTACAGGCAAAAGTGAAGCCCTGTAACTAAGCAGATGCCTGCTTGCAGGTTCCCTATCTGATACATGAACTTGCCAAGCATAGGGCTCGCGTGTCAAAAACACAAGAACTAAGTATTCATGTAAACACATTCCAGAAGGATAGTGGCATAACATCCTAATACAAGTTAAACACACTCCCTGAAGATTATACAGGGGCACAGCGACCCCTCCTAAAGATAAGGTCAGGATGACAGGGTGATGGATAGAGATGTTTTGAGCGAACCAACAAGTACAAAGTAAATGGTGGGGCAATACGTAACTTATTTGTGCCAGTGTATAAAAGGGGGGTCACAGAGGGGATGTCCTTGTTCAGCTGAGGGGGGAGAGGAAAGTTCCTCAGGTAGCCAAATCCATTTTCTCGTGCTACATGTTTTAGTATATCTGTAGCATATGTGGAAGCAAGAACTGACAGGGATTTGAAAGGGATTTCAATGTGAACACTCTCTGTTAGCAAGAGTCAGGCTAACTGTAACCCTAATAACACAAGATTTGTAAAAAATGGTGTAAGGCAAATGGAAAAAAACTGTAAGAAGTAGTTGCGACCTTATGTAAATAAATATAAAATGTAAACTAAAGTCTAAAGTGCAGTATCCAGCCTGACTCATGAAAGACATCCCCCCTCAAAGAGAAACCTCGAGAAGGAGACTTGCTGAAGCAAAGCCACAGGGGTCTCTGAGGTTTCCCTGGCCCTGCGCCCCTGTCCTGCCTGGCTGATGTCAGCATCTCTCTGTGAGGTCACCACCTCCCTAACACCTTTGACCAATAGGCTGAGGTCCTGCAAAAGGCCTTTGTGATGTCACTGCCACACCCACCCATCCCCTGAAGTGCTAATGTCCTGCTGCTGGCCTGACACTTGGAAGGTTTGAGCTACTCCCTGTGGATCACCCCACTCAATGAGTGTTCATTCTAGGAAGCAAGCCGGCTAGACAGTACAACATCAGAGGCTGCTCCCAATGCTACACTCAGTTTTAACAAAATTAGTAGACTTTATGGCCAGAAGAGACCTTTAGAGCATCTAATCTAACCCCCTGCATATCATAGGCTTCCTGTATAGTACAATAGTTACTTTTTGGGCACACACATTCCAGAAAGGCATCTAGTCTTCATTCAATGACATCAAGAGATGGAGAATCCACCACTTTTCCTTTTAGTGAGTGCCAGGGGGCTCCATTTCCCCTTCCACTAGCTCTCCATTTACAGTGAGCCAGAGCAGTACCTGCAGCAGGGAGCGGGAGTT
>NW_020664982.1:89256-103462 GCF_002925995.2 Terrapene triunguis | reverse complement strand
ACCGGCCCCAAGAGCCCAGCCCTGATTCTCAGCAGGAGGCATCGCCCAGGTGCCTGAGACACGGCAGGGGCTTTGCCTCTGAGGCCATCAGCAACTCCCGCTCCCTGCTGCAGGTACTGCTCTGGCTCACTGTAAATGGGGAGCTAGTGGAAGGGGAAATGGAGCCCCCTGGCACTCACTAAAAGGGAAAGTGGTGGATTCTCCATCTCTTGATGTCATTTAATGAAAACTACATGCCTTTCTGGAATGTGTGTTTGACGTTGTGCAGTCTATATGGTTTTATAAAAACATAATAAGAAGTGAATATAATATAACTGGAATAGTTTTATAAAAATATAAGTGAATATAATGTAACTGGAATATGCTTCATGCAAAAGGTCTCTTGTAAGGTATCATTACAAAGCTTATAATCTACTGAGTGTGATCATCCCATTTGTATAAATGTACCACTCTTGTATCTAAAACTAGAAATATGAAATATAACTCTGAGGGCCTATTGTAATTATGTAAAGTGTGGGCCATTAATGATGGTTTGGAATCTTGATGACTCCCATTAACCAGGACCATTGTCTGCAGATGACTGTATTTACCTGTTAGTCTTCCTGTATATGTGTGTGCTGGCAAGTGGGCAATGAAGTCTTGCAGTGACATGTGATCATGTCACCCGAATTGAAATCCATCTTTAACCTGGTGCTTTTCCAGTGAGGGGGGGGTGAAAACCCAGAGGGACAAAGGGTTCCCGCCTTATGCAAAAGATATATAAAGGGGTGGAAGAGAACAGAGGGGAAGTGGAGCCCTCATGAAGAATCCCCTAGCTATCACCTGAGCTGGAACAAGAGCTGTACCAGGGGAAAGAATTGTGCCCAGGCCTGGAAGGTGTCCAGTCTGAGAAAAAACTTACTGAAGCATCTCTGAGGGTGAGATTATCTGTATTCAGTTTGATTAGGCATAGATTTGCGCATTTTATTTTATTTTGCTTGATGACTTACTTTGTTCTGTCTGTTACTACTTTGAACCACTTAAATCCTACTGTCTGTATTTAATAAAATCACTTTTTATTTAGTAATTTACTCAGAGTATGTATTAATACCTGGGGGAGCAAACAACTGTGCATATCTCTCTATCAGTGTTATAGAGGGCGAACAATTTATGAGTTTGCCCTGCATAAGCTTTATGCAGGGTAAAACGGATTTATTTGGGTTTAGATCCCATTGGGAGTTGGGCATCTGAGTGCTAAAGACAAGCACACTTCTATGAGCTGTTTTCAGGTAAACTTGCAGCTTTGGGACAAGTGATTCAGACCCTGGGTCTGTGTTGGAGCCAGACAGGAGTGTCTGACTCAGCAAGACAGGGTGCTGGAGTCCTGAGCTGTCAGGGAAAACAGGAGCAGAGGTAGTCTTTGCACATTAGGTGGCAGCTCCCAAGGGGGTTTCTGTGATCCAACCCGTCACATTGTGTGCCCAAAACGTAACTATTGTACTATACAGGAAGCCTATGATATGCAGGGGGTTAGATTAGATGCTCTAAAGGTCTTTTCTGGCCATAAAGTCTACTAATTTTGTTAAAACTGAGTGTAGCATTGGGAGCAGCCTCTGATGTTTTACTGTCTAGCTGGCTTGCTTCCTAGAATGAACACTCATTGAGTGGGGTGATCCGCAGAGAGTAGCTCAAACCTTCAAAGTGTCTGGCCAGCAGCAGGATATTAGTACTTCAGGGGATGGGGGTGTGTGGCAGTGACATCACAAAGGCCTTTTGCAGAACCTCAGCCTATTGGTCAAAGGTGGTGGGGAGGTGGTGACCTCACAGAGAGATGCTGACATGAGCCAGGCAGGACAGGGGCGCAGGGCCAGGGAAACCTCAGAGACCCCTGTGGCTTTGCTTCAGCAAGTCTCCATCTTGACGTCTCTCTTTGAGGACTGAGAGAGTATTAGGGTACACGTATGTGAGTGCGAGGAGGAGCCTCTTTCGAGTTTTCTCCTTTCCTTTTACTGATTTTACTAGAAAACAGACGTCCCTGTTTAGAAGGTAAGAGTCTCCGAGAGGTTTTGGAACCTGTTCAGTCTGATCCATCTGGTGCCAGCTGAATTTTAGGCATGGAAAACACTAGTTTAAGGTGGCAGAATTTTATTCCCCACCTGGGATTTTGTCCCGTAGAATCACTGGGGACATTAGGGTTTGTCTTTTTTGTTTTACCTTTTCCTCCATCCCTCCTTCCTTTCTCTTCATCTCTTACTTCTTTTGTCCTTTCTCCTGTTCCCCTCCCACCGCCAGGAGGTTGGTGTGTGTGTGTGTTTGTGTGTGTGTGGTATGTGTGTTGCTGGGAGTGCTCTGCATCTCCCATTGTGGGAGGTCCATCCAAAAATGTGGGGCTGAAATAGTGCTTGGACCTCACTGACGCTAGATGCTGCCACTTTGGTTGTTGATGCTCCAGTTGGGTGCGGGGTGGGGAAGGCACCTCCTAGGGAGTCCAGGACAGTGTGTGTGGGTCTCTTTGCTATGAGCTGCTGAAGGAGTTGGGGGCTGAAGGCATCACTGAGAGGGGGGAGTGTGGGCCCAATCTGCCCTGGGTCCCGGAGGTGGGAAGGGGGCACATTGCCCCAGCATGCTCCTGTCCTTTCCCCAAGTGGCAGCACGCGTCACCCTGTCCCCTTCGCTCCCTGGTGCAGGGACCCCCAGGGACTCAGAGGAGGAGGAGGAGGAATGGGTGGATGTGGCCACAGAGGAGTCTGCTCTCAAAAACATCCGAGAGCAGCTCCAGGGCCGAGAAAAGGTGCAAAGGTTCCCCAGCTGTGCTGGAACCGAGATTGTCCTGCCCCTTCCCAGCACCCTGACCCCCTTCAGAGGGTCTTGTCTCTGATGATCCACCCAGCCCTAATGGGGACCTTTCTCTACCATGATCTGGGACCCCCAAGATGGGGGTATTTGTCACAAACCAGCTGGGTGTCCTCCCCCCACAGGTACTGTCCCAGGTCCTGACCCTGCTTGTGTAGAAGTTGTGGGTGATTTGGACAATGGGCGGGTCCCCACTATCCCCCATTCAGGCCTGAGTCCTGCGGCTGGTGTGGGTGGGGCAGGGAGGTCCCTGGCTAATTGACTCTCTCTCCCCTAACCCCACTCCTGGTGGGTGCAGGATGAGGCCTAGCAGCTCATGTTCCTACACGCCATCCACCTGAGTGTCTCCCTGCACAGCAGAGAGGGCAGGACACATTGGAGCCACACTGCTGCAAGGCGGCTGTGGTGGAGAGGATTGTGGTGAGTGAGACGCGGTTCCTAGCAGCTGGAGGGAGGACAGAGACATGGGAGGGGCAGGGGTCTCCCTGGGCCAATGGATGGGGCATGGCTGGTGCTGGAGGGGCAGCTGAGGGCAGGGATTGCTGGGGCTGAAGCTTGGGGAGAAGAGACAGGAGAAATTCTGAGATTGGTCACTAGTGGGCAGGAATCGGAGGAGCGGGAGGCAGGTGGGGGGATCCTGCTGGCTGTGTGGGGTGCTGCCTGTGTAATCTCCTCACTGGCAAGTGTCAGTGAGGCCAGAATGTCACATGCTACTTTGTCTCCTTTGGGTCTCACAGAGCTCATTGAGGCGCTGCCTGATAACTCTCCACCCAGTGGCGTCCTCACTAACTCCCTGATGGCTGTGGGCAACCTCAGGTACCGAGACCCTCCCGCCCGGTTCCCCTAACCCCGGTGCTGCTCAGGCCCAGGGCTGGGAGTCACTGCCCCTCCCACTCCCAGCTCACCTCCCAAGGGTGACACCTGTGGCAGAGGTGGTGGGAAGGTTCACTCTCTCCTGGCTGGGCTGTTCTTTTCACTCCAGTAACATTGCAATGGCTTTGGGGAGAGGCTCCCTCCCAGGATCAGATACAGGAGTGGCAGCAGGGTCCAGGGAACAGGCGCTATTCCTGCCCTGCCACTGTGTGTCTGGGAAACCTTGGCCTTATCATTGATGCCTCAGTTTCCGTTTTCACCAGCCTCTGCCTATTTCCCTGCAGCTTCGCTGCCGTGTTGGTGCCAGTCCCACCCCCACACTGCACAGTCTAATACCGGCTCCTCTCTCTTCCCAGCACCATGACACCTGCCCTTGAGCCAGAGCTAGAGACCCATCTCCTTCGAGCTGCCCTGCACGCCGTCTTCACCCTGGGCACGCAGAAGGAGACCACCCAAGTCCAGGTAGATCATGCTAAAGTCATGGATTGAAGAGCCAGCTGTCATCCTGCCATGAATCCTGGCTAATTGCCAGCAGTGGGATGTGAATGTGAGAGGCCAAGATATGTTTTGGGGGGTCTCACCAGTGCTTCCCAGGGACCCCTCTTCTCATCCCGTGGCAGGTGTAGCCCCACTTTCCCTAACTCTGACCCATGGCTCTCCCTTGCTTTGCAGGATCTGCATAGGGTCTTGCCACACCTTGTGGATGCCATGCTGGGGAACCTGCTGGCAGAGTCCCCAGACACCGACAGGCTCCACTGCATCTTGGAGGTGAGCCCGATGAGAGGGGTGGGGGCAATTTTTCCTTCACTCTTAGATCCATTTTCCAGTCTGTCCTCCTAGCTGGGTCCCCAGTAGCCCGTCCTCGGTCAGGGCAGTCAGTGCAATGCAGTCTCAGGTCCTTCCTCCTTGAAGGTCAGGGGAAGGAGCTGGGACTTCAAGCCAGAGCTCTGCCTGGTTCTGTTGAGCACTAACCACAGGGCCCCTGGCTGGCTTGGGGAGTGAGAGTCTGAACCCCTCCTGTGAGATCCAGAAGATGGTCCTCAGAGAAGAGTCACAGGCTCCTTCCTAGAGAAACAGAAGGACCCCAGAGAATCAGCCCTTCTCTCTGACGGGCCCTGAGATTCCTGGGGGGATTGTGCTCACACTCAGTCCCTTCACCCAACCAAGGACTCGAGAGGCAGGGAGGGGTGGGGATCTGTCTCTTTCCTGTTGAGCTGTTCAGGAATCAGGCGTTCAGGGAGGATGGGACCAGCCCCGACACCGAACATTGTTCCAGTCTACAGAGACAATTAACTCCACCACAGAGGTCCTTTGGGGCCATCTGCCTGTCCCAAGTCAGGATAAAGGAGGAGGGTTGGGCATGGGGCTAGCAACTCCACCCCGTAAAAAATCAACTTGCTACAGAAACGCCAACAATAGAGATAACAGAGACTTTTAGCCTGGAAAAAGAAGGGTCTTCAACTCGAAGACGCATGACGCTGGGTGGTGAAAGTCGTGAGGAAGCCACTAAGCCGATTACCCTTCTTGCAACCAGGAGGATTACCATCGGTACATGGAACGTGAGGACCATGTATGAGTCAAGAAAGACATCACAGGTCGCAGCAGAGATGAGGAGCAACAACCTGACCCTACTAGGCATTAGTGAGGCAAGATGGATGCAAGCTGGACAGAGACGACTGTTGACAGGAGAGCTGTTGCTGTATTCCGGACATGAAGAGAGCGATGCACCCCACACACAGGGAGTAGGCTTCATGTTGTCCAAGCAGGCACAGAGAGCACTGATTGGTTGGGAGGCACATGGTTCCAGGATCATCACAGCATCCTTCAGAACTAAAATGAAGAGGATTAAGATGAATGTTGTACAGTGCTATGCTCCAACCAATGACAGTGAAGAGGGGGACAAAGACTATTTTTACAACAGACTTCAGAAAATATTAGAGATTCTCCCAGACAAAGACATTACCATCCTTATGGGACATTACCATCCAATTAATGCAAAAATTGGACCTGACAACACAGGATATGAACAAGTCATGGGGACCCACGCTCTGGGAGAGATGAGTGAGAATGGAGAGAGATTTGTGGATCTGTGTGCACTTAACAACCTGGTCATTGGAGGTAGCATCTTTCCTCACAAGCGGATCCACAAGAGTACCTGGGTATCGCCAGCAGGCACGATAGAAAACCAGATCGATCATGTCTGTATTAGCAAGAAGTTCAGAAGATCTTTGCAGGATGTTAGAGTTAGAAGAGGAGCAGATGTAGCGTCCGACCATCACTTAGTGGTGGCCAGATTGAAGCTGAAGCTGAAGAAGAACTGGATAGACGCGTTAGATAGAAGAGCGAAGTACAACATCAGTATTTGAAGGATCATAAGATCAAGGAAGATTTTGGACTGACGCTGAAGAATAAGTTTTCAGTACTACAGGATCGGTCTGAGGAAGAGGAAGACAGTGTATCCAACAGATGGCAGAAAGTGAGAGAGACACTTAGGTCAGCATGTCAGGAAGTGCTTGGAATTAAGAAATACCAGCAGAAAGAGTGGATCACAGCAGAGACCTTGACTAAGATAGAAGATAGAAAGAAGAAGAAGGCAGTAGTTAATAACAGCAGGACTAGAGCAGCAAAGGCTAAAGCGCAAAAAGAGTATGCTGAAGCCCATAGAGTAGTGAAGAGGAATATTAGGAAGGATAAGAGAGATTATGTGGATGGACTGGCAGCAGAAGCAGAGCAGGCAGCATACAATGGTAATATGAAACAGCTGTATGGCATCACCAAGCGACTGTCTGGAAAGTTCAGCAAGCCAGAGCGTCCCGTCAAAGACAAGCAGGGAAAGTCTATAACAGAAATAGAACAACAGATGAATAGATGGGCGGAGCACTTTGAGGAACTCCTGAATAGACCAGCACCACTAAATCCACCAGACATTGACCCAGCCAATGAAGACCTTCCAATCAATTGTGACAGACCAACCAGAGATGAGATCAGAAAAGCCATCACTATGATGAAGAATAGGAAGGCGGCTGGACCTGACGATATTCCAGCAGAGGCCCTGAAAGTAGATCTGGATGTTTCAGTGGAAATGCTATATCCCCTCTTTGAGAAGATATGGGAAGAAGAAGTGATTCCGGCAGACTGGAAAGAGGGATATCTTATTAAAATCCCCAAGAAAGGAGACCTCAGCAATTGTGCCAACTACAGAGGAATCACACTTCTGTCGGTGCCAGGGAAGGTCTTCAACCGAGTCCTCTTAGAGAGAATGAAGGATGCCGTCGATCCACAGCTACGAGATGAGCAAGCAGGTTTCCGGCAAAATAGATCATGCACAGACCAGATAGCAACGCTCCGCATCATAGTCGAGCAGTCTATGGAGTGGAACTCCTCGTTGTACATCAATTTTGTTGACTATGAGAAAGCATTCGATAGCATGGATTGAGAGACTCTCTGGAAGCTCCTTCGGCACTATGGCATCCCAGCAAAAGTGGTCAACCTGATTAAGAACTTATATGATGGCATACACTGTAGAGTGATCCATGGAGGGCAGCTTACAAACAGCTTCCAGGTGCGAACTGGAGTCAGACAAGGATGCTTGTTGTCACCATTTCTCTTTCTCCTTGTCATTGATTGGATTATGAAGACATCCACTTATGAGCGTAGGAATGGAATCCATTGGACGTTGTGGACCCAGCTTGATGACCTGGACTTTGCCGATGACCTTGCACTCCTTTCGCATAGCAAACAGCAGATGCAAGAGAAGACCAACGTAGTGGCAGCCACGTCATCACAGGTTGGCCTCAACATCCACAAGGACAAGACCAAGATCCTCAAGATTAACTCCATCAGTAATGACCCAGTCACACTGAATGGAAGCCCTCTGGAAGAAGTGCAGTCCTTCACCTACCTAGACAGCATCATCGACCAACAGGGTGGCACGGACGCAGACATCAAAGCAAGGATCGGTAAGGCAAGAGCAGCTTTCTTACAGCTCAAGAACATCTGGAGCTCTAGAGAGCTGTCTTTGGCAACAAAGATTAGACTGTTCAACTCCAACGTGAAATCAGTCTTATTGTATGGAGCTGAAACCTGGAGGATAATTAAAACAACCACCAGGAAGATCCAGACCTTCATAAATAGTTGCCTTAGAAGGATTCTCCAGATCCACTGGCCAGACACCATCAGCAACATCTACCTCTTGGAGAGGACCCATCAACTTCCAGCAGAGGAAGAAATTAGAAGGAGAAGGTGGGGTTGGATAGGACACACACTACGCAAGCAGCCAACCAACATCACTAGACAGGCATTGCGGTGGAACCCCCAAGGCAAGCGGAAAAGAGGCTGTCCAAGAAACACCTGGCGACGCGACCTTCAGGCAAATTCATTCTAGATTCAATTCAGTTGATGCTATTCCTTTCTAGATCTATCCACATCCATATAAGTATATGTGGATCAATTCTAGATCCTACCAGATCCATAGACATCTATTCTAGTTTCCTTTAGAGCCCCATACATCCATATAGACCCAATTCCCCAACCCTGCCAGTGCTCGACCCACATAACGTGACTCCAAGTCCTGGCTGAGAGCACCCAGGAATTGCCCCTGGGGGAGGCAGGATGCAGGAATGGCTGGACTGGTGATGCTCCTTGCTCTGTATGTGTGAATCCCCCCCAGGATGATGACACCTCCCTTGACAGGGCAGGGACCCCTTGGACAGTGTTTGAGGCTAAGCCCCCTTTGTAGGGTGATAGACCCAATGAGGCAGCAGAAATAGAGGAGGCGACTGGCTCTAAAAATGTACTTCAGAGGGAGAAGGTCAGAGACACACTGGGCATAATGTACACTATCCCAGAGGGCTAGTATCAGAGTGATCAGCCCCACCCCTCGTATATCTCACATATGGGGAGGATCAGGGTGTGTTGTTTCACCTGGAGTCTGATACTGATCAGTGTTACCCACCACCCATGTAATGAAGAGCCGGGGAAGGGCAAAAATAATCCTTTGGAACAGTGACAGCAACACCAAGTTGCCCTCCAGGGGAAATACCCCATGTCCCATTCCCCACCCCTGAGCCAGCCAGTCCCCATCTCTGAGGCCAGATCAAAGCCTGCACCCCCTAGAGGTTTCCAGAATCTGAGGCACCAAATATTGGAAACAGGAACCCCAGTTGTGTTGGGCTCCAGATGTTGCACAGCTGTTACCATGGGGCTTTCCAAAGCATGGACTTTCTCCATCACTGACGGAGGTGAGGGCCTATCCACTAAATCCCAGGGGATCTATTCTTCCCTTGATCTCCCAGTGCTGTCCTCAGGGGTTCTCACTGACGGCCTAACTGTGGATTGTGGTGGCAAATGTCTTAAGGCCAAGACAGTCACAGCTGCTAGGGAGATGTGGCTTTCTGTCCCCATTCATTTGAAACCAGGGGTTCCCCAATTCAGATTGTATTTTGCACTCAGTTGGTGAGCCAGTGATTAACCCATTGCACATGGGCAACGTTGATGTTATAGTTTCACAATCCAAAAAGTCATGTGGCAGTGCACTGCACTGCCCAGGCTCCGGTCCAGTTCCCATAGGGTCTCTTGGAAATCCCAACCCAGGCCCCAAGGCTTCCTCTTCACTAGGGAAACAGCTGGTTTGTTTCCCCTGGAGAAAAGGACATGAGCCAAACCCTTGTCAGGCAGTCGAGTGATTTATTTTTGGAGACCCTGGTCATTACCTTGACCTGTTAAATTGTGTTAAAACTGCAGCTTGCCCTGTCCTCACTGGGCCTTTCCCATGTTGGGGTCACCTCCCCTTCCAAACACACCTGTTCGCAGTGCCGGCAAGGACAGCAGAAGTTTGTTCATGGGAGGCCAATTAGCAAATTATGCACTGAACTGATTTCAGATGAAATGACAGCTCTGATCTCCTCCTTCTAACCTGCCCTGCTGTGTGGCCTGGTGCATTTCGCTCACTGCTTCTTAGCCAGCAATGAATAAAAATGAAGTTGCGAAACAAGGAAGTGGCGCCTTCCTGAGAATTGACTGAATGACCCCAGCCTCGGACTCCCAGCTAATTGTTATACCTAGCAGGTATAACCAGGTTCTGGTTGGGCCCCGTGGGGGATTCACCCCCTGGGTTTGAGTAATTCATGCCGGGTCTGCTAAAAACACAAGGGAAATCCTGAGTGAAAAAGCAAAGCACTGCATGTGTTGTCAGTTCTCCTGACTCCAGTATCCCACCAATGACACCTGGGCCAGCTCCCTGCCAACAGGAATGCACTTTAGGCCCATTGGAGGAGAAATCAGTACCAGGGTAGTCTTCATTTCCCTTGTACATCATTCCTCTTCCACTCTGTGCACCTGTCCCAGGACAGAGGGGTCACAAACAGCGGGCAGGCCAGTCCCCTCCATCAGGCATCTCAGCCCAGACGTAAAGGTGTGATCCTATAGAGTGTGTGTGTGTGTGTGTGTTGCCTGACTCTAGCCAGGGGCTATTCAGGCAGAGGGCAAACTCTGTTGCTGTTCACAACAGCCCCCCTGTGAAGAAAATACATCACAAACCTAGCCCAGTGTTGCAGGATCCATGGACCGGATGTGGCTCTGCTGCTCAGGGAAGGGACGTCTCAGACTGGGACATGGCACTAGCTGCCAGTGCCTATTAGCATCATCTCATAGTTCCCTAGTTTTTCCCCGTCAGCCTGTCTGTAACCACCTGTTGCCTCCTGTCTTATACCTAGACTGTGAGTGAGCAACTGGGGACAGGGGCCATCGCTGTGCTTCGTGTTTGTACAGCACCTGGCATGATGGGGTCTGGAGCAATAGCTGGGAGTGTACAGAGGTGCTACCGTAACACATGTAATAAATAAAGTACTGTGACAGGCACAATGGGATCCTTTGCTGTGGCTGGGTCTTCTAGGCGCTACCCTAATACACCAAATAAACACTGTACAGTGCCCAGCACAACGAGGGCCTGGCGCTCTGACAGTCCCGGCCATGCAGGGTGTCTCAGGTCGGACACCCGAAATGAGAGTCACCCCAGTATCCAAACACAAGCTGCCATCTTATCTGCAGGTGTCACAGCACCAGGCAGAGCATTAAATGTCTACAAGGCCAGGGCTGGCACAGGGAGTGAGTTGAGGCCTTTGGTGAGCTGGGCCCAGTCACACACCAGGGGTATGAGCCCAGCCAGTGCAGAATTCTCCATCCCAGCCCCAGGGACGTGGCCACCTCCTAAAAGCAGGGACTGAGTCCTGGAGAACTGGGGCTCCACAAAGGATCTAGGGGGACTTACAGTGAACAAGCAACGCCATGAGCTCCCCATGCAGCGCTGGGGCAAAACTGGCCAGAGCCTGGGCTGTAAAAAATGGGGACAAAGGAGCAGGGAGGGGATTTTGCCTCTCTATGCAGCATTGGTGAGACTGATACTGGCCCCATAGGGGGTGGGGGGTGGGGAATGGACATGAGGTCTTTCCCCTATAAGGGGGGCAGCTCTGATCCAGCCCCATGTCAGGGGTCTGGATGGCTCAGGGGGTGCAGAATGGGACTTGGGGCATTTTCCCTTTGGGACATCTCTGTGCTGCTGTCACTGTTCCAAGCACCAAGTTCTGCCCTTCCCCAGCTCTCCTGTGTACGTGGACTGTGGGTAACACTGATCGGTATCGGTGCAGGGTGAGAAAACACTGGTCCCCCAGTGTGTGAAATAGAGGCCGGTGGCTCTGATCAACCTGATACCAGCTCCCCACCCCAGACCCTGTATATGTGACACCTATAGTCTCTCTGACACCCCCCCAAACAGATTATCAGAGACAGACAACTGCCCTGATCTCGCTTCCCCAATGAGTTTATCAACTCCCAAAGGGGATCACCCCCATCCCCTCCCCAAGGGGTCCTTGACCTGTTGGAGAGGTGCTGCCTGCCTACAGGAATGGTCCAGCCATTCCTGCATCCCACCTCCCCAGGGACCAGACATGGATGCTCCCAGCCAACACCCCTGCTGGCCCTGAGTCAAGTTGGTGAACCCTACTGTACCACCAGCAGGGTCCAGACAGCAGGTCGGTCCAGCACTGGTAGGGTGGGAAGATGGGTCTAGAATGGATGTACAGGAATGTGCACCAAGCTAGAAGGGATCTACAAGTGACTATGTGAGTAAGGATAGATCTAGAATGAACAGCATCAACTGAAATGGATCAAGCAAGAACTTAAATGGTATTAGTTGGGTATTCATGCATCTGTATTGATCTTGAAAGGATATAGAGCAGTTCTGGAATGGCTCTAGATGGTGACACATAGATCTACTCATATCTGGTTAGGAGCACCCAGGAATGGCCCCTGGGGGAGGCGGGATGCAGGAATGGCTGGACCAGTGATGCTCCTTCCTCTGTATGTGTGAATCCCCCCAGGGTGATGACACCTCCCTTGACAGGACAGGGGATGAGGCTGAGCCCACTTTGTGGGGTGATAGACCCAATGAGGCAGCAGAAACAGAGGAGGCAACTGGCTCTAAAAATGTACTTGTGGGGGGAGAATGTCGGAGACACTCTGGGCATAATGTACACTATCCTGGAGGCCTGGTATCAGAGTGATCAGCCCCACCCCTCATCTATCTCACATATGGGGAGGATCAGGGTGTGTTGTTTCACCTGGACTCTACATTAAACCACCCAGGTAATGAAGAGTCGGGAAAGGGCAAAAATAATTCTTTGCAACAGTGACAGCAGCATCAAGTTGCCCTCCAGGGGAAATACCCCATGTCCCATTCCCCACCCCTGAGCCAGCCAGTCCCCCTCCATGAGGTCAGATCAAAGCCTGCACCTCCTAGAGGCTTCCAGAATCTGAGGCACCAAATATTGGAAACAGGAACCCCAGTTGTGTTGGGCTCCAGATATTGCACAGTTGTTACCATGGGGCTTTCCAAAGCATGGACTTTCCCCATCACTGACGGAGCTTGGGGCCTGTCCACTAAATCCCAGGGGATCTATTCTTCCCTTGATCTCCCAGTGCTGTCCTCATGGGTTCTCAATGGCTGCCTAACTCTGGGTTGTGGTGGAAAATGTCTTAAAGCCGAGACTGTCATAGCTGCCTGGGAGATGTGGCTTCCCCATCCCCAGTCATTTGAAACCAGGGGGTCCAGCTCCTAGGCAGGAAATGGGTCAATGCTATTGTTGGGGATTGTTGGGCATTGGGTTAAACCTTGTTCTGAGCTGTGGGCTCCCCCTCTCCTTTTGATATAGGATTACTGTAAAGAAGCCACTGTAGCCATTGTAGCTGTAGCTCCCAATACAAAGGCACATGGGAAAGCTGGAGTAGATGCCAGTCCACATAGCTCCCTGGATTTCCCAGGGCACGCCTAGCAAAGGTGGGGGCTGGGGCTTTGCTCAGAGGGACAGCTGTTTTCCCTGTGCAAGAGAGAGGAGGGGCAAGAATTCTCAGTAAGTGGTGAGATGGCCGAGCAGACAGTAGCAGAAGTGCTCACAATGTGGCTACAGATGCTGCAGTGTGATGGCTGTCATCTTAGCTGATCCATCAGGGATCAAACCGGGGAACTCCAGAGCTAAAAGAATGAGCTGCTCTAGAGTCCCTGGCCCAGAACAGGTCCCTGTGGGACCTCCCTAGAAACTATCTTCAATTCCCGAATCCAGCTTGTATTTTGCACTCAGTTGGTGAGCCAGTGATTAACCCATTGCACATGAGCAATGTTGATGTTACAGTTTCACAATCCAAAAAGTCATGTGGCACTTTGGCAAATGCCTTCTGTGCTGCTGTCCCCAGGGTGAAACCTGGACTGTGGGACCACTGAGTCCTCTGTTCCACCAATCTAGGCTGCCTCTCACACTGTGATGCTGATGTTTAGCTGGAATCGTCTGACAGGCACTGCACTTACACAGGGTATGTCTACACTACGAGAGTAGTTCGATTTTAGTTAAATCGAATATGTGCAATCGATATTAGAAAGTCGAACGTGTGTGTCTACACTAAGGACAGTAATTCGACTTTGTGAGTCCACACTAACGGGGCAAGCGTCGACATTGGAAGCGGTGCACTGTGGGCAGCTATCCCACAGTTCCCACAGTCCCCGCTGCCCATTGGAATTCTGGGTCGATCCGCCAATGCCTTCTGGGTAAAAAAATGTGACGAGGGTGCTTTTGGGTAACTGTCGTCATCCGTCAGTCACTACCGCCCTCCCTCCCTCCCTGAAAGCGCCGGCGGGAAATCAGTTCGCGCACTTTTTGATCAGTGACAGCGCGGACGCCACAGCACTGCGATCATGGATCCCGCTGTGACCATCGCTGCAGTTGTGGCCGTTCTCAACGCCTCGCAGCTTATCATACACCTTTCCCAGAGGCAGATGCAGAGAAATCAGGTGAGGAGGCTACGGCACCGCCGTGAGGGCCTGAAGTCGGAGAGTAGCACAGAGCTGTCAGAAACCACGAGCCCCAGCGCCCAGGACATCACGGTGGCAATGGGGCATGTGGATTTTGTTGAACGGCGATTCTGGGCCCGGGAAACAAGCACGGACTGGTGGGAC
>NW_020664982.1:70325-88856 GCF_002925995.2 Terrapene triunguis | reverse complement strand
GCCGGACAGCTACCGGTCAGTCGCGAACCACTTTGGCGTGGGCAAATCTACCGTGGGGGTTGTTGTCCTGCAAGTAGCCAAGGCAATCGTCAAGGTACTGCTGTCAAAGGTAGTGACCCTGGGAAACGCGCAGGCCATCATAGATGGCTTCGCAGCGATGGGATTCCCAAACTGCGGTGGGGCTATAGATGGGACTCACATCCCTATCCTGGGACCGGGCCACCAGGCCAGCCAGTACATCAACAGAAAGGGCTACTTTTCAATGGTGCTGCAAGCACTGGTGGACCATCGGGGACGTTTTACAAACATCAACGTCGGATGGCCGGACAAGGTTCATGACGCTCGCGTGTTCAGGAACTCTGGTCTGTTTAGACGGCTGCAGGAAGGCATTTACTTCCCGGACCACAAGATAACTGTTGGGGATGTGGAGATGCCTACAGTGATCCTCGGGGACCCAGCCTACCCGCTAATGCCCTGGCTCATGAAGCCCTATACTGGCGCCCTTGACACTGCACAAGAACTCTTCAACTACCGGCTGAGCAAGTGCAGAATGGTCGTGGAGTGTGCTTTTGGCCGTCTCAAGGGGAGATGGAGAAGCTTACTGACTCGCTGTGATCTCAGCAAAACCAATATCCCCATCGTTATTGCAGCTTGCTGTGTGCTCCACAATCTCTGTGAGAGCAAGGGGGAGACCTTTATGGCGGGGTGGGAGGTTGAGGCAAATAGCCTGGCTGCTGATTACGCCCAGCCAGACAGCCGGGCGATTAGAAGAGCCCAGCGGGACGCGCTGTGCATCCGGGAGGCTTTGAAAGCCAGTTTCAAGACTGAGCAGGGTACCCAGTGACTTTTAAGTTTGTGGACACAGAAGCTGAACTTGCCCCCGTTTCTTTACCTGGTTGCCGTCGACTATCCTCTCCAGTTACATACCCCCTTCACCCCCTTCCCAAAAAATAAAATCTGTTCTGTTTTGTTAATGGACACCGTTGTCTTTATTACTGTTTTCGCGGGAATGTTTTAAACCTGGGACGCAGACTGTGGCATAAGATCTGTAACTGCCCTCCCCCGCCACAAAGTCACAGAGCAACCCCACCTCCCCCCCAGGACATGAAAACCACCTCCCAGACTGACCAGGGTAACTAGTCACTGCACTGTATATGTGCCCTGCTGCTGGACCTGCCCCCTGCTAAAGGTCACTGTCCTGTCCAATTACCAAGCCCCTTCCCCCCCCTTCAGACAGACTCTCCTCCAAAAGAAGAGAATGGAAACAGTAATGAACAGAAACGTATTTTTTATTAACAACCGCACATGGAACGGGGGGGTGAAACTTGGACGGGGTCTTGTGTGAGGCGGGTAGGAAAGGACTTTTCAAATTTTGGGGAATGAGAGCCTTCTAGTGGTAGAGCAGTCCGCAGGGGTGGAGTGAAATTTTTCACGGACCCTGCCGCCCCTCCGTGTTTGGACTTTGGGTGAGGGGGGTATGGGACTTGGTGGCGGGGCAGGGCAGTTAGAGAGAGACTGCAGCGGGGCTCTCTCCTCCTGCCTCCGGTCCTGCAGAACATCCACAAGGCAGCGGAGCGTGTCCGTTTGCTCCCTCATTAGTCCAAGCAGCGTTTGAGTAGCCTGCCAGTCCTCCTGTCGCCACCTCTCCTCCCGTTCCATGTTTGCCCGGTGCATTTGGGACAAGTTCTCCCTCCACTGTGTCTGCTGGGCTGCCTGTGCTCGGGAGCATCCCATTAGTTCAGCAAACATGTCTTCCCGTGTCCTCTTCTTCCTCCTCCTAATGTGCGCTAGCCTCTGGGCAGATGTGGCTGTGGGAATTGGAAAAAGGGAGTGAATTCCTGAGACAGATCAATGTATCTGTGAACAGAGAACATAGTCTTTCTCTGTGAACAAGACCATGCAGAGCACCTATCACACGCGCACTGAGGACAAGGTCGAATTTTCGGCCCTCGCGTACAGTGCCTGCGGTCTTGCTGTAGCGAGCTGAGGAGCGGGGCAGGACACCGGACTTTGTCTAGCTGGCAAACATGGTAAGCCGTAGACTTGGGGCTGCTTAAAACTTTAAGAGTGGCACTGGCCTCCTTTCACATAGAAAGCAATGCGAGTCTCTGCTGGCAGCAATCCTGCAAGCATGAACTCTGCCCCTGTCCCAGCCCCTCGCGGCTGTAAACCGCGTGGCTGTAAACCGGCGGTTGCAGTTCTGTAAAGGGACGGGCAAGCAGTCCCAATACTAACTTTCCCCTACCTAATTCACAGCAGGGAGTCATGCCAGACATCACCCTCCTGAAGGTCTCGGAGAGCCAGAAGGAGCGGATGCTTCGGGACAGCCTGCAGAAACCGGGGCCATTTGCTGCAATGCTCTGCAAGGCCATGATCCCCGAGTACCTGCTGGCGTTGTGGCAGGGAAACGTGTCCTACCACGGGGGGCCTAATAAGCTCTCCCTGCCAAAGAACCTGCTAAGTAGGCTGGAAAGACACATGCAGGAGGTCTATGAGGAGTTCTCCCTGGGGGATCTCGCCTCTATCCCCGGACACATCGACCAGCTTTTGGGTTGGGTGCCCTTGGAGGGACAAAAGAGTGGAGCGTCTTGGGCAGTGTAATCATGAAGCGGACATTGTTGAATTTTCTTAAAATGGTTCGGACTATACATTGAAGCGGACAAAGACACAGTAATCATGATACCCTTTGTTCAGATTCCCCTTTTTGTTGCACTTTCCTGTTTACATGTTTAGAAGCACTTTACCCATTGTTAATATTTCAAATCTTCCTGTTCTGTTATAAATAAAAGTTTACATACTTGAAAGCACTTTAGCTATTGTTAATATTTAAAATATGCAAGTTCTGTTATAAATAAATGTTAAGATATTTAAAACACTTACTGCTTGATCCTTCCCCTGAATCTGTGTCTGGGGTAACGGCGGGGGACGGTTGGTAGCGGATCTCTGTGAGGGTGATGAAGAGCTCCTGGCTGTCGGGGAAATCAGCGGTGCCAGCGCTGTCGACTGCCTCGTCCTCCTCATCTCCTTCTTCATCTTCCCCGTCCGCTAACATGTCGGAGGAACCGGCCGCGGACAATATCCCATCCTCAGAGTCCACGGTCAGTGGTGGGGTAGTGGTGGCGGCCGCACCTAGGATGGAATGCAGTGCCTCGTAGAAACGGGATGTGTGGGGCTGGGATCCGGAGCGTCCGTTTGCCTCTTTGGTTTTTTGGTAGCCTTGTCTCAGCTCCTTGATTTTCACGCGGCACTGCGTTGCATCTCGGCTGTATCCTCTCTCTGCCATGGCTTTAGAGATCTTCTCGTAGATCTTTGCATTCCGTCTTTTGGAGCGCAGCTCGGCAAGCACGGACTCATCTCCCCACACAGCGATGAGATCCAAGACTTCCCGATCAGTCCATGCTGGGGCCCTCTTTCTAGTCTGGGATTGCATGGCCATCTCTGCTGGAGAGCTCTGCATCTTTGCCACTGCTGCTGAGCTCGCCACGGTGTCCAAACAGAAACTGCGATTCAAACTGCCCAGACAAGAAAAGGAATTCAAATTTTCCCGGGGTGTGGCTGGTCAGAGCATCCGAGCTCGGACTGCTGTCCAGAGCGTCAACAGAGTGGTGCACTGTGGGGTAGCTCCCGGAGCTATTAGCGTCGATTTCCATCCACACCTAGCCTAATTCGATATGGCCATTTCGAATTTAGCGCTACTCCTCTCGTTGGGGAGGATTACAGAAATCGATTTAAAGAGAGCTCTATGTCGAACTAAATAGCCTCGTGGTGTGGACGGGTGCAGGGTTAATTCGATTTAACGGTGCTAAATTCGACATAAACGCCTAGTGTAGACCAGGCCACAGTCATCCACAGGCAGGGACACACCCAACTGAGATACATAAATGATCTCCCAGCCATTCACAAATCATCAATAGGGAGGCTCCAGCCAGTTCCACCGAGCTCCCAAGCCTGACACCCCAGGATTGTACCATCTTGCATTAGTCAGAAGCCTGGCCAATGTAAGTTCATTACCTAGTTCATCACTTCTTCATAGGAAAGTGGGCATGCACCAGCTATTTTAACCCAAGCTGAGATTTCTCAAGCACTTTAGAAAAACTCACTGGTAGGATAAAACATTAAAATAAGTTTATTAACTACAGAAAGATACATTTTAAGTGAGTATAAGTAGCAAGCATAGAGATCAAAGTTGGTTACTTAAGAAATAAAATAAATTTGCAGTGTAAGTTCTACCAATTAAACAGGATTTGAATCAAGCAGTGTCTCACCCTGACACAGGGTACAAGAAGGTTACAGATCCTCAATCCACAGACTGGGTCTCTTTTTCAGTCAGGACCACCCTTCCGCATTTCCAAGTCTTTGTTTTCCAGGCATCTTTCCAGGTCTTGAGATGGGGTAGGAAAGGGAGAGAAGCCAAGTGATGATGTCACTTCCCCTCTTTTATACTTTCTTTCCAGCTTGCTGGAAAGGTCTATGATGCGATGTGGGTTGGTCAGCCCCCATGGCATACATGCCTTCTCAGATGGGCCTCTGTGATAGTGGATTGTGTGTTGATGAGCCAGTAACTCCATCTGGCCAGTGATGGCTACTCCTTTGTTGTCACTGTAACTGAAAGGCTGATTATGCCCAACATCACAACATATTTCAGTAACTCATACAGCAATACTTCATAACTTCACATACAATTATAGCACATACAATCCAACAGGATATTAATGTTCAACAGATCCAGATTTTTACAATGATACTGTGACCTTTTTGACGTGAACTGTGACCGTATAGATCATTGTTGCAACCAGGGTCCTATGGTTGCACCAGGTCTTGTACAGAGGAGGTCAAGTGGGGTGTCTATGGAAAGGTTGTAGTTTGCTGGTTATGATTATGCTGTCTGTATGTGTGTATCATTTTTGTATTTCAAGTTATGAATGTTGGCTATGTACTTGTATCTCAATGTGTTTGATTCTAAGTAGCCTCAGTGAAGCATTTAGTCAACTTCTTGAGAAAAGATTATTCTCAGTAAGTGCCCAATCAAGAAACACTTAACTGACAATGGACTTTGGGAGACACCAATCCACATCTGAACTTTCCTGGGGACGCTCAAACTAACATGTAAACAATGGCGTTGGCCTGGAAAAAGCTGAATCATTCATGGACATGTGACTTGCCCAGGTGGCTACAAACTCCGTCTTGTTGTTATGACTTTGCACGGAAGAACGAAGGGGTTTCCGCCCACAAGAGAGATAATATAAAAGGCCCCGGAAGCCTCTCCATTTTGTCTTCAGCTGGCTCAAGAGATGGCCTCTCCACTCCCAAGAGATGCCTGAAAGAAACTGGAACGAAGGACGGTAACTACAGGGGTATGAGTGATTGCTGGACCCAGACTAGGAAGGAGTCCTGTCTGTGAAAGAAGCTTATTGGAACATCTCCTGGGGTGAGATTTCATCTGTAATCAGTTTCTTAATGTATTAGCCTTAGACTTGCATGTTTTGTTTTATTTTGCTTGGTAACTTACTTTGTTCTGTCTGTTACTACTTGGAACCACTTAAATCCTACTTTTTATATGTAATAAAATCACTTTTGCAGAGTAAGTAATTAACACCTGGGTGAAGAAAACAGCTGTGCATATCTCTCTATCCGTGTTATAGTGGGCAGACAATTTATGAGTTTACCCTGTATAAGCTTTATACAGAGTAATACGGATTTATTTGGGGTTTGGATCCCATTGGGAGTTGGGTGTCTGGGTGCTGGAGACAGAAGCACTTCTTAAGCTGTTTTCAGTTAAGTCTCCAGCTTTGAGGCACCTGATTCAGACCCTGGGTCTGTGTTGAAGCTGACTGGCATGTCTGGTTCAACAAGGCAGGGTTCTGAAGGCCCAAACTGGCAGAGAAAATGGGCTCAGAGGTAGTCTCAGCACATCAGGTGACAGTCACAAGGGGATCTCTGTGACCGAACCTGTCACAGATATCTCACAAGACATACTTTGTACAAAACATATCAGAATTGTACATCAGTGATGAATAGGTGAGTTCCAAGGTGCTACTTTGAGGTAGAGAGTGTCACATTTCCCCCCCTTAGTTTACTGCAAGGGTGTTAGTCATTGACTAATGCAGAGTCATTGGGCCCAAGGTCCTCTTTAGGTTTTGACCATATAAGTCCCAATGTTGTTAAGCATTGTAGTGTTACACACATGAGCTCTTGCAATGTTCTGTGTACCTTTTAACACTGGTGGATCAGTCTAGTGATCTAAAAGTTAGTCAGTGTGTCTTTTCTGGGTTTCTAAAAAGCATCTCTTTGTGTATATGCAGCATTGTTAACCCTTCTGCTATTCCAGCTGGTGTTAACACAATGCATATATTAATGTTTTCTAAATGTTTTCTTCAAAAAAAACAACTAGATAAATTCATGGAGGATAGGTCCATCGGTGGCCATTAGCCAGGATGGGTAGGGATGGTGTCCCTAGCCTCTGTTGCCAGAAGCTGGGAATGGGCGACAGGGGATGGATCACTTGATGATTACCTGTTCTGTTCATTCTCTCTGGGGCACCTGCACTGGCCAATGTTGGAAGACAGGATACTGGGCTAAATGGACCTTTGGTCTGACCTAGTATGGCAGTTCTTAAAGTGCAAGTATCTTGGTATTTAATTATCAGTAGCATGATGTAATGTGCCTCAGTTTCCCTTCCACTCAGCAGATCAGGTTAATTCTGGTTTCTCTGCTCTGAGAAGCTTTAAGCCTGTTTACAGATATTAGCTGAGAAGCAGCATTCCCAAAAGGCTTCTTAACATAGACTGTGTTCTTATTTATTACTCCCAGCATGTCGATAGGATTTACCATCAGTACCAAATTCTCTTTCATAAGGTTTACTATTAGCATCAAACCTTTTATCATGATATTTAGCCGTAACACCTAACACTTCACCACAGGTTGGCATTTCCAAGTGTTTTTATCATATCACAACTTCTGTTTTGTTCAGTTCCCATTGTGTCTTCCAACTGCTTCTTGAACCTTAGCATGTGTTCAGTTACTGGTTTTTACTTACCTTCTGTGTTCCCTTCAGTGTCCCCTTCAGTGTGGGTCTTCAATCCAACCATGTTTTTGGGACTCTCGTACTCCAGAATCTGGTAAGGTCAATATGTAGGGGGATGCTACATATAGGTTAGCACTCTGTGGATCTGTGTCCTGACCCCAGGGTTATGTATGTTCAAAAAATCCACTTCCTCTATTAGGGTTACCCTTTGATCTCCCCTCTCAACACTGGGACCTTCCCCATCCCCTTTTCTTAGAGCGTTGTGATCTGTGCTCTCTGGGTTAAGAGTGTCTACTCTTTAGTCAGATAGACCTTGTCTCTGCCTGGGGAAAGCCTTCCTCCCCTCTGCCAGCTGTGTCATTTGCAATCTCACAGACAACCATTTCTTCAGTAGAATCTGCCTCTTGTCTTAAAGAGACACAGTTGATTCCACAAGCATGTCAGGCCCCGTGTCCTGAATAACTGGGACCTGGATTGGGACCTCTGTCACCCCTTTCTCCATCCCCGAGTGGTCAGCTATGTGACTGCTCCCCTCTGGGAGAGCAGTTACACAGTTCCCTCTCAAAACATGGATCATGGGCTGAGTGCCTGAGTGTTCAGATGCCGACTCAGACATTCTGTCCTGGGCATCCTCTCCCAAGTAACCAGTGAGGAGACATTCATATACTCCCACTATTCCTTCCCCGGTTTTGTTCTTCCCATCTAGGACACCTCTCTATGCTCTCTAGCATGGGAACTGTCCCTTGTTCAGGTGCAATGTACTGGCAGCTAACAACCTGGACAGTTCTTTCACTGACAGGCACCCCGCCCAATTTCCTTCCTGAAGAGGTGTTGCCTTCAGCTGCAGTGCAGGAGCTGGTCTCAACCTCCCCCATACCTGGGAGCATGCTGCTTCTCCTTGCTGCAGAGGAATGAAAGAGACTTTCCCTCTTTCCCTCCGCAGTTCCTGGGACTTCACCCTTTCCCTCAGGGGTCCCAGAATAATACTCCTTCTTGCTGCGGGTAAACACCTTAACAACCTGGATTACTAAGAATGTCACTGGGAATATGTTCTACTATTTCCACTCTTGATATACTTTCTAAACCATCAGTTTCTATTGGCATTTTGGCTAAAGGCACAAGAATCCTGAAACCTACTACTAATAAAAGCGCTGCCCTTTGTCCTGGCAATGTCACCTTGAATTGCATTCTGCTTAACCACAGAAATTTCTGCACCTGTATCCCCCACTCCTAAGTATTCCATACCATTACTACATGCCTGGTTCCGCAGAGGCTAATCCCACAAAAGCAATATGATGAGTCTCAATTGCCTGAGAGGTTTCTGCGTTAAGAACAGCAGAATTAGCATGGACTATTTGCTGCCTGCTTCCTCCCAATACAGGGCATTTATCCCTCAGGTGATCAGTGGAATTACAGTGATAGTACTTTTGGGCTCTTCTGTTTTCATGCGAAATTTGGGATGGGGATTAGAGGAATGGTTTGTGGGAGGTGAGTGCCCAGCCTTCCAGCCACCCTCCTTTTTCCCAGGGGTAAAATGGGATCCCTGCATCCCACTAGGTTGAATCCTCTCTTTCTGTGGTTCACTCTCAATAGATGCCTGGTTTGCTGAAAAGCTAGAGACCCAATCTCCTCCACAGTTCTCATATTTTAGTCCCATAGACACTGTTTCACATCATCTTTGCACATGCTTGGGAAATGCTCCTGAGCAACACGGTCAAACATTTCTTTAAAGCTTGCAACCCCCTTTCCCCTCACCCTTTCCCATCATAGCTTTCATCTTGTTTATATATTCCCCATTACTCATACCAGTGTGTGAGTAATGGGGAAAGATCCCCAGGGTCTTTTAACTCACCAGCCTGGGCTCCCTCTCACACTGTGCTGCTGTGACAAGCTGCTCGGACTCCTTCCTTTCGTTAGGATCAGGAATTCTATATTTCAGAATCACTTCCACCTAAATTGCCTCCACCTTGAGATTGGCAACCAGTTTCTCCTAGTTGGTCAGAATCAAGTCTAAAATGCCCCTCCCTTCTGGAATCTTCCTCCACCTTCTGAAACAAAAAGTTGTCCCCAAACCATTCCGGGCACTTATGGGAAATATTAAGTCTTGCCTCATTACTTTTCCAGCAGATGTCTGGGTAGTTAAAGTCCCCTTCCCTCCCCACCATCTGACCTCTTGTAAAATTCACAGGCTGGCTTGTGTCCTCTGGAATCAACACAGAGTTTTATGAAATCCTCTCCCTGTGAGTGTTTCTTTCCCTCCTGGACCTCTGTCAGCCCCAGCCACTCAGTGGTTTAACCCAGCAGTCTGAGCTGTCTGTCAGACCAGGGCTGTCAGAAAAACAAATCACTGGGATCCAGCCATTTTATATGGATCTGCCTGTGCTGTCTGTAGTGATGGGGAATGGAAGATGGGGCCTTTCCCCTCTGGGGGACTTTGCCTCCGATCAGGACCCAGGTCTCGGTGACTGACTGGCTCAGGGGGGCAGGGAATGCTACAGAATCTCAGCTGAGGCCTGGAATCCACAGGCCCAGCCCTGTACTTAGTTGCTCTTGGTAAATCCCCACCTGCATCTCCAGCCAGGGCAGCGTCCCTTCACCTCAGCTGGAGAGCATCAGCCATAGAATCATAGAACATCAGGGTTGGGAGGGACCTCAGGAGGACACCTAGTCCAACCCCCTGCTCAAAGCAGGACCAACCCCAGCTAAATCATCCCAGCCAAGGCTTTGTCAAGCCGGGCTTTAAAAACCTCTAAGGACGGAGATTCCACCACCTCCCTAGGTAACCCATTCCAGTGCTTTACCACCCTCCTACTGAAATAGTGTTTCCTAATATCCAACCTAGACCTCCCCCACTGCAATGTGAGACCATTGCTTCTTGTTCTGTCATCTGCCACCACTGAGAACAGCCTAGCTTCATCCTCTTTTGAACCCCCTTCAGGTAGTTGAAGGCTGCAATCAAATCCCCCCTCTCTCTTCTCTTCTGCAGACTAAATAACCCCAGTTCCCTCAGCCTCTCCTCGTAAGTCATGTGCCCCAGCCACCTAGTCATTTTTGTTGCCCTTTGCTGGACTCTCTCCAATTTGTCCCCATCTCTTCTGTAGTGGGGGGACCAAAACTGGACACAATACTCCAGTTGTGGCCTTACCAGTGCCGAATACAGGGGAATAATCCCTTCCCTCCATCTGCTGGCAATGCTCCTACTAATACAGCCCAATATGCCGTTGGCCTTCTTAGCAATAAGGGCACACTGCTGACTCATATCCAGCTTCTCATCCACTGTAATCCCCAGGTCCTTTTCTGCAGAACTGTTGTTTAGCCAGTCAGTCCCCAGCCTGTAGTGGTGCATGGGATTCTTCCTTCCTAAGTGCAGGACTCTGAACTTGTCCTTGTTGAACCTCATCAGATTTCTTTTGGCCCAATCCTCCAATTTGTCTAGGTCACTCTGGACTCTATCCCTACCGTCCAGCATATCTACCTCTCCCCCCGGCTTAGTGTCATCTGCAAACTTGCTGAGGGTACAATTCATCCCATCATCCAGATCATTAATAAAGATGTTGAACAAAACTCTGGGGCACTCCGCTTGATATGTCGAGCCGTTGATCACTACCCATTGAGCCTGACAATCTAGCCAACTTTCTATCCATCTTATAGTCCATTCATCCAAACCATACTTCTTTAATTTGCTGACAAGAATACTGTGGGATACTGTATCAAAAGCTTTGCTAAAGTCAAGATGTATCATATCCACATCCATCCCATATCCACAGAGCCAGTTATCTCATTATAGAAGGCAATCAGGTTGGTCAGGCATGACTTGCCCGTGGGGAATCCATGTTGACTGTTCCTGATCACCTTCCTCTCCTCCAAGTACTTCAAAATGGATTGCTTGAGGACCTGCTCCATGATTTTGCCGGGGACTGAAGTGAGGCTGACCGGTCTGTAGTTCCCGGGTTCCCTTTTTAAAATATGGGCACTATATTTGCCTTTTTCCAATCGTCTGGGACCTCCCCCGATCACCACAAGTTTTCAAAGATAATGGCCAATGGCTCTGCAATCACATCAGCCAACTCCCTCAGCACCCTTGGATGGATTAGATTTTGACCCATGGACTTGTGCATGCCAAGCTTTTCTAACTAGTCCTTAAGCTGTTCTTTCACCACTGAGGGCTGCTCACCTACTCCCCATGCTGTGTTGCCCAGTGCAGCAGTCTAGGAGCTGACCTTGTGTGTGAAGAGTATTCTTCGGTGAGGATGTGAGGGAGTCTTCACGTCTTCAAGTCTTCATAGATGAGGATGTGAGGGAGATTCCCAAACCTGCTGGAGGTACTGCCCCCATCCTATCCCCCTGCCCCCAGTGACCTCACACTGGTACAGGTACCGCCTCCATCCCATCACCCCACCCCCAGTGATCTGACACTGTTGTAAGTACCCCCACATCCCATTCTCACACCTTCAGTGACCTCACACTACTGCAGGTACTACCCCCATCCCATCACCCACCCCCCGTGACCCCATGGCCCTGCATTGGCTGTAATTTCTCTCTTCTTGGATTGGGACGACTCTGCCCACCTTCATATTAACCCTGGTTCTTGTGTCCTCTCTTGTTTGTAGCTGGGGTGCAAAGCACGGCTCAATGAACATGTCAGACTCATACCCCTTCCTGTTATGCTTATACAAAGCATATGAGATCTTTTATAGGAGAGAAGGCAGCACGCCGTATTTATTGAAGATACAACAATTAGCATATGACTTTCAGTCTCTCTCTCTCTCTCACACACACACACTGTCCCGCCAGTTATAGTTACCAATCCTGATCAACCTAGTGGCCAGCTAAGTTGATCACTGGTAGGGAGGAGCCGAGTTCCGTCAGTTGCGACACGATGCTCTGGGGAAGTCTTGGCAGGATGAACCCAAAGTTTCATGGCAAGGCACCCTGTTTATATAGTGATTTTCCTTCATTGGGACCAATGAGTTTTGCTCCGTCATGTTGTAATCAATTGTTGTTTGATGAGTGCTTGTTTATTCATTCTTTATCACAGCTATCTCGTCCCCGTTGATAGGTGCCTGTCTCATCACCTCTGGAGCCCTTTTTAAAAACTGGCATCACATTAGCTATCCTCCAGTCATCTGGTACAGAAGCTGATTTAAATGATAGGTCACAGACTACAGTTAGTAGTTCTGCAATTTCACATTTGAGTTCCTTCAGAACTCTTGGGTAAATACCGTCGGGTCCTGGTGACTTACTGCTGTTTAATTTATCAATTTGTTCCAAAACCTCCTCTAATGACACCTCAATCTGGGACACTTCCTCAGATCTGTCACCTAAAAAGAATGGCTCAGGTTTGGGAATCTCCCTCATCCTCAGCCATGAACACATGCACAGAATTCATTTAGTTTCTCCGCAATGGCCTTATCGTCCATGAGTGTCCTTTAGCACCTCGATTGTCCAGTGGCCCCACTGGTTGTTTAGCAGGCTTCCTGCTTCTGATGTACTTAAAAAAATTGGCTATTACTTTTTGAGTCTTTGGCTAACTGTTCCTCAAATCCTTTTTTGGCCTTCCTAATTGTATTTTTACACTTCATTTGCCAGTGTTTATGCCCTTTTCTATTTTCCTCACTAGAATTTAACTTCCACTTTTTAAAGGAAGCCTTTTTGTCTCTCACTGCTTCTTTTACTTTGTTGTTTAGCCACGGTGGCTCTTTTTTGGTTCTCTTACTATGTTTTTTTTTAATTTGGGGTTGTAGCGGGGTGGACACCCACTCCGTCCTGGGAGGGCTGGAAAGCAGCCCTGGAGAGGGCTGCAGCTCTAAAAGCTGGACTGATTGGGGAAGCGGCCGCAGCTGGGCCACACCCTAATCAGGCCACAGCTGGCCTGTATAAAAGGCTGGGAGCCAGGAGCTCAGACACTCTCTCTCTGCATTTAGGGAGAGAAGGGCCTGGCTGCAGGGAGCTAGAGACAGGGTACCTGAGTGGAGCAGGGCTGGGGAAAGGCTGAGGAGCTGGGGAGCTCCAGCCTGGAAAGCCCCAGGCTGCGGCCTAGCATAAGGCCAACAGGTACTGGGGGTTGCAGAGGGCAGCCCAGGGGTAGGCAAAGGCAGCAGGTCCAAACCCAACCTTGCTAGTGATAAGTAGACTGATACTGCAGTCTACCCCAGGGTGTGGGGCTAGACGAGGACTGGCAGTAGCCTTATACTAAGGCGAGGTGGGGATAGTGGATGGGGGTTTCCTGGGGAGGGGAGACCCTGAGAGAAAGGGGTTACTGCCAGAGGGCAGCACCCCAGCTAACAGGGCACCGGAGACCAGGGAGGGACACGGGGGCCAAGCAGTAGTGGATCACCGGCCTGCAGAGGGTGCTCCGGGCTGGAAATCGAGCTAATTCCCTGAGAGACCAGCAGGAGGCGCCGCAGGGGTGAGTCCCGCACTGCTACAGGGGTATACATTTGAGTTGAGCCTCTATTATGGTGTCTTTAAAAAGTTTCCACACAGCTTGCAGAGATTTCACTTTTGGCACTGTACCCTTTAATTTCTGTTTAACTAACCTCCTCATTTTTGTGTAGTTCCCCTTTCTGAAATTAAATGCTACAGCGTTGGGCCGCTGTGGTGTTTCTCCTGCCACAAGGATATTAAATTTAATTATATTATGGGCACTATTACCAAGCAGTCCATCTATATTCACCTCTTGGTCCAGAATCTGTGCTCCATTTAGGACTAAATCAAGAATTTCCTCTCCTCTGGTGGGTTCCAGGACCAGCTGCTCCAAGAAGCAGTCGTTTAAGGTGTCAAGAAACTTTATCTCTGCATCCCGTTCTGAGGTGACATGTACCCAGTCAATATGGGGATAATTGAAATCTTGCATTATTATTATTGAGTTTTTTATTTTAATAGCCTCTCTAATCTCCCTGAGCATTTCACAGTCACTATCACCATCCTGGTCAGGTGGTCGGTAAAATATCCCTACCACTATATTCTTATTATTAGAGCATGGATTTTCTATCCATAGAGAGTCTATGGAACAGTTTGATTCATTTTTTTACTTCATTTGATTCTATGCTTTCTTTCACATGTGGAAGCAGAGAAAGAACTGACAGGAAGGGGATGCAATGCATGACAGTTCGTTAGCAAGAGTTAGGCTAATTGTAACCCTAATAACGCGAGATTTGTAGAAGCGAGGAATGTGTGATGCGAGTGGGAAAGAACTGTGTGAGAAGTTGTTGCGACCTTGTGTAGATAATGTGTAGATAATATGGAATGTAGACTAAGAGTCTACATTAGTGAGCAAAACAAGATATCAGAATGACCTATGTATAAACAAAATGCAGCTGTTGCTCATTATTGTCTGTAACAAAAGGTATAAATGCTTGCTGTAATTGTTTACCTGTTGAGAGACCTGTTTAGCTCTCTCCCTCTATGCAATTGATAGAGAGAAAATAAAGTATCTGATTTGCTGTACTCAAACAAAAAGTGAGAACTCTGTTAGTCTCCGACAAACATATAGTGCCATTCCCCCACCAACACGACCTGTTCTGTCCTTCTGATATATTTTGTACCCTGGTATTATTGTATCCCATTGATTGTCCTCATTCCACCAAGTTTCTATGATGCCCATTATAGCAATATCCTCATTTAATATGAGTCACTCTAGTTCACCCATTGTATTATTTAGACTTCTAGCATTGGTATATAAGCACTTTAAAAACTTATCTCCTTTTAGCTGTCTGCCATTACACAATGTAATTGAATGGGACTCTTTTTTATTTGACTTTTTCTGATCAAACCCTGCCTATATTTTATCATTTTCCATCCTCTTGTCCTCACTAGGACATAAAGATGTCCAAACCACATGCTCCTCTGCACCTGTCATAACTATAAAGGGAAGGGTAACAGCCTTCCTGTGTACAATACTATAAAATCCCTCCTGGCCAGAGACACCAAAATCCTTTTACCTCTAAAGGGTTAAGAAGCTCAGGTAACCTGGCGGACACCTGACCCAAAGGACCAATAAGGGGACAAGATACTTTCAAATCTTGGTGGGGGGAAGGCTTTTGTTTGTGCTCCTTGTTTTGGGGGTGGTTCTCTCTTGGAACTAAGAGGGACCGGACATCAATCCAGGCTCTCCAAATCTTTCTGAACAAGTCTCTCATATTTCAAACTTGTAAGTAACAGCCAGGCAAGACGTGTTAGGTTTATCTTTGTTTTCTCAACTTGTAAATGTTCCTTTTGCTAGAGGGTTTACCTCTGTTTGCTGTAAGTTTAAACCTAAGGCTAGAGAGGGTTCCTCTGGGCTCTTTAAATCTAATTACGCTGTGAAGTTATTTTCCATCCTGATTTTACAGAGATAATTTTTTACCTTTTTTTCTTTAATTAAAAGCCTTCTTTTTAAGAACCTGATTGATTTTTCATTGTTTTAAGATCCAAGGGGGTTGGATCTGGACTCACCAGGAATTGTGGGGGAAAGGAGGGGGAATGGTTAATTTCTCCTTGTTTTAAGATCCAAGGGTTTGGATCGGTGTTCACCAGGAAATTGGTGGAGAAGTCTCTCAAGGCTACCCAGGAAAGGGTTATAGTACTTGGGAGGGAGATATTCTGGGGGAGAGGTAGACAGAGTTTCCCAAATAACTCATAAATAATTTGGGTGGTGGCAGCAAAAGCAAATCTAAGCTGGTAGTTAAGCTTAGAGGTTCTCATGCAGGTCCCCACATCTGTACCCTAGAGTTCAGAGTGGGGAAGAAAACTTGACAGCACCTTTCAGCTTCCCCCCAGCCCTTAGGCCTGGTCTACACTAGGCTTTTATGTCGACTTTAGCGCCGTTATATCGAATTAACCCTGCACCCGTCCACACCAGGAAGCCATTTAGTTCGACAGAAAGCTCTCTTTAAATCGATTTCTGTAATCCTCCCCAACGAGAGGAGTAGCGCTAAATTCGACATGGCCATATCGAATTAGGCTAGGTGTGGATGGAAATCGACGGTAATAGCTCCGGGAGCTATCCCACAGTGCACCACTCTGTTGACGCTCTGGACAGCAGTCCGAGCTCGGATGCTCTGACCAGCCACACCCCCGGGAAAATTTGAATTCATTTTCATTTTCCTGTCAGGGCAGTTTGAATCTCAGTTCCTCTTTGGACATCGAGGGGAGCTCAGCAGCAGTGGCAACTATGCAGAGCTCTCCAGCAGAGATGGCCGTGCAATCCAATAGAAAGAGGGCCCCAGCATGGACTGATCGGGAAGTCTTGGATCTCATCGCAGTGTGGGGCGATGAGTCCGTGCTTTCAGAGCTGCGCTCCAAAAGAAGGAATGCTAAGATCTACGAGAAGATCTCCAAAGCCATGGCAGAGAGAGGCTACAGCCGGGATGCAACGCAGTGCCGCGTGAAAATCAAGGAGCTGAGACAAGGCTACCAAAAAACCAAAGAGGCTAACGGACGCTCCGGATCCCAGCCCCACACATCCCGTTTCTACGAGGCACTGCATTCCATCCTGGGAGCGGCCGCCACCACTACCCCACCCCTGACCGTGGACTCCGAGGATGGGATCATGTCGGACATGACAGCGGACGGGGAAGATGAAGAAGGAGATGAGGAGGACGAGGCAGTCGACAGCGCTGGCACCGCTGATTTCCCCGACAGCCAGGAGCTCTTCATCACCCTTACCGAGATCCCCTACCAACCGTCCCCATCCCTTACCCCGGACACAGAATCAGGGGACGGATCAAGCAGTAAGTGCTGTAAACATGTAAACATTTATTTAAAACAGAACGGTAATATTTATACTATTAACAATGTATATTTATAAAAGTGCTGTAAACTAGTAAAAAAATAATCAGGTACAAAACAGGAATATTTACAAAGGTAACAAATGGGTTTTGCATGATTTCTCTGTCTTAGGCTCTTCTCAATTTAGTCCCAAGTATTTTAAAAAAATTTCACAATGTCCGTTACTACATGATTCCCAGGCCCAAGACGCTCCACTCCAAAGTCTCAGTGCACCTACGCGAAAATCCGGTCAATGTGGCCGGGGATCGACGAGAAATCCTCGTAGGAGAACTCCTCGTAGGTCTCGTGGAGGTAGAGCTCAAGCCTGTTGATCAGGTTCCGGGGTAGGGCGATCTTAGTGGGCCCTCCGTGGTAGCAGACATGTCCCCTCCATGCCACAATCAGGTACTCGGGGATCATGGCCCGACATAGCATGGCGGCATACGGCCCCGGTTTTTGCATGCTTTCCCGCAGCATGCGTTCTCTCTGGGTGTCCGGGATCCTCAGGAGGGTGATGTCGCTCATGACGCCCTGCTTTGAATTAGGGAGGGGACTGTTAGTATTGGGACTTTTACAGCCACGCGGTGGAGGGAGAGGGGCAGCATACAGGGATCTTTCCCTGGGACAGCCGCGAGGGGGTGGGACAGGGGCAGAGTTGATGCTGTCCTGATTGCTGGCAGCAGAGACTGGCATTGCTTTCAATGTGAAAGGAGGCCAGTGCTACTGCTGGAGTTTTAAGCAGCCACAAGTCTGCGGCTTACCATTATTGCCCGCTCCAGAAGTTCAGGTCTCCAGCCACAGTTCTCTGAACACTCCAAGACCTCCGCAAGTCCACAGGCACTGAAGGCGACGGCCGAAAATTCGACCTTGTCCTGAGTGCGCATGTGAGAGGTTCAGTGCATGGTCTTGTTCACAGAGAAAGACTAGGTTCTTTGTATACAATTTCATTTATCTGTCTCAGGAATTCACTCCCTTTTTAAAATTCACACAGACACATCTGCGACTGTCTCCCAACCCAGCCTGTCAGCACACTCCCAGAGGCTAGCGCAGATTAGGCGGAGGAAGAAGAAGACGCGTGAAGACATGTTCACAGAACTAATGGGCTGCTCCCGAGCCCAGGCAGCCCAGCAGACACAGTGGAGGGAGAACTTGTCACAAATGCACCGAGCAGTCATGGAACGGGAGGAGAGGTGGCGTCAGGAGGACCAACAGGCTACTGAAAAGCTGCTTGGACTAATGAGGGAGCAAACGGACACGCTCCGGCGCCTTGTGGATGTTCTGCAAGACCGGAGGCAGGAGGACAGAGCCCCGCTGCAGTCTATCTGTAACCGCCCTCACCCGCCACCAAGTCCCACACCACCCTCACCCAAAGTCCAAAGAAGGAGGGGCGGCAAGGGCCGTTAAAACTTTCAATCAACCCCTGCAGACTGCTCTAGCAGTAGAAGGCTGACATTCCCCAAAATTTCATAAGTCCTTTCCTACCCACCTCACACAAGCCCCCGTCCAAGTTTCACCCCCCACGTTTCATGTCTGGTTCGCAATAAAATGTTTGTTTCTGTTCATTACTGTTTCAGTCAGGTTCTTTTGAGGGAGAGTCTGTCTGGAGGGGGGGAAGGGGCTTGGTAATTGGACAGGACAGTCACCTTTAGCAGGGTACAGAGGCGGTGTCAGGTCCAGCATCAGGACACATAACCAGTGCAGTCACTGGTTACCCTGGTCAGTCTGGGAGGTGCTTTTCATGTTTTGGGGGGGGGGGG
>NW_020664982.1:51119-70225 GCF_002925995.2 Terrapene triunguis | reverse complement strand
TTTGGGGGGGGGGGGTTGCTCTCTGACTTTGTGGCGGGGGAGGGCAGTTACAGATCTTATGCAGCGGTCCTTATCCTGGCTCACAGATCCACGCAGCAGGGGATCTGTAACCCTACCCCCCCTGCCAGAAAGTCACATAGCCGACACATACACACAGTCCCCCCCAGGAGTGCTGGCAGGCTCCATTGAAATAACCAGTCCACCAGTGCGGAGCCTGTCATTCCGGGAGTTTAGAAGTATCATTTGCATCAGAACACTAAACCCGCCCCCCGCCACAGTCTGCGTCCCCGGTTTAAAATATTCCCGCGAAAACAGCAATACAGACAACGGTGTTCATTAAAAAATCGAAATGATTTTATTTTTTGGGAAGGGGAAGGGGGTGAAGGTTGTATGTAACTGGAGAGGATAGTCAAAATGGACTGGGTAAAGAAACGGGGGCAGGTTCAGCTTTTCTGTCCACAAACTGAAAAGTCACTGGTTGCCCTGCTCACTCAGGAACCTAGCTTTCAAAGCCTCCCGGATGCACAGGGCGTCCCGCTGGGATCTTCTAATGGCCCGGCTGTCTGGCTGGACGTAATCAGCAGCCAGGCTATTTGCCTCTAGCTCCCACCCCGCCATAAAGGTCTCCCCCTTGCTCTCACACAGATTGTGGAGCACACAGCAAGCTGCAATAACGATGGGGATATTGGTTTCACTGAGATCACAGCGAGTGAGTAAGCTTCTCCATCTCCCTTTGAGACGGCCAAAAGCACACTCCACCACCATTCTGCACTTGCTCAGACGGTAGTTGAACAGTTCTTTTTCTGTGTCCAGGGCGCCAGTATAGGGCTTCATGAGCCAGGGCATTAGCGGGTAGGCTGGGTCCCCGAGGATGACTGTAGGCATCTCCACATCCCCAAGAGTTATTTTGTGGTCTGGGAAGTAAATACCTTCCTGCAGCCGTCTAAACAGACCAGAGTTCCTGAACACGCGAGCGTCATGAACCTTGCCCGGCCATCCGACGTAGATGTTTGTAAACCGTCCCCGATGGTCCACCAGTGCTTGCAGCACCATTGAAAAGTAGCCCTTTCTATTGATGTACTGGCTGGCCTGGTGGTCCGGTCCCAGGATAGGGATGTGAGTCCCATCTATAGCCCCACCGCAGTTTGGGAATCCCATCGCGGCAAAGCCATCTATGATGACCTGCGCGTTTCCCAGGGTCACTACCTTTGGGAGCAGTACCTTGACGATTGCCTTGGCTACTTGCATGACAACAACCCCCACGGTAGATTTGCCCACGCCAAAGTGGTTCGCGACTGACCGGTAGCTGTCCGGCGTTGCAAGCTTCCAGAGGGCTATGGCCACTCGCTTCTGGACAGTCAGGGCTGCTCGCATGCGGGTGTCCTTGCGCTTCAGGGCAGGGGACAGCAACTCACAAAGTTCGAGGAAAGTCCCCTTCCGCATGCGTAAGTTTCGCAGCCACTGGGATTCATCCCAGACCTGAAGCACTATGCGGTCCCACCAGTCCGTGCTTGTTTCCCGGGCCCAGAATCGCCGTTCAACAAAATCCACATGCCCCATTGCCACCGTGATGTCCTGGGCGCTGGGGCTCGTGGTTTCTGACAGCTCTGTGCCACTCTCCGACTTCAGGCTCTCACGGCGGTGCCGTAGCCTCCTCGCCCGATTTCTCTGCATCTGCCTCAGGGAAAGGTGTATGATAAGCTGCGAGGTGTTGAGAACGGCCACAAGTGCAGCGATGGTCGCAGCGTGATCCATGATCGCAGTGCTGTGGCGTCCGCGCTGTCACTGACCAGAAAAGTGCGCGAACTGATTTCCCGCCGGCGCTTTCATGGAGGGAGGGAGGGCGTTAGTGACGGACGGATGACGACAAATTTTTTTTACCCAGAAGGCATTGGCGGCTCGACCCAGAATTCCGATGGGCAGCGGGGACTGCGGGAACTGTGGGATAGCTGCCCACAGTGCACCGCTTCCAATATCGACGCTCGCCCCGTTAGTGTGGACTCACAAAGTCGAATTACTGTCCTTAGTGTGTCCTTAGTGTGGACACACACGTTCGACTTTGCAATATCGATTCCACATATTCGATTTAAGTAAAATCGAATTACCCTCGTAGTGTAGACATACCCTTAGTTTAAAAACTGTTCTATCACCTTTTTAATGTTAACTGCCAGCAATCTGGTTCCAGTTTGGTTTAGGTGGAGCCCATCCTTCCTGTATAGGCTCCCCCTTTCCCAAAAGTTTCCCCAGTTCCTAATAAATCTAAACCCCTCCTCCCTACACCATTGTCTCATCTATGAATTAAGACTCTGCAGTTCTGCCTGTCTAACTGGCCCTGCGTGTGGAACTGGCAGCATCTTGGAGAATGATACCACGGAGGTCCTGCACTTCAATCTTTTAAAATAACAGTCTAAATTTGGCCTCCAGGACCTCTCTCCTATCCTTCCCTGGATGGTATGGGGTGCGGGCTCAGGGTGGGAGCAGGGGCTTTTGGTACAGGAGGGGGTATGGGAGTGCTGGCTCCAGGAGGAGATACAGGGGACAGCACTTACTTCAGGCAGCCCCGGCCCCTTGCTGCTCCCGGAAGGGGCCAACATGCCCCTGCGGCCCCTGGGGAGACATGTGACTCTGCACGCTGCTCCTCTCTGCAGACACCAATCCCACAACTCCAATTGGCCACAGTTCCCCATTCCCAGCCAATGTGAGCTGCGGGTGCAGAGGCATGCTGTCCACTTCCGAGAGCAGCGTGGGGCCGGGGGCAGGCACAGAGCCTGCCTTAGCAGCAGCCCCACTACACTGCCGGAAGTTGCCAGAGATCGCGATCAACAGGGAGCTGCACTTTGGGTCTATGTGAACTGCCACTGGCTCACGGGCCTTGCAGTGAAGAAGACTGTACTAAAAGATGGAAACAACGTTAATACCAGTCAACATGGGTTCATGGAAAACAGACCATGTTGAAAAACCACTCTTTCATTTCTGAGCAACGTTCAAAGTCTGGTTCATTAAGGAGACTGTGATAAAGTGATATATGGTGGATTCCCATAGGGATTTTGCTCAAGTACCTCATGACATTTGAAATGAGAAATTAGCTCTTTGAAAATTCAATATGGCTCCAAAATGGGCTAAGTGATGCTCCTCAAAATGTGGCCCTTAATGGGCACCCAGCATCCACCGGAATTGTTCTGATGGACCCTGAAAAGCTCTGTTCTGGGCCTGAGGTTATTCAGTATCTGTATCAGTGATCTGGAAATTCAGGTAAAATTGTTGCTCGTAAAATCTGCAAAGAACACAAGGATAGGTGGGGGGGGGGATGTTTCCAAAATACTAATTTCCCTAGGTCACCTGGTGAGTTGGGCTCAATTAGACCTGCACGTGAATCCAGCCAAATGCAAGGTCAAACATTGTGGGACAAGGGATGTTGTTCATACTGGCAGGACAGGAGCTGTGTCCTGGAGAGCAGGGGCTCTGAAAGGGAGCATGGTGGAACCCATCCAAACAAGAGATTTCAGTGCTATAGTGGAGCTAAACAGGCAGATACCGTCCTTGGATGTATAAACACGATGATGTGTGTGGGAGACTCAGAAAAGGGCAAAAGTTCTTTCAAAGTACATCTCCTCTAGCCCTCAAGCTCCTTTGACAAACTGTTGTTATTTATGAGTCTATCGATGTTGCAGTCGGGCCTCAGAGAGAAGATCAGAGGACAGGCCCTGCTGTGCTCAGTGCTGTACAAAAGTATGGGAAATAGCTGGTCTTCTTCCAGGGCAGGCAGAGACCAGGTGTCTGCCAGGAACAGGAAGGTGTGATGCTGGGAATGGCTGCACTTGCGGGGGTGCTGCTGAGACCTGTTCATTAACCGTCTCTTGTTTTATTTCACAGGATGACTCTGGGGGCTCCCTGGTGTGCCAGGGAAGAGCACAGGGCATCGTCTATGGGGATCAAAGGATGGGACCCCCCCCCAGTGGTGCACACAAGAGTCTCCACCTTCATCCCCTGGATAGAGCAGACAATGAATCAGCTGCAAGGGCTGGAGCTGAGCCGCTTCTGTCCTTTGGAAAGGCCTAGCTGTAGGACCTGCTTTGCAGAGGGGCTGCATTCCCCAGGCTGCGTCCCCCCAGCCAACACTCCACACAGGCAGTGCCCAATCCATGAGAATCATGGCAGGGAGCCTAGTGGAGTTAGGAACCAGGTTCATTTTGCCTCTCTATGCAGCATTGGTGAGACTGATACCAGCCTCGGGACGGGGCACAGGCTGGATCAGGGTGGTGGGAATGGATATGGGGCCTTTCCCCTGTAGGGGGGGCATCTCTGATCCAGTCCCATGGCAGGCTGGTTCAGGGGGTGCAAAATAGGATCTGGGGTGTTTCCCCTCTAGGGCATCTCTGTGCTGCTGTCACTGTTCCAAGCACCAAGTTCTGCCCTTCCCCAGCTCTCCTGTTTATGTGGGCTGTGGGTAACACTGATTGGTATCTGTGCTGGGTCAGAAAACACACCCCTGTCCCCCTGTGTGTGAGATAGAGGCGGGTGGCTCTGATCACCCTGATACCAGTGTCCCACCCCAGACATTGTGTATGTAACATCAAATCATCTCTGACCCCCCCAAACAGATTGTCAGATTGCCTCCCCTGCTCCTGCTGCCCACACTGAGTTTATCCACCCCCAAAGGGGCTCATCCCCATCCCCTATCCATAGGGTCCCTGGCCTATCGGGGAGGTGCCATCCCCCTATGGGGATTCACACACACAGAGTCAGGAGCATCATGGGTCCAGCCATTCCTACATCCCACCTCCCCATGGACCAGACATCGATGCACCCAGCCAACCCTCCTGCTGGCCCTGAGTCAGGTTGGTGACCCCTACTATAGCTACCAGCAGGGTCCAGACAGTGGGTGGGTCCAGCACTGGTAGGGTGGGGTGATGGGTTTAAAATGAATATATGGGGATCGAGATGGCTCTCGAATGGGTGTACAGGGGTGTGTGTCAATCTAGAAGGAGTATAGAAGTGGCTATGTGGGTGTGGATAGATCTAGAATGGAACAGAATTGATTTAAATGAATCTAGCATGAATTTAAATGAGGATAGTTGTGTATTCATGCACCTGTATGGATCTCGAATGGATATAGAGCAGTTCTGGAATGTTTCTACATGGTGACACATAGATCTAGTCATATCTGGATGGACAGATCCCTCCCCCCAATTCATCAGATGTGCCAGTTTTAAGAGGGGGGATCCAGAGACAAATAATGGAATGGCTGAGATTGGATCTAGCAACAGGCAGATACTAGAGGATGGAAACAGAGTTAATACCAGTCAACGTGAGTTCATGGAGAACAGATCATGTTCAATAACCACTCTGTCATTTCTGAGCAACGTTCAAAGTCTGGTTCATGAAGGTTACTGATGTGATATATACGTGGAGTCCTCATGGCATTTGAATTGAGAAATTAGTTCTCTAAACACTCAACATGGCTCCAAAATGGGCTAACTGATCCTCCTCAAAGTGCAATCCTCAGAGGGGAATCAGCATCCACTGGGGTGTTTCTGGCGGACCCTGAAAAGATCTGTTCTGGGCCTGAGGTCATTCAGTATCAGTATCAATGATCTGGAAGTTCATGTAAAATTGTTGCTGGTAAAATCTACAGAGAACACAAAGATTGGTGGGGTGGAGGAGGTCTCCAAACTACAGAGCTACCTGGGTCACCTGGTGAGTTGGGCTCAATTAGACCTAAGTGTGAATCCAGCCAAATGAAAGGTCAGACATCAAGGGACAAGGGGTGTCGCTCACGCCGGCAGGACTGCAGCTGTGTCCTGGAGAGCAGGGACTCTGAAATGGAGCATGGTGGAAACATAAGCTCTCAGAGCAATGCTGGAGCTGAGCAGACACTGTCCTTGATGTATAAACCAGGGGACATCTAGTGTGGGGGGGGGGTCTCAATTCTGGATAAAGACTAGGTGGGACCATGACTGGAGACTGTATCCATCTCTGGTGTCTTCGTCTCACACAGGATGTTGGCAAATTGCAGAGTGACCAGAATGAGCCAAGATCTGGACACCCTGCCCGTCAAGGAGAACTCCAAGAATAGTGATCTTCTGTGGGTATAGGAGGCGAAGAGGGGACTCGGCCCCCGTCTGTAGCAACCTCTATGGCAAGGCATTGTCAGATAACAGGGGCTGTTCAACCTCGCTGGACAAGGCAGGGCAAGACCTGATGGCCGGGAGCTGAAGTTAGGAAAGGTCCGGCTGGGACTGATGTGCAAACGTTGAACATGGAGCCAGGGGAACAACTGACCTGGAGCCGCATTGGAGGCAAGAGTCGCTGGGTGGGTTCTGGCTCTGGGTTGTCCAGAGGGTCAGGTTTGAAGGTCACAAAGGTCCTGGTTTGAAGGTCCCTTCTGGCCTTGAAATCAATGGATCTGGGTATCTAGGTGCAGAGAAGCATGAACTGGCTGTAATGGAGTGGAAGAAGTACACAGAGACATGTATCCTGGAGCTGGAATTTGGGGTCCTGGTGACCACTGCAGTGGGAACAGACCCCAAGGACTCTCTAGCTGGAAGCAAGCCCAACATGAGTGAAAGTGGGGGTGGGGTGGGGATTTTGCTGGCCAGTGAAGGGTCTGTCATACCTGGTAGCTGTGAGCCCACAGCTGGATCAGAGTCTCCTTCCTTTTGGGGGGACACAGGAGTGTCTGCCCCAGAGGGGAGCTCAAAGGGGAATTTTAGGTATACTGCCTCCGCCATGGACAGTGTCCAAGCCTCTGGCAGTAAGTTTGGGAGGAGCGTGTGACGTTGCACTCTATATGATTTTATGGAAATATGCTAATAAGTGTGAATATAATGTAACTGGAATATGCTTCATGCAAAAGGTCTCTTGTAAGGTATAATTACAAAGCTTATACTCTACTGAGTGTGGTCATCCTATTTGTATAAATGTACCGCTTTTGTATCTGAAACTAGAAATATGAAATGTAACTCTGAGGTCCTGTTATAATTATGCAAAATGTGCGCCATTAATGGTGGCTTGAAATCTTGATGGCTCCCATTAACCAGCACAATTGGTTGTAAATGGCTCTGTTTACTTGTAAGTCTTCCTGTATACGTGTGTGCTGGCAAGTGGGTAATGAAGTCTTATAGTGACATGTGATCATGTCACCTCAACTGGAATCCATCTTTAATCTGGTGCTTTTCCATTTAGAAGGATGGGTCGGAACCCAGAGAGGGACAACGGATTCCCGCCTTGTGCAAAAGATATATAAGGGGGTGGAAGAGAACTAAGGGGGCTGCAGTCATGAGAAATCCCCTAGTACCACCTGAGCTGGAACAAGGACTATACCAGGGGAAAGGATTGGGCCCAGACTAGGAAGGAGTCTAATCTGTGAAAGAAGCTTATTGGAACATCTCTGAAGATGAGATTTACCTCATTTCGTTTCCTACTGTATTAGGCTTAGACTTGCGTGGTTTTGTTATTACTTGGAACCACTTAAATCCTACTTTTTATATTTACTAAAATCACTTTTTGCTTATTAATTAACCCAGAGCAAGTAAGTAATTCCTGGGGGAGCAAATAGCTGTGCATAGCTCTCTATCAGTGTTATAGAGGGCAGGACAATTTATGAGTTTACCCTGTATGAACTTTATACAGAGTGCAACGGATTTATTTGGGGTTTGGATCCCATTGGGAACTGAGTGTCTGGGTGCTAGAGACAGGAACACTTTCTAAGCCATTTTCAGTTAGTCTGCAGTTTTTGGGGGACGTTGTTCAGACCTGCATCTGTGTTTGCAGCAGGCTGGCTCAATGAGACAGGGTACTGAAGTCCCAAGCTGCCAGGGAAAACGGGCTCAGAGTTAGTCTCAGCACATCAGGTGGCAGTTCCAAGGGGGTCTCTGTGACCAAACCCATCACACACCCCCATCCTCGTGGAGACTTCTTTGGAGTTGATCACTAAATTCTTTTTATTTTCCCATGGGAAAAAATCCAAAAGTGTTTCTTTTACAGTGACCAAAACCTCAAAATTTTCATCTAAAAATCACCCAAAACTAGAGAGAAAGAATCAGTTTCACAGCAGTAATTCAGGTTCGACAGGTTCGAGATGAGGCTTTCTGAGAAAAAATGTCTTTAGTAAGCAAACACAATTTTCCATTGGACCAAACGTTTGGTAAGTCAGTCTTGGAGGAGCCCTGGCTGGTCACTGTGGGCTGATGGAGAAGGAGAAGCATCCACAAAGACTTGTCAATGACCTTCCAGGGCCTGTCTGGCCTCATCTGGGGTGATGCTGGCCTAGGGTTCCAACCCTCCCGGTTACACTGGGAGTCTCCCAGAATCAGGCTCTATCTTCCAGAGCTGACTGAAGCCAAACTAGGAGATTTAAGCCTGCTAAAAGTCTGGCAGCGCAGCAGGGCTAAGACTGGCTACCTGTCTGCCCTGGCCTTGCACCGCTCCTGGAAGCAGCCAGCACATCCCAGCCCCACTCCAGACCCTACATGGCCTATCTGGATATACAATGCAGAGGGAAAACCTATATCTATGGAAGGTTCCTGGTGGTGGAGAACTTTGTGCTGACGGGTGCTCACTGCAATGGACAGTAAGAGCCTCTGTGCTGGGGATGTCAGGGCAGGTCAGGCACTAGCAGGTGATGGGCGAGATGGTAGCTCTGGCGCCATCGTAGGTTGCAGGGAAGGAGCAGTTAGTGTGACAGGCTGAGAGAGCAGAACTCAGGGGGTGTCGGCGTGTCTGTAGGGGCCTCTGCAAACTATGGTCCAGATCCAATGCTGGGTAAATCAATTGAGCTACAGCCATTGACACCAGCTGGGTTCTGGCCCATTAACCTGATCGGGGCAAGGAGAGAGTCACAGCCCCAGGACAGCTCTGCAGGGCGGTGGGGGGGGGGGAGCGGGCGGGGGCGGGTGGGGGGGGGGGGGGGGGGGGGGGGGGGGGGAGCTGAGACCCAGGGGGCAGGGGGACTGCAGGACATGAAGGAGCTCAGAGGAACAACACAAGGGGCTGGTAGAGACATAGGCTGGGACCCCAATGCCACTGGGCAGGGTCTGTGTGCTGCAGCCAGGGCCTCCTAGAGGGGAAAAGTCCCCTGTGCTATTTCCCGGCCCCAAAGAGCCCTGTCCTCCCCAAATCACTGTTCATGAGTCAGACCCACATGTGCCCCTCCCCCTCCTCACATACGCTCCTGCCCCTAACGCCCCATGTATTGCTCTTGGCTTTTACAGCGAGATCTCTGTCATGCTGGGAGCCCATAACATTAGAGAACGGGAACAGAGGCAACAGAAAATCTCCATGTGCCACCGGATCCCCCACCCGCAGTACAACAAAGAGACAACAAACAATGACATCATGCTGCTGCAGGTATCGCCCCCATCCCATCACCCCATCCCCAGTGACCTCACAGTCATGCTTTTGGGTGTCTCTGCATCCTTGGGTGTGACCCTCACTTTGATCTTCATCTTTCTTGTGTCTCAGCTGGCAGACCTCATCATATCTCCCTGTCCCCTTGACCTCATGCTGCTGCAGGTACCACCCCCATCCTATCCCCCTACCCCCAGTGACGTCGCAGTCATGGGTTTGCGTGTTTCTGGGGATTGGGGTGTCTCTCTGTGTCCTTGAGAGTGACCCTCACATTGATCTTGATCGTTCTTGTGTCTCAGCTGGCGAAAAGGACGAAGCTGAACAGATGGGTGGATACCATCGCTCTGCCCCGCACCAGCAAAAAAGTAAAGCCAGGGACCATGTGCAGCATCACTGGCTGGGGCAGCACTAGCACAGAGAGCGACTCGAACCCGGCCACGCTCCAGGAGGTGGACGTGGTGGTGATGCCGGATGCTGCACGTCCGAGGAATCCTAACGGGCCATATCGTTACTATAACGCCTCCAGCATGATGTGTGGGGGGGATCCAAAGAAGGGAAAACACTCTTGGGAGGTGAATCTGCTCCTGGCTTCAAGCATCCTTGATAAATCGTTATTATTAATGAGGCTGTTGGTGTTGCAGTCGGGCCCACGAGCAGCGATCTGGAATCAGGCCCCACTGCACTAGGTGCTGTACAAATGAATGAGAAAAATAGCTGTTCTTCTCCCAGGGGAAGGCATAGACCAGCTCTAGGGGTGGGGACTGGGGGCTGAGACCAGCTGGGAGCCAAGCAGAGACCAGGTGGAGATTGAGGGGTGACACTGAATCCAGCTGGACCGGGAGCTGTCACTGAGCTGTGCATCAGCAGGAATGACTCACTGAGCCTTTCTCCATCTGTGGCTTGTTTTGTTTCACAGGGTGATTCTGGGGGCTCCCTGATGTGTGGGAAAACAGCCCAGGGCATCATCTCCTGGCGGCCACCCACCCCTCCCGGGGTGTACAGAAGAGTCTCCACCTTCATCCCCTGGATACGGGCAACGATGAGGAGGCTGCAGCCCTGAACCATGTCAGGAATTGCTACAGGGGCCGGAGCTGCGTCGCTTCTGTCTTTTGTTCATGCCTAGATGTAGGGCCTGCTTTGCAGAGGGGCAGAGCCCCCTTTCCCCGGGTTAGCCCCACACCCAGCCATTGCTTTGCTCAGGTAGTGCCCAGCCCATGATCATCAAGGTAGTGAGCCCAGGGGAGTTAGGAGCCAGGTTCAAGGCAAACTCCCATCGGCTCCCTTGGCAATCCCAACCCAGACCCTTAGGCTGTCTCTTTGCTAGGGAAACAGCTGGTTTATTTCCCCCGGGGTAACAGACACGAGCCAAACCCTGGGGCAGACCAGCAGTTTGTAGCTCTCCCCCAAGTCAGCTGGTTGAGTGACCATTTATGGGAGATCCCCTCTGTTACCTGACCTGCTATCTCCTGTTAAAACTGCAGCCTGCCCTGACCTCACTGGGCCTTTTCCATGGGTTAGTTACCGGGGTGGCCACATCCTGTTCCAAACACACCTGTTCCCAGCGCCGACAAAGCCAGCAGGAAGGGAGCTCAGCAAAGGCCACGCTGAACTGATTGCAGATCAGTCCCCAATGCTGATCGCCTCCTTCCCACCTCCTCTCCCCGACCTTCCACACGGCCTGCTGCATTTCGCTCCCTGCTTTGTAGCCAGCAATGAATAAAAATGAAGTTACAAAAAAAGTGATTCTGGGAATGAGTGAGCAACCTGGGCTGTGAAATCCAGAGCAGCTGCTGCACCCGCCAGGGCCAGGAGGGAATTGACCCCTACAAGGGAAGGCTGGGCTTGTAGTCAATTCAGTGGGCTGGCACCTAGGACAGATCATAGGAATTATTTCCTACACATTATAGTAGGTGCGCAAGGAGCCAGGCATCCTCTTCCCAAGTGTGATGTGATGGTCTATAGCAGACATCAATTAATACCCTCCCTTGAGCTTTATCTGGTAGCACATTGTTCCATAAGCATCCAGGATCATTTTCCTCTTCTGTCAGGGCACGTCGGGGTTAGCAGGTGATGGGGGAGCCGGGAGCTCTGGCGCCGTCGTAGGTTACAGGGAAGGAGCAGTTAGTACGAGAGGCTGGGAGAGCAGAGCCAAGGGGTCTGGTCTGCTCAGGAGCATTAGCGTCATATGGAGGGGACAGGTCAGCCTCGGGCTCTCAGGCTGAGATCTCAGATTCAACTTCTGATCTGCAAAAATGTATATACCTCTGTGCACGTTGCCGACTCCAATCCCGCCCCAGGGCTGGAGACTGGCTGGCTGGGGGTGGAGGGTGGGAAATGGCATAAAGGGCCTTTCCCCTCCAGGCAGTGCTGGCTGCAGCACAAAACACTTGCCCAGTGGCTTTAGGGTCCCAGCTGGTGTCTCCACCAGCCCCTGGTGCAGTTCCCCTGAGCTGCTTCACTCCCCATTGTCCTCCCAGACCCTGGCGCTCAGCTCCCCTGCACTCCAGTAATCTCTCCCCAGCTAGATCCAGACAGGGGTCTGTGCCCAGCTCCCCCCATCCCTGGGACTTTGAGCCCCTCTGTCAAGGCTGTATCCCCACTTTGAACTTTAGGGTACAAGTGTGGGGGCCTGCATGAGGACTTCTAAGCTTAACTACCAGCTTAGCTCTGGTCCGCTGCCACCAGTCCCTTCCCTGGGAAGCTTTGAGAAACCTTTCACCAATTCCCTGGTGAATACAGATCCAAACCCCCTTGGACCTTAAAACAAGGAGAAATTGACCCTTCCCCCCTCCTTCCTTTCACCAACTCCTGGTGAATACAGATCCAACTTCCTTGGATCTAAAAATAAGGAAAAATCAATCAGGTTCTTAAAAAGAAGGCTTTTAATTAAAGAAAAAGGTAAAAATCATCTCTGTAAAATCAGTATGGAAAATAACTTTACAGGGTAATCAAACTTAAAGAGCTCAGAGAACCCCCCTCTAGCCCAGGTTCAAAGTATAGCAAACAAAGATAAACACTCTAGTAAAAGGTACATTTACAAGTTGAGAAAACAAAGTAAAACTAAGATGCCTTGCCTGGCTTTTTACTTACAAGTTTGAAATATGAGAGACTTGTTTAGAAAGATGGGGAGAACCTGGATTGATGTCTGGTCCCACTCAGTCCCAAGAGCGAACAACCCCTTAAACAAAGAGCACAAACAAAAGCCTTCCCCCCCCCCAAGATTTGAAAGTATCTTGTCCCCTTATTGGTCCTTTGGCTCAGGTGTCAGCCAGGTTACCCGAGCTTCTTAACCCTTTACAGGTAAAAGGATTTTGGAGTCTCTGGCCAGGAGGGATTTTATAGTACTGTACACAGGAGAGCTGTTACCCTTCCCTTTATAGTTATGACACCCTCCCTGCCCTGATTTGGGCATTGGACCAGATCCCCAGCTTCTGTGAATGGCCGTAGCTCCATGGGGTCAATGGGGCCAGACCCCCAGTTGCTGTCAATGGCCGTAACTCCATTTGTTTACCCAGCGCTGGACCTCGACCATAGTTTGCACAGGCCCCTAGAGACACGCCGATGCTCTTGGGCAGATCAGACCCCCGAATTGCTCTTTCCCTGTAACCTAGGATGGCGTCAGAGCTCCTGGCTCCCCCATCACATGCTAATGCCTGACCTGCCCTTACAGAAGAGGAGGACTGAGGAGAGGAGAGTGAAAAAGCTGGTCTGGATTAGCCTAAGACGCAGGCTGAGTTGGGGTCTGATTAATCTCGACATTAGTGGCATGGAGGGTGGGATGTGTGTGGAACATCATTCCACCTTCTATGAGGAAAAGAGGCTGTAGAGTTTGGATGGCCTTCACCTCAGGAGAAGGGGGACCAATCTCCATGGGGACAGGCTGGCTAGAGGAGTGAGCAGGGGGTTAAACTAATAACTAAAGGGGAGGGTAAAAAGGGGGAAGACATGGGCTCTCAGCACAAAACCGAGAAAAAAATTAATCAAGAAACCAAAAGATGTGAAGAGAAGAAATTCTGGACTTGCCTCTCACCAGAACGAGGAGTCTGGGGAACAAACATGAGGAATTGGAACTGCTCCTCTAGGAGCATTATTTTGCTCTAGTCGGTATGACTGGAAGCTGGTGGGATGATTCTCCTGAATGGATGATTAAAATCCATGATTACCACCTAGTCAGGAAGGGTCAAGTCAACAAAAGGGGCGGGACGTGCACTCAGAGTCAAAAATGGCACAACCTGTTGCCAAGTCACTAATAACTCAGAAGAAAATGATGCTGGATGCTTATGGAGCAATGTGCTACCAGGTAAAGCACAAGAGAGGGTATAAGTGGTGTTAGCTATAGACTAGCACATAACACTTAAGAGGAGGATGCCTGGCTACTTGAGCACCTGTCTATAATGTGTAGGAAAAAATCCATGTGATCTGTCCTAGGTCCCAGCCTCCTGCATTAACCACAAGCCCAGCCTTCCCCCGTAGCGGCTAATTCCCTCCTCAGCTCTGGCAGATGCAGCAGCTGCTCTGGATTTCACAGCTCGGGTTGATCCCTCATTCCCAGAATCACTTTTTTTGTAACTTTATTTTTATTCATTGCTGGCTACAAAGCAGTGAGAGAAATGCAACAGGACGCGCGGCAGGGCAGGGAGAGGAGGTGGGAAGGAGGCGATCAGCGTTGGTGATTGATCTGCCATGAGTTTGTCTAACCTGCTCTTAATAAACTCCAATGATGGAGATTCCACAACCTCCCTGGGCAATTTATTCCAGTGCTTAACCACCCTGAAAGTCAGGAATTTTTTTTCCTAATGTCCAGCCTAAATCTTCTTTGCTGCAATTTAAGCCAATTACTTACTGTCCTGTCCTCAGTGATTAAGGAGAACAATTTATCACCCTCCTATTCATAGCAGTCGTTTAGGTATTTGAAGACTGTTATCATGTCCCCTCTCTTCTCCAGACTAAACAAACCCATTTTTTTCAATCTTTCCTCATAGATGATGTTTTCTAGTCCTGTAATCATTTTTGTTGCTCTCCTCTGGAATTTCTACAATTTCTCCACATCTTTCCTGAAGTGCGGTGCCCTCAACTGGACACAGCATTCCAGTTGAGGCCTAATCAGTGCTGAGTAGAGCGGAAGCATTACTTCTTATGTCTTGTTTACAACACTCTTGCTAATACATCCCAGAATGATGTTTGCTTGTTTTGCAACAGGATTCCATTGTTGGCTCATATTTAGTTTGTGGTCCACTATGACCCCCAGATACTTTTCTGCAGTACTCCTTCCCAGGCAGTCATATCCCATTTTGCATGTGTGCAACTGATTGTTCCTTCCTAAATACAGAGATTTGCATTTGCCCTTATTGAATTGTGCCATGTTTATTTCATACCATCTCTCCAGTTTAAGATCATTTTGAATTCTAATCCTGTCCTCAAAAGCACTCCCAACTCCTCCCAGCTTGATATCATCCACATACTTTATAAGTGTACTCACTATGCCATTATCTAAATCATTTATGAAATTATTGAATAGAACCTGACCCGGGACAGAAGCCTGTGGGACCCCACTCGATATGCCCTTCCTGCTTGGCTGTGAACCACTGACAACAACTCTCTGGGAACGGTTTTCTAACCAGTTGTTCAGCCCCCTTATAGTAGGTTCATCTAGGCTATATTTCTCTAGTTTATATATAAGAAGGTCATACAAGACAGTATCAAAAGCTATACTAACGTTGAGATAAATCATATCTACTGCTTCCTCCCCATCCACAAGGCTTGTTACCTTGTCAAAGGATTATTTGCTCCATTCTCTTTCCAAGTACCAAAATAAAGATGACTGGTCTATCGTTACCTGGGTTCCCTTATTCCCTTTTTTATAGACAGGTACTGTCTTTGCCCTTTTCCAGTCTTCTGGGATCCCTCCTGTCATCCAAGAGTTCTCAAAGATAATCACTAATGGCTGAAAGAGAGAGAGAGAGAGACACAGAGAGAGAGATGGGGTTTATGGGGATAGATAGATAGATAGACTGACTGTGGACTTGCACTGCTGCTGAGATCCCTGTCGGCCTTTGGGAGCTAAGCATAATTTAAGCCCTGTACTTACCATTTCTCTCGGATGCAGAGGTTGCTGAGGGATTTTAATGCTGCCTTCTGCATCCCCGGGGTGCCCCATACCCAAACCCAAGAGAACCAAGATCCTTCCTAAAGCAGCTTCTCTCCCATCCCAGCTGGTGCGGAATTCTCCAGCAAAACATTATTTCGACCTGGCAAGCCCCATGAGCTCCCTGTGCGAGGCAGCAGCAAAAGGGCTAGTGCCCTCCTTGGCCATGTAAACAGGGCCGTGGTGAGCAGGAGCAGGGAGTGCTGTTTCCCTGGGGATACTGGGATCCTGCACCAGTTCTGGGGTGCGCACTTGAACGGGGATGGTGACAAACTGGAGACAGGGCGGCTCTATGTTTTTTGCCGCCCCAAGCACGGATGTCAGGTGGCCTTTGGCTGCACGCCTGCAGGCGGTCCGCTGGTCACGCGGATTCAGCGGGGTCTCTGCGGGTGATCTGCCGGTCCCGCACCTTCGGCGTACCTGCTGCCGAATTGCTGCCAAAGCCGCGGGACCAGTGGACCTTCCGCAGGCATGCAACCGAAGGCTGCCTGACTGCCGCCCTCACAGCGACCGGCAGGCCACCCCCCACGGCTTGCCACCCCAGGCACATGGGGGCAGGATGGGGCCAGGGCAATGACTGGGGGCCTGGAGAAAGCTCTTGGCAGGGAGAGACTGAAAGCGCTCGCTCTGTTTGGCTTCTTCACACATCATGGGGAAGGCATCTCTACACATGGGTACAAGGACCTTCACAGGGAGACAGAGCCAGGTGCTGGGGGCTCTTCAATCCAGTAGGGACAGGCAGAGAAAGATCCATGGGGGAAACTGAAGCCTGACCAAATCCAACGGGAAGGGAGGCCCCAGTGTGGGACAGGGAGGGGGATTAACCAGGGAACCAGCTCCCTGGGCAGGGGGGTTTCTCCGTCTCTGGCTGGTGTCAGATCCAGCCTGGCTGCCTTGCTGGAAGAGGCGTTCACAGAACACCAGTGACCAGGCTCAGTCCAGGGGAGCTGGGTGAGGTTCTCCAGCCAGGGTCACTCAGGAGGGCAGACAGGTCGGTTGAACGGACCCTGCTGGACTGAACATCTGGGGATCCAGGTATGCAGGGGCAGAACAGACATGAGGGATTCTTCCATCTACAGCTGGGAGGCCTCAGCGCTGGCCATGTCCCCTGCCGGCTGCACAGAGGGCACCAGCGCAGGAAGGAAACCCCCACGATGCCAGCGGGACATGGCATGAGGCATCCTCTCCGGGAATCTCCACCCCTGAAACATCGCTGCTGGGGAATTTCTTGGTGAGTGGGAACGTGACCCTGTGCTTCCCGGATCACCTCTTCCAAGGTCCCCTCCCTGTCTCCGCTCTATATAAACCCCGGGGCTGAGACAGACCCACCAGCCCTAGCCCCTGGATTTGCATCAAGGGTGCTGCTGCTGCTCTCCATGGCCTTTCTCCCACTCACCGCAGCCTTTGTCCTGCCCCCGAGACCTCATACGAGTGAGTGGAGGTGAGAAACTAGTTTACGTCCCAGCCCCAGGGGGCTCACAGTCAGAGTGGGGCTGAGTGAAATGCTGAGTTTTTGGTTCAGGGGCCCAATATCCAGGCAAAAGTGGGGTTCCTCCCCAAATTGATTTTTTTTCTCACTGAAATGAAAACCCTAAAAAGACATTACTTCAAAGCAAATATTTTTTTCATTTTTTCCATTTTCTTTGGAGTGTTTCCTTTGACCTGAAACAAAATTTTCTTTTTTTGTTTTGGGTTTCATTTTGGGGCCTGTTCAAGTGTTTTCCCTTTTATTTTCTTTAATTAGCTGAGTTTTGAACCAAAATACAAGTCTGAAGCAAAAAGTTGATACTGAACCCATTTTTTTTTCTTTTTCATTTGCTTTCAGGTGCTTCCTTCAATCCCCCCAAAAATTTTGGGGTGTTTTTGAGGGGTTTTTTTCCCTGTCTTAAACATTTATTTTAAAGAAATACTTCACTCCATTTCTAAACAAAACAACATTTCAAAACAAAAAAAGGTGAGATGTTCTGTTTCCTGGTTCCCAGAATGAAAATTACTTACTTTTTCCAGAAAAAAAAATCCTTTTTTTAGCCAAAATAATCCTCAGAATTCCACTAGAATTTGCAGGTTCTTTTGATGCCTCAAAGTTGCATTTTTTTGCAAATTTGCCAATTCCTTAAAAACTTTTGCCCAGCTCTAGTGGTGAGATTGGGGAGATCGTGGCCCATGGACAGCGCAGCCCACACCAGGGACAGAGGGATAGAATTAACCGTCAGGCTCAGGCGAGTATCAGGAGACAGGATATGGGGGCTGGGGGGTGAGAGGAATCCCTGGCCTAGTTCTCTGAGTGCGGACTGATGAAGGAGAGAGCAGAGAGCAGAGAGCCTGGCTTAGTTAAAATCTAAGTTATGGTTCCTTGAGGTCTCACTAGGCTGAGAACAGAGTCAACACGGAAACACCCGGATACTGAGATTAAAGAAAGACAAGGAGATACAATCTCTGCCATGAAGTCTCACCACTTCTCCTCTTGTCCTTCTAACCCTGAAGGAGGGAAGGGTCTGTGCAGAGGTGCTGGGCCAAGCATCTGGGAACCCTTCTGGAATTCAACATTCTCTGATGCAATCAGCAAGCTCTCTTATCCCACATACTGACTGACCTCTGTCTCCAGGGTCATTTGCACAGGCAGATATGGGCTTCTTGCTACTCCAATTCTACCCAGTAGATGGCGATGCTGCATAAAAAACTCTTTGATCCTTTTCTTTTAGGTATGTTTCATTCACTCCAGCCACCTTATTTCTGTGTCGGCCCAGCCTAGGCATCTGGGATTCCCCCGCTTTAAACAATTTCTTTTCATATTTCAAAGTTACACTCAGGTTAGGGCTTTACACCTTTCCATGTGTGTTTTGTGTTTTCCTTCTTCTGTCGTGCAGTTCAATGATTCAGAGATTCCAAGATCATTGTGATCATCTTGTGTGACCTCCTGTATAAGACAGGCCAGAGAACATCCCCCAGATAATTCCTTTTGATCTATAGCAGATCTTTTACAAAATGCAATCTTCATTAAAAATTGCCAGTAATGCAGAATCCACCATTACCCTGTTAAAAATTCATACCATGAAACAATTCTTTAGAAAGAAAAACAAACAAAATCCTTTATAGTCCCTCTGAATTTGAATTTGAAAACAATTGATCTTGACTTTCTCATTATAAGGTGAGTTTTCCAATCTTTTGATCATTCTCATGGCTCTTCTCTGACCCCGCTCTAATTTATCAACGTCTTTCTTGAACCATGGACACCAGAACTGGATGATCGGTCACCCTGAATAGGACACCAGTCCATTGGTCAGTCTTTCGGGGTCTCTTTGGCCAACCAAAAGGTGAAGGAGGAAGTTCATCCATATGTAGGTGCATAAGATGATCTCTGTGTTACTCAGTCGCACAACTTTAGGTAGAAATCTGCATGGGCCATCACAGCTGTGATAATACCACCCCACCGTTTAATGCCCTCATATTCTCCCCTTGGCTTTTCCAGCAACATCTTTGTCTACCTGGGAGTCCAAGACTTCATGAAGCCAGGACAGAACTGGCAACAAATCCAGGCCCATCACTGTGTCCAGCACCCTGGCTTCAACGATGAGGATTTTCACAATGACATAATGCTGCTGAAGGTACTGCC